>NC_092384.1:24012608-24331560 GCF_030028105.1 Mobula birostris | reverse complement strand
TGATTTCCATAATGTAGATGTATGCCTGTTCATCATGTTTCCCCTTCCCGAAGTCGACAGTCAGTTTCTACCCCCACCACCAATTTCCCTAATGCAGACAGATACATGTTCACCTTGCTTCGCCTTCCTGAAGTTAACAATCAGTTTTGCTGACGTTCAGCACGAGGTTATTGTTGTGGTTGTGGTTGACTTGTCACTACCTGTGACACGTCCAACAGCAGCACTGTCATTGGCCAGTTTGAAAGTGGTTTTGGAGCTGTGCTTCACCACGTGCAATCTTGAGGACAGTGAATCCTGAATGGACCACAGCGGTCGGGTCAAACGTTCTACACTGCATGGTAAACTGGTGGTAGAATGAATGTATCTGAGCGGCAGGGTGATACACTCTGCAGGCTCCACACACACGTGCTGGATGGAATGAGTGCTTGAGCTGCTCGATGGGGTGAGGGGTACCAGCCAAGTGAGCCACCTTGTCCGGGAGGGTGTCGTGACGCTTGGAACTGTACTCATCCATGTAAGAGGGGAGTATCGCATCATAGTCCAGATCTGTGCCTTGTTGCTGAGGGGACAGGCTTGTTGAGTAATGAAATGAGTCACAAGCACCCCTCAGTCTCTTGCTGGTCTTGTGGACACACTGGTGAGGACAAGATCATGTAGATTCATCCAGCATTACACAGACAAGAGGATGAAATTTAACACAGAGTAGTGGGAAGTAACATCAAGCAATATAGATGAAAGGCACAATTCTAAAGGGTGGAAATGAACAAAGGGGCTTGGGTACACGTGTACATCAAACCATGAAAAGGAGTAGCACACACAAAATACTGGAGGAAATCAGCAGGTCAGGCAGCATCTATGGAGAGGAATAAAGGACCAGTGTTTTGAGCTGAGTCCTTTCATAGATGCTTCCTGACCTGCTGAGTTGCTTTCTGCTTCCCATTCCTCCAACTTTCCTATTAATTTTTGTTGTATTATATGCTGTCTCTTTTGCTTTTATGCTGTCTTTGGTTTCCCTTGTTAGCCATGGTTGCCTCATCCTCCCTTTAGAATACTATTTAATCTTTGGAATGTATCTATCTGTGAATTGCCCCCAGAAACTCCAGTCATTGCTGTTCTGCCGTCAACCCTGCTAGAGTCCCCTTCCAATGTACTTCTGCCAGCTCCTATCTCGTGCCTCTGTAATTTCCTTTTCTCCACCGTAATACTGATACATCTGACTTTATCTTCTCCCTCTCAAACTGCAGGGTGAACTCTATCATATTATGATCACTATCTCCTAAAGATTCCTTTACCTTAAGCTCCTTAATCAAATCTGGTTCATTATACAACACCCAATCCACCAATCCAGAATTGCCTTGCCTCTAGTGGGCTCCAACACAAGCTGCTCTAAAAAGCCATCTCGTAGGGGTTCTAGAAATTCCCTCTCTTGGGATCCAGCACCAACCTGATTTTCCCAATCTACCTGCATATTGAAATCCCCATGACTATCGTAACACTGCATTTTTATATGCCTTTTCTATCTCCATTCTAGCTACTGTTTGGAGGCCTATACACAAATCCCATCAGGGTCTTTTTACCTTTGCAGTTCCTTAACCCTACCCACAAAGATTCTGCACCTTTCGATCCAATATCACCTCTTTCTAAGGGTTTGATTTTATATTTTTTAAGCAAAAGAGCCACCCCACCTACCATCCTGTCTTTTTGCTACAGTGTGTAACCTTGGATGTTAAGCACAGATCTGTGATCTTCTTTCAGCCACAACTCAGTGATGCCCACAACATCATACCTGCTAGTTTCTAACAGAACTACAAGATCATCTACCTTATTCCATATACTGAGTGCATTCAAAATATAATACCTTCAGCCCTGCATTCATCACCCTTTTAGATTTTCCTCCCATGTTATACTTCAACCCATCCCATTGGCTGCAATTTTGTCCTTATCGTCTGTGTTCCCTTCCTCCCAGTTTCACTACACACCGTATCTGCTTGTATACCTATTGCCCCAGCCTCAACACTATCACTCTGCTTCGCATCCCCCTGCCAAACTAGTTTAAACCATCCCCAACAAATCTAGCAAACTTGCCCGCAAGGATATTGCCACCCTCCCCTCAGGTTCAGTTGCAGTCCGTTGTTTTTGTACAGTTCATAACTACCTCAAGAAGAAATCCCAGTGATCCAGACATGTGAAACCTTGGCCCGTGTACCAATTCCTCAGCCACACATTCACCTGCCAAATTATCCTATTCTTACCTTTGCTGGTGCGTGGCATAGGCAGTAATCCAGGGATTACCACCCTGGAGGTCCTGCTTTTCAGCTTTCTACTTAACTCTTTATATTCTCTCTTCAGGACCTCCTCCCTTTTTCTACCTATGTCACTGGCTATCAATATGTACCAGGACTTCTGGCTGCTCACCCTCCCCCTTTAGAATGCTGTGGACCTGATTTATGACATCCCTGCCTCTAGTAGTGTGGGCATGTGGCCAAGTGGTTAAGGCGTTGGACTAGCTACCTGAAGGTCGTGTGTTAGAGCCCCAGCCGAGGGAACATGTTGTGTCCTTGAGCAAGGCACTTAATCTACACATTGCTCTGCGATGACACTGGTGCCAAGCTGTATGGGTCCCTTGGACAACATTGGTGTTGTGGAGAGTGGAGACTTGCAGCATGGGCAACTGCTGGCCTTCCATACAACCTTGCCCAGGCCTGTGCACCCTGGAGAGTGAAGACTTTCCAGGCGCAGATCCACGGTCTCGCAAGACTAACGGAAGCCTCTAGTACCTACAAAGCAAAATACCATCCGTGTGTCATTTTCACGCCCACAGAATCTCCTGCTGTGCTCCTCTAACTATGGAATCCCCTCTCACTACTGCACTCCATTTCTCCCTCCTTTCCTTCTGAGCCACAGAGCTAGACTCCGTGCCAGAGACTTGGTCACTGTGGGTAGCTCCCCCCCCAACAATATCCTAAGCCATATCCTCACTGGGGGGAATGGCCACGGGGTGCTCTGCACGGGCTGCATATTCCCTTTCCCTCTCCTGACAGTCCCCAGGTAACTACTTCCTGCAACTTAGCTCCTACCTATAACCCCCTCATTCTCCCGTTTGAGCTGAAGGTCATCGGCCTGCAGCTCCAGTTCCTTGGCACGATCTCTCAGGAGCTGCTCTTCATGCTGATGTATCTATCTGGAAGCCTGGAGGTCTCCAAGTGTCCCAACATCTCACACAAGGAACTCTGGACTGTATTCCGTCTCAGAGCAGTAGCTGTACACTAATGGACAAAGAAAGAGGGGAGAAAAACTCACTTGGAGCCTCTAGCTGTGCTTGCCCAAGCCTGTTGAACCAAAGCCTTCCAATCTAAGACTGGCCCATTCCAGCAGTGGCTTACACTTCCCTTCCTTTTATTGACCTAAATAAAACTCACTCCTGACGAGATTTGTTCTTTTCAAATGGCTCCTGCTCTGCACTGTTGTCTCTCGCTCACTCATTACTTCAAATTATGACTCACTGCCGCGAGATTGTAAGTATATTTCAACATAGTAAATGAAAGAAAGCTAAATCCATCAGCAGAGGGTTCAGGGACCAGAACACTTGATCTATGGACAAAAGATGCGAATGGGATGTGAGGAGGGTTGAGGGACTTGGAATTCGCTGTTTGTACAGTAAGTGTGAGAGAGTTACAGGAAGATGTTTCCTGCTTTGCATTGCTGCCTACCGCACCTCCAACAGTGCCAAAGGAGATTGAGGTTTTCAGAAGGAACTTGGAGATGCGCTTGGGGGAAATAATTGGTAGGGCAGTGGAGGAATGGAGTTGGATAGTTCTGTTGAGATAGATAAGCTTTATTTGTCACATGTACATCAAAACATACAGTGTGTCAAATCAAATCAGCAAGGATTGTGCTTGGCAACCTGTAAGTATCGCCAGGCTTCCAGTGCCAACATAGCATACCCACAACTGGCTAACTGTAACCGTACGTCTTTAGAGTGTGAAAGGAAACCGGTCTACTTGAAGGAAACCCACGCAGTAAAGGGGACAATGTACAGTGGCGGGAATTGAACCCCGACCTGTGATTGCTGTAAAGCAACGTGCTGACCACTATGCTACCGTGTCACGCTCAACCAGGCAAGTTTTTGTCACATGTCTGTGGTGAGCCTGGAGATGATGACTGTGGTGGGATCAGTGTTGTGGCCACAAGAGGATTTGTTGGCCTGCTCTCTCTCAAAGTAATCAATACCTGCCACTTGTCATTCAATTCTAGCTGTCGATACACTTCAGATTTTAAAAAAAAATACAGATGCTAAAAATCTGAAACAAAACCATTAAGATGCTAGAAAAACTTAGCAAGTCAAACAATGGCAGTGGAAAGGGAGCAGAGTTAACATTTGGGATCGAAGACTGGTCAGAATCTGTTTCTCTTTTCACAGGTTCTGCCGAACCAGCTGAGTGTGTCCAGCAATTTCTGTAACACACATAAAAGTTGCTTGAATTTCCAGCATCTGCAGAATTCCTGTTGCCAGCAATTTCTGTGTTTTGTTTCCTCGAATTCAGCTGTTGTCTAAGCCTTGCTGTTACTTGGAAGGGCTTGTGTTATTTTAAGAAGAGTTATGAAATAACAATGGTCAGCCATGTCCTAGCCATATTAAGGAAGACAATATTGGTTAGATATTCGAAGACCGCAGCGCATACAGTTCCGTGAAGTGATCTTAACTCTGATGACTTACTCCTGACGAACTGCAATTGTCATCCGATGTGATATATCAGGTGTAACTTCTCTGTCATTCCATTTTCAGTTTTGCTTCAGCTATTTGATGCCATCCTGTGTCACAGAATCAAATGAATCAGAAAATGCTCAGTAGGCCAGGCAGCATCTGTGGAGAGAGGGGTAGAGTAAACAGGCCAGGTGCTGTGTAGTCTATCAAACTCTGCCCACTGTGGGCAGCAGCTAATTACTATTGGCTGGTATTCAGTTCTCCCATTCATGTCTGCATCAGGACTGCCAGGAGGCTTGGAAATGAGTGGTACAGCTGGAACATTAATTGGCAGACAATAAGCAGGTTGTTGATACATAATGAGACTGGATACCACTTGGAGGTGGGGGGGGGCAATTAAGTTGTGATTAGTTAAATAGTGCAACTACTCAGGTCACCAGCACCACAATGCATCACCTTTCAATTACTACACTCAGCAGAGTAACTCTGTTACGTGGAGGTGAACTGAATGAGCTGATTTAGGATGCAGCCCAGTCAGGGACCTGTCAGCATCATTAGCTGTTAATGCTGGGGAAAGATATCTTCAAAGGTTCAGCCATGTCCCTGAATTAATTATTGAGAAAGTGACACGAGGAAACAATTGTTTTTAGAGAATATTCAGAAGGGAAACTTATAATTCCCAGGATTTGAGAGAAGTTCATGTGTCCAAACTAACCCTTTAGATTTAAAAACTCAACAGTTCCTGCAGGTTTATTTATTGAAATGTGTTTCAAACACTGTTAAGCAATGTTTCCTTGTTGCTAAACTTCCACCCAGATTTGGTTGACATGCTGATCTGATGCAATAGTGAGCAGGGTACCAAGGTGCTGTACAAGTTGTTCAGAGCCCTCTTCAGGCATGTTCAAATCTAACACCCTCCCCGTCACCACCCGCCAGCAGCTTTCCAAAAAAATCTTTCAGGAGCTTCAGACCTGCTCCTTTGTTTGAGCTTCTGCGGTGTTCATCCTTGTGCTGGGCTTTAATCTGAGCTGTTCAGCAATGGATTCACTCTGCCGCAACGGAGCACACGTCTGGCTTCCCCATCTTGCCACCTTAACTTCAGGGTGGAGCTCCCAGCACGCTCCTCTGCATCCTGCAATGAGCCAGGACTGGTTCCCTAACCTAAACGTACAGTTACAACCTGTGGTGGACTCTGAATCCATTGACACTTAATGGCCCACAGTGGCATGTGTCTTCCCAGTTTGCAGACACCAGATCTAATTCTATTTCACTCAGCTTAACCATATAGAGTGGATTGGACCACCATCAGAGAGGAGGTGTAGGAGCCTGATGATGCACATTCAGTGTTTTAGGAACAGCTTTTTCCCCTCTGCTGTCAGATTTCTGAATGGACCGTGAACGCTAGCTCATGATTATATTTATTTTTACATATCTCTTATTGTAACTTACAGTGAACTTTGATGTTTTGCACTGTAATGCTGTCGCAAAGTTCCACACACAAGTCACTGACGATAAACCTGATTCTAATTCTGGCTGCAAGAGCTGTCGGTGGCTGGGTATCTCGTCGTGACATGCTGACAAGAAGGCAGGCGGCTCTCTGCCATCTATGAGGGACAGATCTGGGATGTGATAGGATACCCGGCATTCACCCGTCAGAGTGCGGTCCCGACAGGCTCCGTGAACAACCTTGACACCACCCAGGTCGAAGCAACCTGCTTGATTAATGCGGGACCAAAAGCTCACTCCATCCACCATCACAGCAGCTGCAGTGTGCCAGCTTCCACGTACGCCGTAGTTACTCGGCTAGACCTTCACAGGCACATGTCCCAACCCTGTGTCCTCTCGCACGCAGGGAGACGGGAGATGTAGAAACACCATGGTCTTGCAAGTTCCCCTCAAAGTAACATATCACCATGATGTGGAAATAAGTCTCTCTTCGTTGTTGCAGAGAGAAAAATCTGTACCTCTCTGTTTAGCAATAGTTAAACACGATTCGCCATTGGGTCTCAGGCAAAGTATGCTGATGTTGCTGGCAATGTTCACGTCCTGTGGTTGAAAATAAACACGTCAGGTAAGAAATTAAAGCATGGATTCTGCATCAAGGAAAGGAAGATGTTCATCAGAGACAACTGAACAATTTGCAGGCAAGTGAACATTTGTGTTGCTGGGACTTGGTGAATAATAAGCATGACTAAGGTTTGTGGCTTTTGAAAATGTACTTCAAAAAGGTACAAAGGTAACAGATCCACTCCAGATGGAGTTTTTTTGTATCTGCTGGCAGAACAGCTTTATGAAGCTTTTTGCAATGTCGTGCTTTGTGACAGTGCGCATCAACGGTGGTTTAAGTGGTTTTGTCATGTAAGTCTGCTGCATTAACCCTTAAGTTCAAATTTCTGTGCCATTGTCTTGAACTAATACCCGTGAGCATTATGTTCTGAACAATTACATTGCACAGTTCCACTAAACATTCAGGAGCTGCTGCTCTGACTGGTTACGACACAAGTCTTGGGTTACACCTCCATCTCCTGCTGAGTTAAATGATCTCTGGCAGATCTGAGGCAATGTAGGGTGGGAAGAGAACAGGAGATAATAGTTGGTGCCAGTGCATGTGGGTTAAAGTGAGTGGGCCTAAACTCATCAGCTGTCTGTACTCTGCTGGCCCAGCACACAGGTGAGGGAAGGGGTTAGGTAACTAAAAAGGAAATCCTTAGTCCAGTGGTTGGAGAAAATTGGCCAGCACACGTGAAAAGAATACAGAGTTTGTTACGTACCCCGTAACTGGGTTGCCAAACCAGCAGAAATGGATCACTCAGTTGGAGTCTGGATTACTGGAACTAAGAAAGTTTTATTAAAGAAATAAGCAACACAGTACTCTAATCAAAAGGATAATAAATACAACAGTTCAGCAATGATAAACACACATGTACACAGAACTAGGATAACAGGATCAATCAAGCTCTATCGTCGTCTAGGGGTAAATGACCAGTTTCAAAGTGACGCAAAGTTCAGTTCAATTGAGTTCAGTTCAGTTCACAGTAATCACTGCCGTGCCGTGGGGGGGGGGAGGGGGGGAGGGGGGGGGGGAGAGAGAGAGAGAGAGAGAGAGAAAAAGAATATTCAAATTGGATTCCAAACAGACCTTCGATATTCCTCACAGTCAACTTTTGGGCGAGCCCTTTGTAATGTCTTCTGAGGTCACCGACTGTGACCCCTCCGTTTCAGATACGATCGTTCCTCTGCAGTGAACCTGGCACCCAGGCAAGGGCGGACACACACCAGGTTCCCGCCGATCGTACCTTTCCACCCTGTGCGTCTATGGCTTGGTCCCGCAACCAGCCCTCCAAAAACTCCCACCGACTTGTGGGAGGTGCACCGCTTCCAGGGTCTCATTACCTCGTGGTGTCGTGTGTGTCCTGCCTTAGTGAACCTGTCCCTTTTTATCCCCCTGCTGGGGTATCGCCTGTCCATCACTTCAAACAGTTCAGGGTTCAAAAAGGAGCCGATCTTGACAGTTCTCAGACCGGTGTTTCCTTCCGTTAAACTCTCTCGTCTCTTCATTAACATTTCCAAATGCTGCTCCATTGTCTTCCTTATCTCTCTTTCTCCTGAAGACAGGTGGCAGATCAACTGCTGATCCCACTGGTGCCAGCACAGGACAGTTAACATCTTAGTCTATGTGTACTTTTTGTAACCCTCTTTCGTCACAAGTTACACATAGATTGCAATTCCTTTTCCCTACCTACCCTGTACTTTTCATCCCCTTTGACAATAGACAATAGGTGCAGGAGTAGGCCATTCGGCCCTTCGAGCCAGCACTGCCATTCACTGTGATCATGGCTGATCATCCACTATCAGTATCCAGTTCCTGCCTTATCCCCATAACCTTTGAAGTAATTACACTGTAGGACCTTGTCCATCTTTTTGTTGTTCTCCTGTTCATGAAGAAAAATAGCTTGACTCTTTGCTGATCAAATACTTCACAGGTAAAGACAATCCTATCTCTAAGCTACCTTGGGCCGAATATTGCGCAATAAGAGACATAGGGGAGTGATCACAGGGTAATAATCAACACAGGAAAATCTAGATGATTCCTTTAAAACCAATGTTTTCTCTTAGCTGTCTCTATGTTAATTATTTATATCCCAATGTAGTCGTCAGAGACTTCACATTGCGCTCTCTTTCTTAGCAATGGAAGGGTGAAGTTCTCAAAAATAAGCCAATAAGAGGGCTGTTTCTTTACTGGACAGAATTATAAATCACCTGTTTCATGAAATGGAAATATTGGCCTCAGTGATTAACTGCATCCAATCCGCGAGGATGTTTCTGGATGGGAGACGCTCACGCCTTGAATTTGATGTTGGCCTGATTGCTGATTTTCACAGCTGCAGGCCAAGGGGGCCTGACTGGGCTGGGGGGAGGGAGGTGGACACCCACTGACACCAAGTTGGCATCTTTATCAGTTGACACCAGGGTTCAACCGAGGGATAGAAAGGAAGTGGGAAGCGTGACTGGAGGTTTGGAGAGGACATCAGTGTTAGGAGATGGAGAGATCAATGGCAGGGTGGGGGTGGGGTATGGTAAATGCCAATGAAAGGGTTATAAAAGAGGGAATGAATATCTTTGAGGGGGTGAGGAGACAGTGCAAGGAGTTTGCAGATCTAAAGAATAATGATAGACTGGGTCTTTGGCTCAGTAGGGTGTACATTTCAAACACTGCAGAAAGCCAAGGTGTTTGGGGAGGTTATCCCCACAGCTCAGACACAGTGAGTGTAAGTATTTGTCTCTTTCCTTGAGCTAACTACCAAAGGTCTGGAAAACCCGACTGACCGGCTTTCACTCTGGAACAGACAACAAACCTAAGACATTTTGTCTCATTAGCTTGCTGACATAACAATCCCACTCCCTAACACGGACTAATTATCCCTCTCCCCCTGCCTCGACCCCCACCATCAAAAGCATCCTGCAGACTTGTTTCCCCAACACTGTTGGAATCTAGAACTGAGTAACTTTGGGTTCAGGATTGGCAATCTTTAATTTCCATCTTCCTGCCCTCTCTAAATACAACCATTTTGAGGTTACAATTGTCCTGTTATTTTTCACAGGATAAGTGAAATGGGGGGAAGGAATAAATAAACATTAGAGAGAAATTACATGATAAATTTGATGTTAATTGAAACACCACCTACTGAGCAAACTTGTTTCTTCACTTAGATACCTGAACTGCTGAATAGGGTGTCTGGTTTATAGAATATACATATTTTCTAAACATATTTACCAATTTCCTCGGCTGTCCATAGCCACGTTATTTACTCATAGATGTGAAGGCACCAGACACTGATTTATCTGAGTGGCACAGCAGGGCAGCAGTTGGCGTAATCGCTTGCTGTGAGGGGTGAGTTCAACTCCTGCCACTGTCCATGAGAAGACTGTACGTTCTCCAAGTGACTGCACAAGCTTCCCCTGGGTGCTCCCGTCTGCTCCCACATTCCCAGAGACGTACGGTTAAGGTTAGTGAGTTGCAGGCGTGCGGTGTTGCCGCTGGAAGTGTGGTGACACTTGCGGGCTGCTCAGTACAACCCTTGCTGATTTGGCAGCACCTCTAGGAAGAGGTACAGTCGACATTTCAGGCCGAGACCCTTCGTCAGGACTAACTGAAGAAAGAGGTAGTAAGAGATTTAAAAGTGGGAGGGGGAGGGGGAGATACAAAATGATAGGAGAAGACAGGAGGGGGAGGGATGGAGCCAAGAGCTGGACAGGTGATTGGCAAAAGGGATATGAGAGGATCATGGGACAGGAGGTCCGGGAAGAAAGAAAAGTGTGGGGGGGGGGAAGAAACATGTCTATCCACGGCCTCCTCTACTGTAAAGATGAAGCCACACTCAGGCTGGAGGAACAACACCTTATATTCCGTCTGGGTAGCCTCCAACGTGATGAAATGAACATTGACTTCTCTAACTTCCACTAATGCCCCACCTCCCCCTCGTACCCCATCCGTTATTTATTTTTATACACACATTCTTTCTCTCACTCTCCTTTTTCTCCCTCTGTCTCTCTGACTATACCCCTTGCCCATCCTCTGGGTTCCCCCCCACTTTTCTTTCTCCCCGGACCTCCCATCCCATGATCCTCTCATATCCCTTTTGCCAATCACCTGTCCAGCTCTTGGCTCCATCCCTCCTCCTCCTGTCTTTTCCTATCATTTTGGATCTCCCCCTCCCCCTGCCACTTTCAAATCTCTTACTAGCTCTTCCTTCAGTTAGTCCTGACAAAGGGTGTCGGCCTGAAACATCGACTGCACCTCTTCCTAGAGATGCTGCCTGGCTTGCTGCGTTCACCAGCAACTTTGATGTGTGTTGCTTGAATTTCCAGCATCTGTAGAATTCCTCGTCCTTGTTGATTTGACTTGATGCAAATGACAAATTCACTATGGTTCAATGCACACGTGACAAACAAAGATAACCTTTGATCTTTATCTGTCTAGAATATAATGAGATGTTTAATTCAGGATTATGAACCTGATGGTACAGTCTGTACAGTGGGATCAGTCTCTACAGTGACATGCCAAATCTCCTCAAACTTCTAAAGAAATAGAACCACTGTCATGGTTTCTTTGTAGCTGGATCGATATGTTGGATCCAGGCTAGATCCGTGGAGGTACTGACACCCAGGAACTTGAAACTGCTCACTCTTTCCAGTTCTGATCCCTCTATGAGGACTGGTGTGATCCCTCGTCTTGCTCTTTCTGAAGTCCACTATCAGTTCTTTAGGCTTACTGATGTTGAGTGCAAGTTTGTTACTGCGACACCGCTCAACAAGCTGAAATATTTCTATCCTGGGTGTAATTGGGTGGCTTAGGCTCGCTGGGACAACAGGGCTTGTTACTGTACTGTACCTCTCAAAAAAAAGGCTGTCACGTCAAAAACGAATAATGATTTGAATAATTGAGGCTGAGTTTAAAATTGGGGTTTGACTGGCTAGATGCACTTAAAGCTACAGCAAGATGAGGCAAAGGTAGTTGAGCAGAATTATTTCCAATGATTGAGGGGTCTAAGATGGGCATGGGTAGACAATTAAATCACAGGGGGTTAGCACAAAGATTTAGGGGAAACAGGGTGGTCAATAAGCCATACAGCATGCTTTCCTTCATTGTTTGACTACAGGAAGAAGTCACGTTGCCTCACTAGAATCAGAATTCTGCTGTCACTTGAGTCTCCACTTGAAAACACCCCAGAAGCAAACAACTTTAGTTCGGCTGCATTTGGAGAATTGTGTGTCCTTCTGCTCACCCTTTGCAGGGACGATGTGGAGAACTTGGAGAAGAGGTTCACCAGGACGCCACCTGAATTAGGGAGGATTAGATATAGGGAAAATTTGGGCAAATTTGTATTTTTTTTTCTGGAGTACCAGAGGCTGTGGGGCGACCTGATAGACTTTTATAAAATTATGAGAAAAATGGGTATAAGAAAAATAATCAGTCTTCTTTCCAAGGTAGAAATGTCAAATGCAAGAGGGTATTAAAGTTAGAGGAGGGAAATTTAAAGGAAATATGTGGAGCAGACTTTTTTTTGCACAAAAAGTAGCAGGTGCCTAGAGTGAGCTTCTGAGTAAGCAGACATGTTAGCAGATTGAAGAGGCTTTTAAAATGATACATGAACATGGAGGAAAATGGATCAAGTGCAGTCACCTGGGACTAATTTAATTCAGAATCATCGTTGGCAAAAACATTGTGAGGCAAATGCTGTATTATACTGTCCCATGTTTTAAGGCAGTGAGGCCAAGGAAAATGCTCCTGCTGTTTGCAGTTTTAGCAGAGACTATATGAATAGGAAAGAATAAATTGGATACAGAAAAATGGGCATGGAATGGGAACACCAGCTTAAGTTGTGGGTGATCACTTACTTCCATTCTTAGGCAGGTGTGTGTGTAGTGGCAGGATGTGGATGCCAACGCTGGCAGTGTCAGAATCAGAATCAGGTTAAATATCACCGGCATGTGCTGTGAAAGTTGTTACCCTTACCACGGCGATACAATGAAATACCTGATAAATATGGAGAAAAAAAACTGAATTACGGTAAGTATACATTAAATAGTCAAGTTAAAGTAAGCAGTGCAACAAAAGACAAATAAAGAAGTAATGAGGTGGTGTTCATGGGCTCAATGTCCATTTAGAAATCGGATGGCAGAGGGGAAGAAGCTATTCCTGAATCGCTGAGTGTGTACACCCTTCCTGATGGTAACAGTGAGAAGAAGGCACGTTCTGGGTGGTGAGGATCGTTAATGATGGACACCGCCTTCCTAAGGCACCGCTCCTTGAAGATTTTTTGGATACTAAGGAGGCTGGTACCTAGCCATGATGGCGCTGACTCATTTTACAATTTTCTGCAACTTATTTAGATCCTGTTCAGTAGCCTCCCCCCACCATACCAGATGGTGATGCAGCCAGTCAAAATGCTGTTCACAGTACATTTGTAGAAAAGCTTTTGAGTGTTTTAGTTGACAACCAAATCTCCTTAAACTCCTAATGAAATATAGCTGCTGTCTTGCCTTATTTGTAGCTGCCTCAATATGTTGCATCCAGGTTTGGTCCTCAGAGATATTGACACTCAGGAACTTGAAACTGCTCACTCTCTCCATTTCTGATCCCTCTTTGGGGATTGGTTTGTGTTCCCTTGTCTTACCCTCCTGAAGTCCACAATCAGCTCTTTGGTCTTACAGACGGTGAGTGTAAAGCTGGTGCTGCGACACCACTCAACTAGCTGGTATATCTCACTCCTGTGTGTCCTCTTGTCACCATCTGAAATTCTGACAATAAGCGTTCTACCATCAGCAAATTTACAGATGCGTTTGAGCTATGCCTAGCCACACAGTCGTGGGTGTAGAGTCAGTGGGCTGAGCACACACCCCTGTGGTCCGCCTGTGTTGATTGTCAGTGAGGTGGAGATATTACTGATGTTATTTCCAATCCACAAAGACTGTTGTCTTCCAGTTAGGATCCAATTGCAGAGGGAGATACAGAGGCCCAGGTTCTGTCACTTTTCTATCAGGACTGTAAAAAAGATGGTGTTAAATGCTGAGCTATAGTCAGTAAACAGCTTCTTAACATAGGTACCTGCATTATCCAGCTGACCTACAGCAGCATGGAAAGCCAATGAGATCATGTCTGCTGTAGCCCTATTGTGTCGATAGGCAAATTGCAGTGGGCCCAGGTCTTTCCTGAAGCTGGAGCCGATTCTGTCCATGACCAACCTCTCAAAGCATTTCATGACCATAGATGTGAGTTCTACTGGACGATAGTCACTGAGGCAGCTCACACTGCTCTTCCTGGACACCGGTGTAATTGGTGCCCTTTTGAAGCAGGTGGGAACTTCTGATTGTAGGAGTGAGTGAATGAAAATATCTTTGAGTACAACCACTAATTGGTTGGCTCAGGTATTCAGAGCGTAACCAGGTATTCCATCGGGCCCTGCTGCCTTACGAGGATTCACCCTCTTGAAAGATAGCCTGACGTCTGCTTCCAAGACAGAGGTCACAGGGTCACCAGCTGCAGCAGGGATCCCCATGGCTGTGGATTTATTCTCCCTGTCAAAGCGAGCGTAAAAGGTGTTGACCTTGGCTGAGAGTGAAGCATTGCTGCCATTCATGATGGTGGTTTTTGCTTTGTCAGAAGTAATGCCCTGCGAACCTTGCTAGAGTTGACGTGTATCCAATGTCACCTCTAACCTCGCCTGGATTTGTTTCTTGCCTCTTGAAATAGCCCTCTGCAAGCAATACCTGGTTTTCTGATACAGACCTGGATCGCCAAACTTAAATGCCACAGATCTAACCCTCAGCAGACTACAAATCTCCTGGTTCATCCACGGCTTTTCAAACGAATTTTAAAAATTCTTTGCAAAAATATATTGCTCATGAGCGTCACCTTCAGTGGAACCTGGCCAGAAATCCCATTTACTCGTGAGGTAGTGCTAGGGCCAAGTTACTCAGCAGAAATGGAAGATGTTCTGAGAAAATCTAGGATCTCTGTGGAAACTCGGCTACTGTTTTCTTACAGTTTTCATGTCATTAAAACTGATTATTATGTGTCACCCCCAGGAAATGTAATTGATTCTCAAGCAATGGTTGTATTTAGTTCAGAGTCTTGGATTGGTGCGTGACTTTACCATTTGCAAACAGGGCTGGCACTTATTGGTCCCTGTAATATGAGAAAGAATTACTGAACAAAAGAATCAAAGCAAGATTATAATTTTAACTGATACTTTTTTTCTTTGGGTTGAAAAATTCAACAAGCTCATAATATTAGTGATGCTCAATGCTTTCTCCCCTATTAAAAAGGACAAAATTGCAAAATTGTAGTTCAAGTGAACCAGGAACCAAATAGGAAGATCTATCTGCTTCCTAAACTTAGCAAGCCCAAAGTTATAGATGGCAACTTTCAGATAGTTTTCAAGTTAAAGTTCACACAATTCATACTCTTTTTTTTAATCTGCAGATACTTAAAGTTCTGAAGTAAAAACTGAAAAAGTTGGAAAATCTTAGCAAGTTAGATAGCATCTACAGAGAGAGAAACAGTAAATAATTCAGATCTGAGATGATTCAAGGGGTAACTGCAGAGCATGTTCTTCCACTATTTTCTGTTTTATCTCATCCTGTCGGTACTTCATGCAAGTGGGTGTCTTTAACTGATTTTGACATTTGGGTTCAAGTATCCCAATCTGTATTTGCTGACACCAGATGGAGTTGATTGGAGATGCTATTGGCAAAACTAAAAAATTACTTACACTCCTACCTTACATTTAATGCTTTGTTATAAAACATGAAGGAAGGTATCTCTGAGTGACAACAACCTATAACATAATGCCCATTGCTCTGGTTATCAAATAATGAGAACCTCGTTGACAAACTTACTATTTTAATAAGATGTAAATATTACTGCTAGTGAAGCTGGAAACTAAACATTTAATACATGAACCAACAAGAGAAAATCTGCAGATATTGGAAATCCGAGCAACACACAAAATGCTGGAGGAACCCAGCATTTTGTTGTTGCTTTGATTTAATATGTGAATTTATTCCTTTGCCTTTGACAGAGGCATTAACACTTTGATTTTTATTTTTGTAAATTGAAAATGGAATAAATGATACTGGAAATATGGAGGGGGAAAAAACAGAAAAATTGCAAAGGATTGCTGCATGTGTTAAAATAACAAAATTTAAAACTCCAGATCAGTAGGCTTTTAAAAAACTCTAACAAGAAGCATTTTATCTTAGTTATTCCATTTCACTTTAATGATTGTTAGCAGGCCAACATTTTTAGGAATGTTTTCAATACCCAGGTCTCTTTTCTACATGAAAAGTCTTTGCCCATCAGGCAAAATTTAAGCTTTTATTAAAACCGTCAATCTCAAAAAGCAACTGCAGTTGTTTACAGAAGCCGGATAGGTAAATCTGTACAATTTTTGGGCTACTTATCAAATCAAGTCATTAAGAGGTCAGAGCTGGTATTATGTTTTGTACCTTGAAAACATTAAACTAATTAAAAGGAAGACACAGGAGTCTGAAATGCGGGTGTAACTTCGTATTTACTTCAAGTGACGTGCGCATATTTCACGGGGTAGTGTGATAGAGTATATAATTCACATATTTATACATATAACCATAATGAACTATTTGAAGCAAATATGAATGCTTTATCGATATATATATATATATATATATACACACACACATGCATGCATTCACACAGGCACGCACGCACGCATGCACACAATTGCTCAGATATTTTTGAAGTATTAAACACTCCTCCCAGCTTAGCTCTGAACTCCAACTCAATGTAGAATGCATCTCCACTATGTACACAGTATATTGTATAATACAGCTACAATATACAGACATCCACAGCGTAGTAAATTTTTAATTGTCCCATTCAGATTTCATCGCTGTGGAGACTTTCTTACTCTTGTGGGATAATGTCTTTCCAGACAAGGGGGATCACTCTGGTGAGACTTGTGGCTGTGAAACCGTCTCAGGTTCTGGGGCCTCCTCTGTGGTAGTTGTAGGGATTGACTCTGTGACTGCAGGAAGTGGTTCTGACAGCGGTCATTTCGCTTCTTCTAGTTTGTGCATCTTGATCTTTTGAAGGTCCATTTAGCTCACTGGAGTATTCTCATATTAATCCTTCTATTGCTACATTTACAATCTGATCTCTTCTCTTGGCATCCTCATCCACAACATGAATCCTCTTGTTTTTGTATCTTGATTGATTCCTTTCTTTTTGGCCTTCCATTCATCCAGTCGGGCTTTAATCTTTGCATCTACTTTTACAAGCAGCTTTTTGTCTCCCCCTTGAAGTTGACACAATAACCTTAATGCATGCAGAATAAATTCTGGTTCTTTATCCTCAGAAAAGCTAAATACTTGCAACTTTCCAACTCCTTGAAATCTCTTACAGCTCTTACTAAATCTCTTACCAAGCCACATTTTGCAAGTAACTGGCTGATTAACATGTCAGAGGCTTTCTCAGATATGTTACATACAAAAGCTGTTGTAGTTGGGCCACTGTTTTCCTCACTTTCACACTTCCTCTGAGCAGCATGGTCTTCCCTTGATCCAATATGTATTCCAACCAGAGGTACAGAAGTTGGCACCAACATCTGTTTGTCCTCCGTTGGGCAACAATTGGTGGTGTACAGTATGGAGACAGTTGTAAGTCATCCAGTACCTTTCTTAACTTGCTTTCAGTTGACTTCATTGCAGGGGATGTGGCATACAAATAGTGGATGGATCTCTAACAAAGTTGTGTATTTGTTCTCAGCCAATCACACCCTCACAATACTGGTCCTTCTGCTTTTACCACATACAAACTCAAAATGGCTTGTTGGTTGTTGTATTTCACATTTAGAAATGCTAATCCCAAAAAGAGTTATCCTTTCTCCAGTATTCATTCTTAGTTGGATATCTGCAGGCTTCAGTTTTGTGTCTTTGAAAATGACGTTCAAACTCGGTTTGTGGAATGACTGAAACAGCCAAACTAATGTCCAATTCCATTTTAATTAATTTACTGTACACTTCTGGTGTAAGCCATTTGTTTGTCTATTGTTCATTTTTTACACAGTAAACCTCAAGGCTACATAGTCCTGTGTCACTCTCATCACTATCACAGTTTTCATCAACAGCATGCAGATTAGCATTTGGTTTGAAAGTGCAGCTTGACTTTTTAGCTTTTTCTCTTCCCTGAGCAGTCCATTTATTTTTGTCTGCCCAACATGCTCTTTGTATGCGTCCTACTTTGTTTCATTTTCTACAAGTTTTGCCTTTAAGTCTACATTTGTTTGGTGTATGTAAGCCCCTGCCTCAACGGTAACACAATTTCTTTGGCTAGGCTGGTTTCTGTTTAGGCGCTGCAACTTTGTTCATGCTTGACTGCAACTCAATTGTGCTTCTGTTTGTGGTTTCCATTCAAATAGCGATTTCAACTGCTTTTTTTAAATGTAAGTTGTGCTTCAGTTAGGAGTTTTTAATGTTTTCTTGAAAGATACCACAAACTGAATGATCTCTCCTTGTATCATTAAGTCCATTACTGAACTGACAATGCTCTGACAATCCCCTCAGTTCAGCCACATAGGCTGAAATGAACTCCCCTTCTTTTTGATTCTGCTTATAAGACTTGAAGTTTTGTGCAATCAACCATGGCTTTGGTTCTAAATGTTCCTGCATTACTTTGACAATATCAGCAAAGCTCATTGCTGATGGTTTGGTTGGAGCAGGTAAACTTTGAAGCAAACATTATGCCTTTGAACTCAACGCACTCTCCAAAAAATGATACTCATTTCTCATTGGGTATTTTATTTGTTTCAAAGTTCTGCTTAATTTGCTCAGTGTATAAAATCTGGTTATCCATTGTATAATCAAATGTGTTGATCTTTCTGATGTAGCCATTTCTGACTTTTTTATGATTATTATCACCCGGTACTCACTCTTTATGAACCCACGAATTCTTCAGTTTTCTTTTTTATAAATTGATTGTGTCTTCCCTTGCGAAGAACACGTCTGCAGTGCCTTTGAAAAAATAGCTGTCTCTGCATGTTGGCTGCATTTTTTTTTACTCGCTGTTGCTTTCGGTGCATTTTTTTTAGTTCGACCATCTCACTGCGCTTTAACAGGTTGGTTACCATCTCAGGTTCATTTTAAAAATACCTTGTCACTATGGTTATGTTTTGCAACTTCAAAACATTAAACTAATTCAAAGGAGGACACTGGAGTCTGAAATGTGAATCTAACTTTGTGTTTATTTAAGCAAGGTGTGAATGTATCACATGGTAGCGTGATGACGTATGCAATTCACCTATTTATACATATAATCAGTAATGAATTATTTTAAACAAACAAGAATGGTTTATCAAGTATGTATATTGAGATACGCACACGCACACACACACACACACACACACACACACACACACACACACACACACACACACAAACAGCTGGTGCCAACCAGAAGGAATTAGTTTTGCTATAATATTAACATGTCAAATAGAGTGCTGAACTACGTTGCCCTCAGACTGATCCTTCTGACTAATACTCCTGATTTGTATATATCAAATCAGGCTGTTGGGTCAGTGAAACCCAATCATATAACCACAGCTTCTGTATCAACACATCACTTTTTTTTCCCATCTAAAGGGTTTGATTCAATAACTGTACTTGCTAACTTCCTGTTCATATCTTTTGGTTGAGTGTTGGTTTGGACTTATTTCAAAATAGTTTCTAGCTACATACTTTAAATTGATTATTCGCAGCATTAAAATGGCTTCAAGAATCTAGACTGGTGATCTTTTTCAAAACAAAACACAGTCTGATTGAGATCATTCACGTTGGTTTGTCATTGTTAGTTTACATCCGCAATGTGACTAATGGATCCAGCTTAGTGGTTCCATTTCCCACAGTTCAGCCATGACTCCAAACTCAACCAACTAAACACTGACTTAAATCTCCCAGAAATATTGTTACTAATGATAATAATGTCAGCTGCTCTGAGTTGGCATTTTGTTGTTTAGAATTGTAAGCCTAAATTTAAGTTGATTTATATGGTCAATCTTCAGCCTCGAAGCTGAACAATGATTCTTAAGAACGTCCATTTCTACCTGGACGATTTTGCTTTGCTGAAAATGTATAGCAATGCACATATTTTATTTGTCGCTGATGTATCATGCTCTCTAGTATAGAACAGTACAGCACAGGAACAGGCCCTTTTGCCCACGATTTTGTACCGAACTAATTAAACTAATAATTAAATACCTAAATAAACCAATCCCTTCTGCAAAACACAATATCCATATCCCTACATTTTCAGCACATTCGTATACTTGTCTAATTAGCCTTTTAAATGTATCTATTGTATTTGCCTCCCCCACCATCTCAGGCACTCACCACCTTGTGTATAAAAATTACTTGCCCCACACATATCCATTAAACACCCACTCTCATATTAAAGCATGCACTCTATGATTAGACATTTTGACTCAGGACAAAAATGTCTATCTATGCCTGTCATAATCTTATAAACCTTTGTCACCTCTCCTCACAGCCTCCACTGCTCCAAATAAAACCAAGTCCCTCTAGAGCATATGCTCTGTGATCCAGGAAACATCCTGGTAAACCTCTTTTGCACCTTCTCCAAACCCTAAGCACCTTTGCTGTAACGGGGTGACCAGAACTGAATGACATACTCCAAATAGTTGTAGACGTCTTCCACACAGAGCGTTCAAATCAAGAACCTGACAAACAGAGATATTGTTCCGTCTTCCCCTTTCTCTGATCTGTCCCTGAATCACTGTCATTAAACATTCTAGCATAGAAGGTCATTAGTGCTGGATCAGGACATGGCTCAGGGAAGTCTGAGTGTACTAGGTAATTCTGTCTTCGTTACCTGTCATTATGGACCTGCACGTTATTTAATTTAAAATCCAAGAAATCTTCGGGGGCAGAGATGTTTCTTGTCCTCCTAATTAATTTTAAGAAATATTATACACAGTATGTGCTCCAATTGAAAAAGAACAAGTCTGGGCATTTGAGGAAAACTGAGATCGTCGAGTAGAAATATAAATGGAATTCACAAAATGGTCTTATTATGAGTTAACAGCCATTTAATTGTGAAATATTGCTACTTTTATGTTTAATTATTGTATTAGCTCCCATATTTCAGACAATAATTGGCAGCCTAGACTACACTGATCATTTTGATTGGTTTGCCTCCTTTTGAAAAATTAGCATTTGGCAATCAATTACAACCAATTAATTATGCATGCTAACCAATCAGTGGAAGAAATACAAATTGAATCAAGATAGAATTAGAGCTGCTGTGTGACCTTGGAATGTGACATTGAGGAGAGAACTGAGGTTGCCACTCAGCTACCTGAACCCCATGCATTAGTCATTTGATCTGATTAATACCCCAGTTCAACATTGCGTTGTGTTTGTTGACACCATCACACAACAAGAATCTATTAATCCAGGTCTTGTAATTATTGCAGGTCAGGATTTTGCAGCAGTTAAGTTTAATTTTCTATTCCACTTTATGTGAAAAGTTGTTCCCTCACCTCATACCCAAATAGTTCTCATGTTGAAGTTATGTGCTGTTGTTCAGATGTGTTCTAGATCCCCACACATGAGGAATGCTTTCTTTTTATTTGCCTTATGGAATCATTTTATTCTTTTAAACATCTGAATGGGATCAACTCTCCAGTTTTCTGTACTTAGAAAAACAAGCCATGATTTTGCATAATGTCATCTGGGTCAAAGCTCCCAGGAGGCCTCACTGGTGGACCCTGTGGTCAAAACTGAAGGTCGAATCCTGAGGCTCGATTGGAAGACCTGAAGTTTGAGGCCCAATGGCTGAAGCCCTGGGTTTGCAAATCTACAAGTCCACTGAGGAAGTCGGACACCTGCCATCTGCAAGTCCGCTGGAGGCTGGAGGACCGGAGAAGGCCGGTCTTGGGGTTGGAGAGCTGCTTGTGTGTGTGTGGGTGGATGAGTGGGAGTGAGGACTGGGGTTTGTTTGGCTGTTGTTTTTTATTCCTGTTGTCGTTGTTGTTCTGCGAACGTGGCAGGCATGTTTTGTTGGCGCCAGAATATGTGGCAACACTTGCTGGATGCCTCCAGCTGTGTTGGTTGTTAACACAAACAATGTATTTTACTGCACATTTCGACGTACATGTGATCAATGAATCTGAATGTAATGTCCCCGTCATTTACCCCTTTCAACCTCATTATCATTGTGTGAATATTTACTGTAGCTTCTCCAAAGTCTTTGGCTCGAGAGTCTTTGGCGAGGAGACTACGCCACAGTTGGAGAGGGGGAGAAGAGGTGAAGAAATGACCGTTAGGCTGACTCAGTGTGCTGCGTGCATGATGTGGGAGGTGAGGGACGCTGATGGTGCCCCTGGCTCCTACAACTGTGGAAAATGTGTCCAGATTCAGCTTCTGAATGACCATGTTGCAGCACTGGTGAAGCAACTGGATGACCTCAGGTTCATACAGGAAAGTGAGAGTTTCCTGGACAGGACCTACAGCGGGATCGTTATACCGAGGATACTGGAAGGGGGGGGGCGGGGCGACGATGAGGAAGGGATGGATGCTTGAAGTACCGGAGACCCCGGGGGATGTCCTCTCGTAAACAGGTTCACCCTCTTGGAAGCTGTCAGGACAGAAGACAGTGCCAGTCTGAGAGGCGGATAGGTCTGCAAGTTGAAAATTGGCACTGAAGCAAAGCCGAAGAGACAGACGTCAGTCAGAGCCGTGGTAGTAGGGGACTCCATAGTGAGAGGTGCAGGAAGGGGTTTCTGCGGCAACAGGTGAGATTTAAGGATGCTGTGTTGCCTCCCTGGTGCCAGGATCCAGGATGTTACGGACCGATTGCAATGAATCCTCAAGGGTGAAGGTGAACATCCAGAAGTGGTGGTGCATGTCGGCACAAATGACGTGGGGAAGAAGAGGAAAGACATTCTATAGCGTGACTTCAGAGAACGCGGAAGAAGACTGAAAAGCAGGACCTCCAGGGTGGTTATCTCCGGTTTGCTTCCAGTTCCTCGTGCTGGAGAGGGCAGGAACAGGGAGATAATGGATCTGAATGTGTGGCTGAGGAACTAGTGCAGGAAACAAGGATTTACATTCTTGGACCACTGGGGTATGTTTTGGGGTAAGGATGAATAGTACAAAAGGGACGGCATTCTGGCAGCCAGGTTTGCCTCTGCAACACGGGTGTGTTTAAACTAAGTAGCGGGGGGGAGGGAGGGGACGAACTGGAAACATAAGGATGGAGATAAAGGGAAAGTGAGAATAAGAAAAGTTAAGAAAGACAACAGAATTAATGGAGCAGAAAGCTCAAGAAAGGATCATACAGTATGGCCAAGTGAAATAGGAACTGATATGGGAGGTGAGGGAGTAATGAATTCAAAGTATTGTATATGAATGCACGGAGTATAAGAAATAAAGTGGATGAGCTTGAGGCTCAGTTGGAAATTGGTAAGTATGATGTTGTGGGAATAACAGAGACATGGCTTCAAATGGACAGGGCCTGGGAAATGAATATTCAAGGTATACGTCCTATCGAAAGGACAGACTGATGGGCAGAGGGGGTGGGGAGGCTCTGTTGGTGAAGAATGATATTCAGTCCCTTGCGAGGGGAGACATAGAATCAGGAGACGTTGAGTCAGTATGGATAGAACTGAGAAATTCTAAGGGTAGAAAGACCCTAATGGGAGTTATCTATAGGCCCCCAAACAGTAGTCTGGATGTAGGGTGTAAGTTGAATCAAGAGTTAAAATTGGCATGTCACAAAGGTAATGCTACAGTTGTTATGGGGGATTTCAACATGCAGGTAGACTGGAGGAATCAGGTTGGTACTGGACCCCAAGAATGGGAGTTTGTAGAGTCCCTCCGAGATAGATTCTTAGAACAGCTTGTACTGGAGCCTACCAGAGAGAAGGCAATTCTAGATTTAGTGTTGTGCAATGAACCGGATTTGATCAGGGACCTCAAGGTAAAGGAGCCGTTAGGAGGTAGTGACCATAATATGATGTTTTAATCTACAAATTGAGAGGGAGAAGGGAAAATCGGAAGTGTCAGTATTACAGTTGAACAAAGGGAACTATGGTGCTATGAGGGAGGAGCTGGCCAAAGTTCAATGGAACAATACCCTAGCAGGGATGACAGTGGAACAGCAATGGCAAGTGTTGCTGGGAATAATGCGGAAGGTGCAGTATCAGTTCATTCCAAAGAGGAAGAAAGATCCTAAGGGGAGTAAGGGGAGGCCGTGGCTGACAAGGGAAGTAATGGACAGTATAAAAATAAAAGAGAAGTATAATGTAGCAAAGATGAGTGGGAAGCCAGAGGATTGGGAAACTTTTAAAGAGCACCAGAAGATAACTAAAAAGGCAATACGCGGAGAAAAAATGAGGTATGAAGGTAAACTAGCCAAGAATACAAAGGAAGATAGTAAAAGCTTCTTTAGGTTTGTGAAAAGGAAAAAAATAGTTAAGACCAAAATTGGGCCCTTGAAGACATAACCAGGTAAATTTACTATGGGGAACAAGGAAATGGCAGACGAGTTGAACAGGTACTTTGGATCTGTCTTCACTAGGGAAGACGCAAACAATCTCCCAGATATAATAGTGGCCAAAGGACCTAGGGTAATGGATGAATTGAAGGAAATTTATATTAGGCAGGAAATGGTGTTGTTTAGACTGTTGGGTCTGAAGGCTGATAAGTCCCCGGGACCTGATGGTCTGCATCCCAGGGTACTTAAGGAGGTGGCCTTAGAAATCGTGGATGCATTGGTAATCATTTTCCAATGTTCTATAGATTCAGGATTAGTTCCTGTGGATTGGAGGGTGGCTAATGTTGTCCCACTTTTCAAGAAAGGAGGGAGAGAGAAAACTGGGAATTATAGACCGGTTAGCCTGACGTCAGTGGTGGGAAAGATGCTGGAGTCAATTATAAAGGATGAAATTACGACATATTTGGATAGCAGTAACAGGATAGGTCTGAGTCAGCATGGATTTATGAAGGGGAAATCGTACTTGACTAATCTTCTGGAATTTTTTTAGGATGTAACTATGAAAATGGACAAGAGAGAGCCAGTGGATGTAGTGTACCTGGACTTTCAGAAAGCCTTTAATAAAGTCCCACATAGGAGATTAGTGGGCAAAATTAGGGCACAAGGTATTGGGGGCAGAGTACTGACATGGATTGAAAATTGACTGGCTGATAGGAAACAAAGAGTAGTGATTAACGGGTCCCTTTCGGACTGGCAGGCGGTGACTAGTGGGGTACCACAGGGTTCAGTGCTGGGACCGCAGCTGTTTGTAACATACATTAATGATTTAGATGAAGGGATTAAAAGTAACATTAGCAAATTTGCCGATGACGCAAGGCTGGGTGGCAGTGTGAAATGTGAGGAGGATGTTATGAGAATGCAGTGTGACTTGGACAGGCTGGGTGAGTGGGCAGCTGCATGGCAGATGCAGTTTAATGTGGATAAATGTGAGGTTATCCACTTTGGTGGCAAGAACAACAAGACAGATTACTATCTGAATGGTGTCAAGTTAGGAAAAGGGGAAGTACAACGAGATCTGGGTGTCCTTGTTCATCAGTCACTGAAAGTAAGCATACAGGTACAGCAGGCAGTGAAGAAAGCTAATGGCATGCTGGCCTTCATAACAAGGGGAATTGTGTATAAGAGCAAAGAGGTCCTTCTGCAGCTGTACAGGACCCTGGTGAGACCACACCTGGAGTATTGTGTGCAGTTTTGGTCTCCAAATTTGAGGAAGGACATTCTTGCTATTGAGGGATTGCAGCATAGGTTCACAAGGTTAATTCCCAGGATGGCGGGACTGTCATATGTTGAAAGATTGGAGCGACTGGGCTTGTATACACTGGAATTTAGAAGGTTGAGAGGGGATCTGACTGAAATATATAAGATTATTAAGGGATTGGACACGCTGGAGGCAGGAAGCATGTTCCCGCTGATGGGTTAGTCCAGAACCAGAGGCCACAGTTTAAGAATAAGGGGTAGGCCATTTAGAACGGAGTTGAGGAAAAACTTTTTCACCCAGAGAGTGGTGGATATATGGAATGCTCTGCCCCAGAAGGCTGTGGAGGCCAAGTCTCTGGATGCTTTCAAGAAAGAGATGGATAGAGCTCTTAAAGATAGCGGAATCAAAGGTAATGGGGATAAGGCAGGAACTGGATACTGATTGTGGATGATCAGCCATCATCACAGTGAATGGCGGTGCTGTCTCGAAGGGCCGAATGGCCTACTCCTGCGTCTATTGTCTATTTTCAAAGGAAACCAATTTTAATAGCAGGATACAAAAAGCAACCTTTGCTTTATGTACACATTTAATGCAACCCTTCGAGGATTAATTTCTACTCTGTGATTTATCTGTTTTAATATCCTGGGTTGAAAGTCCTCATGCTACTTCAGTAACTCCTCATTTACCAATTTTCTTCCTTCTTAGATTCTTCCATCCCGCTCCCCTTGATTTACCATGGGCTTCTCGTGCACTACTGATAATTTGTCCTCTTCCCGCAATGTGCAGTTAATCATTTAAATAAGTCTTCACTTTCTACATTGCTTACCACTGTCACGTATACCTCAGAATATTGTCCTCAGCAAAGGCCTTACCTTTGTCCCCCTTCGCCTCAATGAAGTCTGCGTTGGCCATTACGCCGAACACTTCTGTTTCCTCCGTCTCTGAGCCCACTTCTTTGGTAAGAATTCCCCACCCTGCACTGATAACTCCTTCTCCTGTCTTCAGCCCTCCTCCTCATCTTGGTCACCCCACTCTGGTGCTCTGCCTGCCCTGGATCTTTTCACCTCGAGTTGACCAGCTCGACTTCAGCACTCCTCTCTCCTGCTCCACCCTTACCCCCTCTGAACGCACTGCCCTCCACTTTCTCCACACCAATCCCAACCTTACGTCAAACCCAAAGACAGGGTGCTGTGGTAGTGTGGCAGACCGACCTCTACCTTGCTGAGGCCAGGCAGTAACTCTCAGACACTCATGCTTGTCCCTCGAAGAGGACCCCACTCTGGACCATCAGAAAACTGTTTCCGCCACCATCATTGACCTCAATCCGCTCTGGAGAATTGCCATCCACTGCCACCAAACTCAGTTCTCTACCCCACACTGTTCGCTTCTACCTCCTACCCAAGATCCACAAACCTGACTGTCCGGGTAGGCCCATTGTTTCTGCCCGCTCCTGCCCCGCTGACCTCATGTCGTCTTACTTCAACTCCATTCTATCCCCCATAGTTCAGTCCTTTCCCATCTACATCTGCGAAACTCCTCATGTCCTCAATCTCCTCAGTAACTTTCAATTCCTGGATCTTCAGTGCCTGTACACTTCTATCCCCATCAGGAAGGCCTCAAAACTCGCTCCTTCTTTCTTGGCAAAAGAACCAACCAATCCCTCTCCTCCACTACCCTCCTCCGTCTGACAGAACTGGTCCTCACCCTCAACAATTTTTCCTTCGGCTCCTCCCACTTTCTCATGCCTCGAGGGGTAGCCACGGGCACCTGCGTGGGCCCAGCTATGCCTGCCTCTTTGTTGGCTATGTAGGACAGTCCATGTTTCAAGCCTTCCCTGGTAATGCTGCCCATCTCTTCCTCTGCTACACTGATGCCTGCACCCATGCTAAACTCATCAATGTCATCAACTTTGCCTCCAACTTCCACCCTACCCTTAAATTCACTTGGTCCATTGCTGACACCTCCCTCCCCTTTCTTGATCTCTCTGTCTCCATCTCTGGAAACAAACTGTTGACTGACATCTTTTATAAACGTACTAATTCCCATGGTTATCTAAACTATACCTCTTTCCACCATGTCTCCCGTAAAAATGCCATTCCCTTTTCTCAGTTCCTTCATCTCAATTGCATCTGCTCCCAGGGTGAGGCTTTCCTTTCCAGGACATCAGATATATCAACCTTCTCAAAGAGCAGGGTTTTCCTCCACCATTGATGTTGCCCTCATCCGTATCTCCACCATTTCCCAAACATCCACACTCACCCCATCTTCACACCACTTTAACGGTGATAGAGTTCCTCTTGTCCTTACCAACCACCCCATGAGCCTCTGCATCCAACACATCATTCTCCACAATCTCTGCCACCTCCAAAGGGATCCTACCACTAAACATATCTTTACCTTTCCTCCTCTCTCTGCTTTCCACAAGGATTGCTCTCTCTTTCCCTGATTTCCTTGTCCACCTGTCCCTCCCCAGTAATCTCCTTTCCAGCACTTATCCCTGCAAGTGTTACACCTGCCCATTCACCTCCTAACTCACCTTCATTCAGAGTCTCAAACAGTCCTTCCAGGTGAGGCAACACTACACCTAAGAATCTGCTGGGATCGTCTGTTGTGTCCAGTGCTCCCGATATGGCCTCCTCTACAGTGGTGAGACCCATCATAAATTGGGGGAGTGCTTAATCAAGCACCTCCGTTCCATCTGCCAAAAGCGGAACTTCCTGATGGCCAAGTGTTTTAATTCTGATTTTCCCATTCCTGTTCCCACATGTCGGTTCACGGCCTCCACTTGTGCCACGATGAGGCCACCCTCAGGATGGAGGGGCAACATATTATGTTCTGTCTAGGTAGGCTCCAACCTGATAGCATGAATATCGATTTCTCCACCTGGTAAGACAATTTATCCCTCCCGTTCCCCTCTTCTTCTATTCCCCCACTCTAGCCTCTTACCTCTTCTCACCTGCCTATCACCTCCCTCTTGGTCCCCTCCTCCTGCCCTTTCTCCTATGGTCCATTCTCCTCTCCTACCAGATTCCTTCCTCTCCAGTCCTTTAACTTTCCTACCCACCAGGCTTCACCCATCAGCTTCTTGCTATCCTCCTTGTCCTCCCTCAACCTTTTTGATTCTGGAATTTTCCCCCTTTCATTTCCAGTCCTGTAGAAGGATCTTCGCACAAAATGTTAACTGATTATTCATTCCCACAGATGCTGCCTGACCTGTTGTGTTCCTCCAGCATTTTGTCTGTGTTGCAGTAGCATATTTGTCTGTATTAAATTGTTCCACACTTTCCTTAAGCAATTTTCTGTCAATGTATTTATAATTTACTGCTAGGATTTATCTTTATATTGTATTCCCCTTCCAGCTATTTTAATACTATCTTTATAGATCTTGTTTTATATATAACTTTGCATATACATTTAAACCACTTTTAGCCTTTGGCTGTATCTATATGAACATGGTTTGCACACCTTTTGTGACTACAGTGAAACTTGGAAATCCTGATGATTCCAAGACTATCTTGGAATTAGTCTGGGCCCCAGTTCCTGCGTGCTCTTTAAATGTGCCAGGTTCTCCGGAAAACTTGTAATAAGACTGTGTACCATCTTAAAGAAATGAAAGTTATGCTGGGCTAGTCCAGAGAATCTGCCTGTCTGGTGACACTGGGGATAAGCCAACATCACATTTCTTGTCATATGCACAAGTACACGTATGCACAGCAACACTGAAAGAAGTTACAGGCACATACTATTATGTAAGCAGCATTCACAAGAAACGTAAATTAAACACAAATTATACGCTTTAAAAAAAGGACACAATTTCAAGCAAATAAATCAGTCATTTTAGTGTAAAGTGATCTACATGGTCACAGTATTAGTATACTGCGGTGATCAGGGTTGTCCTGGATGGTTCGAGAACTGAAGGGAAGAGCTGTTCTTGGACTTGGTGTTGTGGAACTTCAGGCTTCTGTACCTCCTACCCATTGTTAACTGCGAGAAGGTGGCATGGGGGTATTTGATTTTATCTTCCTGAGGCAGCGCCTCCTATTGGTACAACCGATGGTGGCAAGAGATGTGCCTTGGATGTATTGGGTTGAGTCCACCAATCTCTGCAGATGTTACCCTGGTATACATATCTGTTATCAGTGCTGTGATATAATAAATATAATGGGTAAGAACATGCCATCACTCAGAGTATGAACTTTTTGCAAGAAGTTTAGTAACAGGCTGCCCCCAACATATTTTTGGATGTGTTGGTTCTTAACGCAAACTACACATTTCTGTGTATCTGTGACAGATAAATTTGAATCTTAACATGGTAATCAGTCTTGAATTCAGCTAGTTTTATTCAATCCACTGAATATCTCAAACTCCTTCACAATTAGTCCATTATGAAAGATAAAAATCCACGAATAACCAGTGAATAAATGACAAGTCAACGTGTTTGTGATTACAGGCTGTAAGCATCACTGGCAAGACCAGCACTTTTGAACTCTTTAGCCGTGACCACAGCCATGCTTACTGCAGGCCTTCTACTGAAGGTACTCCTACTGTATTTTAGAATGGGCGGGGTGTGATCTCGGATTTAGACTCAGTAACTGTGAAGAGGTGTCCATGTGTTTCCAAGCCACGGTGGTGTGTGACTTGGAGGAGAACGTGTACACCTGCCTTGGTCCTCCCTGCTGGTAGAGTGCATGGATTTGTCAGATGTGGTCAAAGTTGACCAACTGAGGAAATGGCACACAGTTTGTAGATTTTATGCACTGACACCACACCGTATAAGTGGTAGAAGGTGCAAATATTCAGAATGATGCACTCATCCTGCCAAATGATGCCAAACTCCTGACAATGGACAAGCTTTGGTGTATCAAGAGGTAAATCACTCACTACAGGATTTCCTGCCTCTGACTTTTTTTTGTAACCACCAACATGATGTGGCTGGACCAGATGGTTTGGATGGGGGACCTGACAATGGTCGTATTGCTGAATGAATGTTAAACCTAGGTTTCAATATTAATCCCAGCATTTCAAGTCATCGTCAGGAACTCCAACCAGGCTTGTATGAAGAAAGCACTGCACAATTACGATCAATATTTAATCTGTGTTTAAACTAGGTAGTGGGGGGGGGAGGGGACGAACTGGAAACATAAGGATGGAGATAAAGGGAAAGTGAGAATAAGAAAAGTTAAGAAAGACAGCGGAATCAACAGAGCAGAAAGCTCAAGAAGAGATCGTACAGTATGGCCAAGTGATATAGGAACTGAGATGGGAGGTGAGGGGAGTAATGAATTAAAAGTATTGTATATGAATGCACGGAGTATAAGAAATAAAGTGGATGAGCTTGAGGCACAGCTGGAAATTGGTAAGTATGATGTTGTGGGAATAACAGAGACATGGCTTCAAGTGGACAGGGCCTGGGAAATGAATATTCAAGGTATACGTCCTATCGAAAGGACAGACTGATGGGCAGAGGGGGTGGGGTGGCTCTGTTGGTGAGGAATGATATTCAGCCCCTTGCGAGGGGGGACATAGAATCGGGAGACATAGAGTCAGTATGGATAGAACTGAGAAATTCTAAGGGCAGAAAGACCCTAATGGGAGTTATCTACAGGCCCCCAAACAGTAGTCTGGATGTAGGGTGTAAGTTGAAACAAGAGTTAAAATTGGCATGTCGCAAAGGTAATGCTACAGTTGTTATGGGGGATTTCAACATGCAGGTAGACTGGAGGAATCAGGTTGGTACTGGACCCCAAGAAAGGGAGTTTGTGGAGTCCCTCCGAGATGGATTCTTAGAACAGCTTGTACTGGAGCCTACCAGAGGGAAGGTAATTCTAGATTTAGTGTTGTGCAGTGAACCAGATTTGATCAGGGACCTCGAGGTAAAGGAGCCATTAGGAGGTAGTGCCCATAATATGATAAGTTTAATCTACAATTTGAGAGGGAGAAGGGAAACTCGGAAGTGTCAGTATTACAGTTGAACAAAGGGAACTATGGTGCTATGAGGGAGGAGTTGGCCAAAGTTCAATGGAACAATACCCTAGCAGGGATGACAGTGGAACAGCAATGGCAAGTGTTGCTGGGAATAATGCGGAAGGTGCAGGATCAGTTCATTCCAAAGAGGAAGAAAGATCCTAAGGGGAGTAAGGGGAGGCCGTGGCTGACAAAGGAAGTAATGGACAGTATAAAAATAAAAGAGAAGAAGTATAACAGCAAAGACGAGTGGGAAGCCAGAGGGTTGGCAAACTTTTAAAGAGCACCAGAAGATAACTAAAAAGGCAATACATGGAGAAAAAATGAGGTACAAGGGTAAACTAGCCAAGAATATAAAGGAGGATAGTAAAAGCTTCTTTAGGTATGTGAAAAGGAAAAAAAGTAGTTAAGACCAAAATTGGGCCCTTGAAGACAGAAATGGGTGAATTTATTATGGGGAACAAGGAAATGGCAGATGAGTTGAACAGGTACTTTGGATCTGTCTTCACTAGGGAAGACACAAACAATCTCCCAGATATAATAGTGGCCAAAGGACCTAGGGTAATGGATGAACTGAAGGAAATTTATATTAGGCAGGAAGTGGTGTTGGATAGACTGTTGGGTCTGAAGGCTGGTAAGTCCCCAGGACCTGATGGTCTGCATCCCAGGGTACTTAAGGAGGTGGCTTTAGAAATCATGGACGCATTGGTAATCATTTTCCAATGTTCTATAGATTCAAGATCAGTTCTTGAGGATTGGAGGGTGGCTAATGTTGTCCCTCGCTTCAAGAAGTGAGGAAGAGAGAAAACAGGGAATTATAGACCAGTTAGCGTGATGTCGGTGGTGGGAAAGATGCTGGAGTCAATTATAAAAGATGAAATTACGACACACCTGGATAGCAGTAACAGGATCGGTCTGAGTCAGCATGGATTTACGAAGAGGAAGTCGTGCTTGACTAGTCTTCTGGAATTTTTTGAGGATGTAACTATGAAATTGGACAAGGGAGAACCAGTGGATGTAGTGTACCTGGACTTTCAGAAAGGCTATGATAAAGTCCCACACAGGAGATTAGTGGGCAAAATTAGGGCAGAGTACTGACATAGATTGAAAATTGGCTGGCTGACAGAAAACAAAGAGTAGCAATTAATGGGTCCCTTTCGGAATGGCAGGCGGTGACCAGTGGGGTACCGCAGGGTTCAGTGCTGGGACCGCAGCTGTTTACAATATATATTAATGATTTAGATGAGGGAACTAAAAGTAACATTCGCAAATTTGCCGATGACACAAAGCTGGGTGGCAGTGTGAAATGTGAGGAGGATGTTATGAGAATACAGGGTGACTTGGACAGGATAGGTGAGTGGGCAGATGCATGGCAGATGCAGTTTGATGTGGATAAATGTGAGGTTATCCACTTTGATGGTAAGAACAGGAAGGCAGATTATTATCTAAGTGGAGTCAAGTTAGGAAAAGGGGAAGCACAACAAGATCTAGGTGTTCTTGTACATCAGTCACTGAAAGCGAGCATGCAAATACAGCAGGCAGTGAAAAAAGCTAATGGCATGCTGGCCTTCATAACAAGAGGAATTGAGTATAAGAGCAAAGAGGTCCTTCTGCAGCTGTACAGGGCCCTGGTGAGACCACACCTGGAGTACTGTGTGCAGTTTTGGTCTCCAAATTTGAGGAAGGACATTTTTGTTATTAAGGGAGTGCAGCATAGGTTCACGAGGTTAATTCCCGGGATGGCGGGACTGTCATATGTTGAAAGATTGGAGTGACTGGGCTTGTATACTCTGGAATTTAGAAGGCTGAGAGGGGATCTTATTGAAACATATAAAATTATTAAGGGATTGGACACGCTGGAGGCAGGAAGCATGTTCCCGCTGATGGGTGAGTCCAGAACCAGAGGCCACAGTTTAAGAATTAGGGGTAGGTCATTTAGAACGGAGTTGAGGAAAAACTTTTTCACCCAGAGAGTGGTGGATATATGGAATGCTCTGCCCCAGAGGGCTGTGGAGGCCAAGTCTCTGGATGCTTTCAAGAAAGAGATGGATAGAGCTCTTAAAGATAGCAGAATCAAAGGTTATGGGGATAAGACAGGAACTGGATACCGATTGTGGATGATCAGCCATGATCACAGTGAATGGCGGTGCTGGCTCAAAGGGCCGAATGGCCTACTCCTGTCTGTTGTCTATTGTCTATGGAACCAGAGGTCCCATCACACTACACCACTTTTATACTAAGATAAGGAGTGCCCAGCATTCTGTGCCCAGCATTCTATGCCCAGACCGCATTTCGGTAAATCTGGTCACTTGGCTGTCTTTCTCCTACCTGCATACAGGCAGAGACTGAAGAGCAAAGTTCCAGAGATTAGGACAACAAAGAGATGGTTGGGGGAGGCAGAGGAGCAGTTACAGGTTTTCTTCAAATCGGTGGACCGGGCTGTGTTCAAACATTCATCTGGGGATCTGAATGAATACGCCATGGTTGTAACGGACTTTATTAAAACAGTTGTAGACAAGTGTGTCCCCACAAAATCATTCCGAGTCTTTCCCAACCAGAAGCCCTGGGTGAACATCTGAACCACAATCTGCTGAGTCAGATCAGAGGCATTCAGATCTGGTGACCAAGAAAGTTGCAAGAGGTCCAGGTATGATCTCCAGAAAGCCATCTCACGGGTGAAGTGGCAATTCCGGTCTAAATCTGAATCAACAAAGGATGCTCGACAGCTGTGACAGGGTTTGACTACTGTCACCTTTTATAAAGTTCAATCAGAATCCGGTTTATTATCACCGGCGTGTGAGGTGAAATTTGTTAACTTAGCAGCAGCAGTTCAATGCAATACATAATCTAGCAGAGAGAGAGAAAAAAAATAAAGTAAAACAGAATAATAAATAAACAAGTAAATCAATTATGTCTTTTGAATAGATTTTTCAAAAAATGTGCAAAAACAGAAATACGGTGTATTAATAAAAGTGAGGTAGTGACGAAGCTTCAATGTCCATTTAGGAATCGGATGGCAGAGGGGAACAAGCTGTTCCTGAATCACTGAGTGTGTGCCTTCAGGCTTCTGTACCTCCTACCTGATGGTAACAGTGAGAAAAGGGCATGCCCTGGGTGCTGGAGGTCCTTAATAACGGACGCTGCCTTTCTGAGACACCTGCCCCGATGATGTCCTGGTACTTTGTAGGCTAGTACCCAAGATGGAGCTGACTAGATTTACAACCCTCTGCAGCTTCTTTCGGTCCTGTGCAGTAGCCCCTCCATACCAGACAGTGATGCAGCCTGTCAGAATGCTCTCCACGGTACAAATACTGTATAGAAGTTTTTGAGTGAACTTGTTGACATGCCAAATCTCTTCAAACTCCTAATAAAATATAGCCGATATCATGCCTTCTTTATAACTATATCAATATGTTGGGACCAGGTTAGATCCTCAGAGATCTTGACACCCAGGAACTTGAAGCTGCTCACTCTCTCCACTTCTGATCTCTCTATGAGGATTGGTAAGTTTTCCTTCGTCTTACTCTTCCTGAAGTCCACAATCAGCTCTTTCATTTTACTGACACTGAGTGCCAGGTTGTTGCTGCGGCACCACTCTGCTAGTTGGCATATCTCACTCCTGTACGCCCTCTCATCACCATCTGAGATTCTACCAACAATGGTTGCATTGTCAGCAAATTTACAGATGGTATTTGATCTATGCCTAGCCACACAGCCATGTGTATATAGAGAGTAGAGCAGTGGGCTAAGCACACAACCCTGAGGTGCGCCAGTGTTGATCGTCAGCGAGGAAGAGGTGTTATCACCAATCCGCACAGTTTGTGGTCTTCCGGTTAGGAAGTCGAGGATCCAATTGCAGAGGAAGGTACAGAGGCCCAGGTTCTGCAACTTCTCAATCAGGATTGTGGGAACGATGGCATTAAGTGCTGAGCTATAGTCGATGGACAGCATCCTGACGTAGCTGTTTGTGTTGTCAGCAAGTGACGTAGGTGACAATGGGGCTTAGCCTCCAGATAAGCTCAAAGCCTTCTATGCACGCTTTCACCATAGAAACATGGAGGAACGTTCAGGAACTGCCACAGCCCTGGATGATCCTGTGATTTCAGTCCCTGAGGCTGATGTGTGAGCAGCTTTGTGGAGGGTGAACCCACATTAAGCATTCGGTCCAGTCAGGGTACCTGGCCAAGTACTAAAGACCTGTGCTGATCAATTGGCTGGACTGTTCACTGAGATCTTTAACCTTTCATTCGGCAGTCTGAGGTGCCCATCTGCTTCAAACGGGCTTCAATCATACTGGTGCCCAAGAGGAACATAGCAACCTGCCTCAATGACTATCATCCAGCAGCACTTATATCCACCCTGGTGAAGTGTTATGAGGAGCTGGTAATGCCCTTGAACAAAAAGTAGTGGATACAGCCCAATCCATCACGGATAAGACCCACCCCACCACTGAGCACATCTACATGAGGCATTGCCACAGGAAAGCAGTTTCCATCTTCAGGGACCCCCATCACCCAGGACATGCTGACTTCTCATTACTGTCAGTAGGATGGTGATACAGGAGCCTCAGGGCTCACACCACCAGGTTCAGGAACAGCTATTACCTCTGAACCAAAGGGGATACCTTCACTCAACTTCATTTGTCCCATCATTGAAATGTTCCTGCAACCCATAGACTCATTTTCAATGACTCTTCACCTCATGCTCTCAATATTTATTGCTTATTTATTATTATTATTATTATTATTTCTTTCATTTTGTATTTGCACAGTTTGTTGTTTTTTGCATACCAGTTGAACACTCAAGTTGCTGTGGTCTTTCATTGATTCTATTTTGGTTATTATTCTATTATGGATGGATTGAGTAAGTCCACAAGAAAATGAATCTCAAGATTGTGTATGGTGGCATATATGTACTTCAATAATAAATTTACTTTGAACTTTGAATTTAGGCCCTCGGTGGTTGGAGATGGTGATCGCCTGCCATTTGTGTGGCTCAGATGTTATGTGCCTCTCCTCAGCCCATGTCTGAATGTTGTCTGGGTCTCTCTGCGTTCAGACATTCAGCAGACTGCGTCATTTGCTGGGTATTTACAAATGGAAATGAACATTGTACAATCGTTCCCACTCCTGAGTGTGGGTGGGGGCAGGCCATCGATGCACCAGTTCAACGTCTTTCTTGAGGTGATAATTCCTCATGCAATGTAACATTGCCTCAGCCTAACATACGAATGCTAGGCTGAATTACGCACTCAGCGCTGTGGTGGGACGTGGATTAACCTCCTCCTGACTCAGGGCTACCACAGACAGCAGTTAGTTAGTTAACTAATATCGGTTAGTTAAGCACAGGTCGTGTTCCAAATCAGCAAGGCATTGCTCTGAAGCCTTTGCCCTTCACGTAAGTCAGTTACAAACAAGAATGCTTTTCTGTGACTTATAAATAACCACCACTTGAATTAAAAACTGTTTACTGTTAATGTTGTTTGGAGCACTTCCCTCTACATCCTTTCCATAGTGTAACACACACTAAATTCTGGAGGAACTCAGCAGGTCAGACGGCATCCTTGGAGGAAAATTCTCAGCTCCAAGTCCTGACTGTTTATAACTATTGCTCAAGATTTCCAGCATTTGCAGAATCCTTTGTGTGTTTCTTTTAAAAGAAGTCTGAATAAAATGTGTGTATGGGCAATATTGCATCATTTGCGTGTCGTGTATGTATTTTCTCCTCAGTGCATTCTAAATATTTGGTCTTGTTTTATGGATTGTTTGAGAAATTTTTCAATACACATCAAGGAGACAATGTATATCTTTCTTCTTTGTACTATTATAAATCTTGTGATGAGAATCTATCTGAATCCCATAATTCAAGTCAATGACACAGGAGTGGTGAAACATACTGACATTTAAAATGTCACATGTGCAGCTATTGCTCTTCTCAAGTAATTGGAATTGGAAAGAATTATCAGCAATCTTCATTTTATTGCAAAAACAATCTGTTGTATGCTTTACTCATCCATCTTCCCTTTTATCACCCTGCAGAGACAAGATGTTTCCAGCCTTAGGTTTTGGTGCACAGCTACCTCCTGACTGGAAGGTAAAGCCTTTTAAAATATGGTATTAACCCTTATTTACAATAGTTTGCATTTGTTCTGCCACCCCTTAATAAGTAGCTGTGAGAGTGTTTATCCAGACCTGCTGAGAGCTTTTAATTTTAAATGAGCATCATAAAAGCAGAGAACCGTGAAATTGTTAGTCAAGCCATGCAGCAGCCTCGGAGAGAGAAATGGAGTTAATGTTTCAGGTTGGCGACATTCATCACAATTGAAGACAGAGCTAGTGGCTGACCATGTTGTAAGCAATGGGGCATGGAGAATGGCCAGGGGAGCAAAAGGTTTGTCTTCGACAGGACAGGAAGTTGTAATGTTACATTCGAAGTTCAGAAGTTCAAAGTAAATTTGTAATCAAAGTACGTATATATCACCATGTACTACCTTGAGGTTCATTTTCTTGTAAATATTTACAGGAAAATAAAGAAATACAATAGAGTTAATGAAAAATTATACAAAACAAAAACTGACAAACACCTAATCTGCAAAAGAAGATGAGTCATGCAAATAATAAATTTTAAAAGTATATAAATAATATTGAGAACACAGGTCGTAGGGTCCCTGAAAGTGAGTTGATAGGTTGTGGAGTTGGTTCAGCACTGAGGTGAACAAGGTTATCCATGCTGGTTCAGTAGACTGATGTTTGTAGGGTAATAACTGTTCCTGAACCTGGTGGGAGTCCTCGATGATGGTTGGTGCTTTCTTTTGGCAGCGCTCCTTGTAGATGTGATCAATGATGGGGAGGGCTTTGCCTGTGATGGACTGTGTTGTATCCACTCCTTTTTGTATCCATTCCTGGCCATTGTTTTTTCCATACTTTGCCGTGAGGATCAGGATACCCTCCGCCATGATTCTATAGAAGTTTGTCAAAGTTTTAGCTGACTTGCCAAGCCTGTGCAAACTTCTAAGGAAGTAAGAGGTCTAAGAAACGGGTCAATGAAGAAAACAAAGAGGTCTGGATGACCGAAAGTAACAGCAGTACCACCAAATGGTGTCTGCAAACATGCGAGCAACTATGATGACTTATAAGCTCTGCGGTGAATCCTGATGAGTATAACACACTACAAAGGGACCTACATAGCTGCAACATTACCTCTCAGCTCCTAAACTCAATCCCACGATTGATGAAGGCCGATGCACCGTATTATTTATAAAGTTGCATATAATATCATTTACAAGGTTGCTGTTGTCTCCCCTTAACAAGGAATCTGATTGCTGAATGAGTATTTGACTGGGACATTGCTGTCTGACTTAAAACAAGTCAATGTAATAGGCTTGTGGCCTTTCTTATTTGTCCATAACTTGGTTTGATTTCTTAGTGATGCTAAACCCTGCCGATTATAGTTAATCAAGAAATGGAGCAAAGTATTCACACGGTCACTGGGTGAAGGGAACAAGATCCCTATTTTTCTGTCTGACAGTACAGAGACAACAATGTCACTGACCTTTTGTTCAAACAAGGATATCTTGAGAAAAGCAGTAAGCTTGTGAAAGCATATCCAGTTATTGACATTATTGATCTGTGCGCACAACACTTAAATTATCTGCACGGTGAGGATATTTAAGTTTGGAGAAAGGGGATTGGTGGGTACAGCGGGAATCAGATTTATTATCGTTGTAAAACCTTATGTTGTTCTACGGCAGCAGCACAATGCAGGGCAAAAAATAAACAGTGCAAAAGAGGGATAGCGAGGAATCTCATGATGGAGGGGAAGAAGCTGTTCCTAAGATAGTGAGTGTGGGTCTTCAGGTCCCTGTAGCCACAATGGTAGCATGGCCCAGATGGTAAGCTTGGTGATGGGTGCTGCCTTTTTGAGGCTCCGCCATTTGAAGGTGTCCTTGTTGGGGTGGGGGGGGGCGCGTTGTATTGTGTCTGTGATGGACCTGGCTGACTACAATTCTGCTCATTAGCACCTCCACAGCCATGACACAACCAGTCAGAATGCTCTCTACCATATATGCAAGAGTCTTTGGTGGCATACCAATCCTCCCTAAACTTATAATAAAATATAGCATTCTTCAATGTGTGGGGCCCAGGATCGATCCTCAGAGATGTTGACGTCAAGCTGCGTGAAGCTGCTCGTCTTTTCCATCACTGAGTGAGGACTGGTGTGTGTTCTCTGAACTTACCCATCCTGAAATCCATAATCAACTCCTAGCTCTTAGTGACGTTGAACACAGGATTGTTGTTGTGACGCCCGTCGACCAGCTGAACTGTCTCACTCCTGTAATTCTCCTCGTCACTGTCTGAGATTTTGCCAACAATATTGGTGTCATTGGTGAATTTCTAGATGGTGTTTGAGCTCTGTCTAGCAGCGACAGTCTTTGTGGAATTCCACGTTCTCTTGGGATTTTTCCAATTTCCTCCCACATCCCAAAGATGTGCAGGTCCATAGGCTGATTGGCCACTGTGAATGGTAAAACCTGGGACAGTTGATGGGAATATGGGGATTGACTGGCATAGCCTCAGTGTGGTGAATGACTTGTTTCTGTGCCCTGAAACTCTATTTGACAATTGTAGGGGTAAGTCGCTCATGTGTCACATCTGGGGGTATAGTAGATTCCTACACAATCTGAGGCATTTGTGAATGGGGCAATGGGAGGGTGCTTGACCTGTCACATTTGGAAGGGTTGGTGTTTGGGGCAAAATATTGAAGGTAGTTGAGGGAGATAGTGGATGAAACAGGAGGTACAGAAAATGGGTGATGCCACATCCAGGAATTCCAAACCTCTCCTCAGAAGGGGTGCGTTTTTCAGTATACACTTGTGACCAAATGTGAAACAGAAGTATCTCAGAGGATTTCCTCTGTTCATTCTAACACGTGAATTAATCTTTTATTGTTCACATCATCTGTGATCATTCAATGTTGGAGCCCTGGATTTAAAGTTTGCTTGGTGGAATCGTACTATCTATGCATTTGTACCTCAAGGAAACTTTATATTGTTTCCCAAAATCCCACTCGCTGAGAGAAATCAATCCAATTTTCCCTGAATGAGTTGTCCACTGTCACTGAGGGTGACTTTCCGTGGACCGAAATACAGTTTGTAGTATCATAGGTGTAGATGTGACTTCAAGTCAGTTCCACCATTGCTACTTCAGGGCTGATAAGTTTCCTAACTCGATGTACTCAGTTTCCCTGCCCACAGTTCCTCCTTAGATATTGGTTGAGCCAAAATTCACAGTTATTTTGGCAGAGAGAGTCCCACACTTTCACTGGAGTTCTGTGACAGGATGTATCTCTCAATGAGTAATTCCTACTTTTAACACATTTAGATGTTCTGTTTTACTTTGTTAAGGTGAATTATTGAATCTGAAATCATATTTGTTGCAGCCTCTCTTCATTTTGCCCTTGGTTTTAGAATGATTGTAACGACGATCTCTCTGAGACTGATTTGAAGTTATTTTAAGACTATGGCAAATTGAGAAACTGAGTGAGAAGGTTAAGTGCAAAAAGAAATTGAGAGAAGCCATCAGTTTTCAAGCAAATTGTGTCCTCATCCATCTTTTTTCCCAACACTTCAATTTCCACAGATGGTGGCTTGCAGAACAGGCAGATCTTTGTGTCACGGTACAGATTGTGAATGTTTATCTGCCAGATGCAAATGTCCTTGTTAATTAGTTAGAGATGTGTTTCAGCAGGAAAGAAATCTGTACACTAATTGTGCTGCTCAGGAAGTATTAATCTGGCTAACTGGGGCCCTAGTAAGATTGAATGAAAGGCCTGAGATTAGTAGGAGTTTGGTGGATGTTCTTTGTGAATGTGCCTGTTGTCCTGGTATTAAAGCAGGAAAGGTAGTTCATTAACTGCAAAGTGGCTGTGGTAATCTCTTCAAATGTTAACTATTCTTTGCAAAGCAGCAGCCTGCCCTTCTTGCAAGAGAATTGCACTCTCATTAGAGACATTGCAGAAGAAGGAGAGGTGGGCCATGGTGGAGATGGGGATGTTTGGTAGGAGAGCTTGAAGTGCAAAGAGAGGGAGGGAGACGTACAAGAAGTTTATGAGATGTAACAAGATATTTGGTTTGGTAAAAGCAAAGCTGTAATTCTGAGGCCTTATAATGCCCTGGTTGGACTGCACTTGGAGTATTGTGGCAGCTTTGGGCCCCTTTATCTAAGAACAGATGTGTTGGCATTGGAGAGGGCCCAGAGTAGGTTCTTGAGATGATCCCAGGATAATATATGAGGTGTGTTTGATAGCTTTGGGCTTGTATTCGCTGGAGTTTAGAATAATGATGGAGGAACTCACGGAATGGACGTGGAGAAGGTGCTTCCTACAGTGGGGGAATCTAGGACCAGAAGGCACAGCCTCAATATAGGTACTTCCCTTTAGAACAGGTGAGGAGGAATTTCTTATTCCAGAAGGTGGTGAACCCATAGATGGCTGTGGAGGATCCTAAAGCATGCAAAGATGATGGCGGCAATCAGCTCCTCACTTGTGGCTTTGTTGGGATGAGTTACAGAGGAGAAGAGTGCAACACACTGATGGTGCACAGGGACGAGATACATTTATACAGAGATGGGCTGCCTTGTAATGACAACCAGCAGGTGATGCTCTTTAACCTAACTTTCATTCGTAGGAGTTACCAGACAGCTTGGTAGTGCAGTGGTTAGCACGACACCATTACAGCTCGGAACGTTAGAGTTCAGAGTTCAGTTCCAATATTGTCTGTAAGGAGTTTTGAACGTCTTCCCCATAAATGCGTATGCTTCCTCCAGGTGCTCTGGTTACCTCCCACATTCCAAAGACGTATCAGTTAGGAGGTTAATTGGTCATTCTAAACTGCCTTGTGATTAGGCTATTGTTAAATCGGTGGGTTGCTGGGCTGTGTTACTCGTTGGGCTGGAAGGTCCTGTCCCACGTTGTACCTCTAAATAAAATCTGGGACACACCAAGGCTTACAGTGCATTATTTTGCAGCTGGATGTGGCATTCTGACCTATACCATGTCTGCTGGTGTTTTGGAACATTTCTATATACTTTCCCACTGGTACATTTAAGCCTGACTTTAAAACATCTGTACTGATCACCTATTTTTAGGCTAACTTCGACTTTCTGAGTCAGTCTTTGCCCTTCAATGTTGGGCAATTGGTGGGGATTTCCGAAAATCTCCCATAATCTGCCTGAATATCATTTCAGGTTTACTATGTCAACGGCACTTGGCTGAACTAGCTCAGATGTCTATCTTTATGTATGGGTAATCAATGCTCACATGATTGCATTGATCATTTCGCCGTATTTTTGGTTTGAAGTTTTCTAGTTCCATTTAGTATCAGAGAATTATACAATATAAAATCCTGAAATTTTTGCTCCGCTAACGTCAATGAAAACAGAAGAGTACCCCAAAGAATGAGTGACAATAAAATTACTGGAACCCCAAAGCCCCCTTCACCCCCCCCCACCCCACACACAAGCAGCAAAGCGATGACCCTCCCCCTCCCCCACTTATTTCAGCAAAAAGCACCAGCCCCCACCACCTGCCAAGCAAAACCCCTAAGAGAGACCATGATCTGGTGTGCCGCAAAAACTGATCGTTTATCTAACAACTCAATATACCTGAGGCTCACACTCTCCCTAATAAAGGGGCAGGGAGGTGTCGCACAGTGAGAGGGGAGACCAACAAAATCAAAACCACTCGCTAATGCAGTAAATTTTACATTAGCCCAGTTCTCCATCAGGCTTGGTGTTGTGTGAGCAAGCTCCTTCCTCTTGGCTTCTCACTGGGAATATTCCCCATCCATAACAAAATTGCACCACTATGATTGTATAGTTTCAATTGCTTTATTCATGCATGGTGATATTAATTAAATATCTCTTTCTGGCAATTAAAACACATTGTACCTGTCAAGTGCAGTGGGTGCCTTCTGACACATTCTGGCACTGATTTGCACTAGTCTTACCCAAATTCCTGGGCTCTGTTGTGGAACTCTTACCTTTGCGACTGCTCTCTGACTGTAAGTTTCATCAAAGATATCTTCATAGATATTGCAGATTTGCCATCAAGATCCATTATGAGGTTTTGTGTGCTTAGTGACCACAATTCAATTTGCTCATCAGTTAAACTAAAACCAAAGCTTTTACGGAGTACGTAGCAGAAGAGGGGTCAAAGCTACATTTCCAAGACAGCTCCTACAGTGAGGTAATATTCCCACTGGTGGCCTTTCTCATTTCTGATTCCAAAATTTAGCTCTCCAAGATCTTTTTTGAACCATTTAGGTTTGAAATGATACTATAACTTGTGTACTAATTTGACAAACAAAGCATAAAAAGACATTAACAAACTACACATCCATTTTGGATGCAGGAACTATATGTAATGTTTCTAAGTTTTGCTGGTGCCACAAAACCGGTTGTGTGTGGCACGTGGCCAAGTGGTTAAGGCGTTGGACTAGCAATCTGAAGGTCGTGAGTTCAAGCCCCAGCCGAGGCAGCATGTTGTGTCCTTGAGCAAGGCACTTAACCACACACTGCTCCAGTCTACCCAGCTGAAAATGGGTACCGGCAAAATGCTGGGGGTTAGCCTCAAGCACCGGCCTGATGAGTCCATAAGGCTCAGGACAGACTTTGAACAAGACTGGTTGGGATATTGAGCAAGAGGCATTGGTCTCAAGGTAGCTTGTACAAGTTCATTGATTGGGTGACTATGTGGTAAATGAACTGTAACATGGATGAATGTGAAATTGGGCACTTTGGCGAGAAATACAAAAGGGACAGTTTTCCATAAAGGGTGACCTATTGAGGAATGCTGGTTGGTGAATGGACCAGGGTGGCCTTGCACACCAGCCACTGAAAACAAATGTGCAGGTAAAACAGAGTTCAGATAGCAAATGCTGGTTAGCCTTCCTCACAAGAGGTTTTGTGTACAAGAGCTAGACTGTTACTAGAATTATAAAGGATCTCAGGCAAACCACATCTGGAGTATTGCTTGCACTTGTAATCTTGTTATCAAGAAGAAGATGTCTTGTACTTGCCATAAAGGAGAGGTTCATCAGACTGATTGCTGAATGAGGAGAGATTGAGTCACTCTTCATAGTTCTTCAGTAGAGTTTCCAAGAATAAGAAGAGAATACACAGAAATGTACTGTACAATGAGGCTTGAGAGAGTAGGCGTAGGGTGGTAGTGTTTTCTTGATGTAGGAGACTAGATTAACGAGTCTCAGGCTCAAAATGTGGAAGAGAAACCTATCTGGTTGAGATGAGGAGACACTTCTACACAGAGAGGATGGAATTCCCTACCAGAGGGAGTGGTGGAGAGCAACGCACACAAAATGCTAGAGGACCTCAGCAGGCCAGACAGCATCTAGGAAAAGAGGGCAGTCAACATTTCAGGCCAGAACCTTCCAGCATCTGCAGATCTTCTCCTGTTTGTGGAGGAGAGCAAGTCACCTTTTCTATTTAAGAAAAAGTACAAAGCTTCTGAGAAACAGAGGGCATCAAAGCTGCAGAAATATGATATTCAGAAGAGGGGAATCAGACGTGATCGTGTTGAATGGCAAAACTGGATCAAAGGGTCAAATGGCCTGCTTTCTATGTCATATTTAAAGAACAGTTTTCTGTAAGTTGTGTTGTTTGGGCACAGTCTCACCCTTTCTGTCAGTTTTACATCATGTTATTTGCCATAAAAGTAAAAGATTTCTATGTGTTCTCTGTATGAACTGAAAGGTTCGCAGACCCATGTTATGTACAAAATGTTCTACTGTGACCAATTCAACAAGACAGCAATTTTATTCTGTTCCCATCCTTCCAGTTACACACGGCTAAAGAACTATAATGCACCATGGAGCTGTTTCCCCTGTGCTTTTTGTCTCCAGCAGTGTAAACTGTCAATTTTAAACTAGTCCGTGTCCTTTAAATTATTCAAAGATAAAGGAGGTAGTTTTGGGCTTCCAAGCTTGCCACAGATTTCTAAACAATGCTCATCCACAGGCTTGAAGATGTCATGTTTTCTCTTATTGATGTTTTATCCTTCCAATCTCAAATGAGGTGGTAATAAATTTAATTCACAATCTTATCTCTGATGTCTGACACCTCACAGATGCCATAATTGTGACCATCTTTATTTAAAATTAAAGATTATCCTTCTTGATGACAGACATCGAAACATAGAGTGAAAGGAGTTGTTTGCGTCAATGACCAACACAGTCTGAGGATGTGATTGGGACAGCCTGCAAGTGTCGCCATGTTTCCGACGCCAAAATCACATGCCCGTAACTTACTAGCCTTTCTGTCTTTGGAATGTGGGAGGGGGTAACAGTGGCACCAGGTGGAAACCCTCGTGGTCACAGGGAGAAAGTACAAACTCATTACAGACAGTAGTGGGAATTGAACTTCAATCACGATCGCTAGCTCAATACTTGCATGCTATTTGTCAAGAAAGGGGACAAATACAATTATGTTTTCTACAGTGGGGCCTCTTTGCTGTTTGCCACAGGGAAAGTCTTCCCCAAACACTGTCTCCCAGAGGCCAAGGGGCTGCTCCAAGAATCACAGCATGGATTCTACCCATTCACAGATAGGATCCCCACTGCGTTGCCTATTTGGAGAGAAATACTTGGAGCAGCATCGACCACTGTAGACATCGATTTGACCTTGAAAGCCTTTGACTCCATCAATCAAGAAGGACACGGTGCAGCATCCTCCTCAAATATCCACCTTATCTTTGTTACATCATGGCAAGCAAGCCTTAATAGAGACACAAGAAACTAGAGAATCTGGAACCTGGAACAGCACACAAGATGCTGGAGGGGTCAGGCAGATTCTAGGGAGAGAAATGGAGGGTCTCGACCCAAAATGTTGACTGTTCATTTCCCACCTTAGCCGCTGAGTTCCTGCAGAATCTTTTGTGTTGAGTCCTGATCTTAAACTTGGACCTAATCTCACTTCCGACTGGCGTCAGGCTGGACCGCATTTTCCTCAATCTGTTTAAGAAGAAGACTGCAGTGAAGCATAAGGTTTGTGGTTTTGAGTTGCCACCCATGGTATTCACAAATCAACTATTGCGCAAGCATGCAGCAATGACTGATTAGCATTCTGAAAGAGAATAATAAAGTGGGGTTCTCGTTGGGACATATCATCATCCTAATACAAATTGTTCTTCACCACACATTTTTCCTTAGCTTTGTTGTATTCCTGTTAAGTAAACATACTGTCTGTGTAACATCTTTCTTCTTTGAAAAGCCACCAGTAAGGCATGATTGATTATCTGTACCCAGTTATATGGAATCTTCCACTGAGGAAGAATGCAATGTAACATCATAAAGCAGTGAAAGCTACAACTTTCCTGAAGCTGGTAGATGAGATGTGAAAATAATGGAAATGGATGTTTGTGTTGAACCCTTTTCAACAACGACAAGAAAGAGAGATTTGGTACTGAAAACTTTAAAGGAATTGTTAACTCAGCATTATTTATCTATTATTTATATTTACACCTTTTGTATTTTTTTGCACATCGGTTGTTCATTAGTCTTTATTTGTGTGTAGTTTTTCTGTGATTCTTTGTTCTACCGTGAATGCCCACAAGAAAATGAATCTCAGTTGTATATGGTAACACATGCATACTTTGATAATAAGTTTATTTTGAACTTTGAAAACAGTGTCCATCATCGATAAAGCTATAAAATGCTGGAGATGCCCAGCAGATCAGGCAGCATCTGCAGAGAGAGAAGCATTAATGCTTTAAGTTGGAAGCCCTTTCTCAGCATAATTGACGATGGGAATATCACTCAGGATTACAGTGGATCCAATCTTTAGCAGTTTTTAAGCGGGTGGCCCACCAGGGGCACGTAGAACATGTTGCCAATCGTTCCCTGCACTGTCACACCCTTTCTAGCTATAAAAAAAAATCAAATTTGCCGTTCGCACATATTATTAGTTTTCAAAATGCCATCAAAATGGCACAGCCTAATTTTTTCCATTATTTTTCTGTTCTCAGGTGTCCCATGAATTTGCCATTAACTTCAATCCTACAAATCCTTTCTGTTCAGGTTAGTATCTTCCTATTCATCAGCCCCCTCATGCCGTGACTCTCTCAAGTCTCTCATCTCTCCCCTTCTACCTTGTGTTCTTTACTGCTAATTGTGTTTCCTTTACCAGTTCTAGTCAGCAGCAGTGACTGTGGTGAGGATACTGCCTGCTTAAATCCCCCAAGTGTGCTAGTTACTGCTAATATTGCTCGCTGACTTCATTGCTCTGTTAAAATGATGCCTGGGAGCATTCGGTTTTGATTTACAAAGAGATCTTTGTCTGTGGCGAGTGCATTTATATATATATATATATATAATATATATACATAAAATAATATAATCAACCAGGGAATCTGCTTTCATTTTCAAGAATTGTTCATATAATTCCTGCTGAAATCTTTTGCAGCTAGTTTTAAATTGTGCATGTCGTGATTTTGAACAATGTGTGTTAATGGTCATTGTTTTGACTGGATGTATAAGACAGCAATTTATTAGTCCTGATCTGGCACATTGCATTTGTTCACCAGCATAGAGTTTCCACCCAAACCGAGTGCCCTCTTTATCCAGCTAACTCAGACCTGATCTTTCTCATGAAAATCAAAAAAAAATTGCAGATGCTAGAAATCTGAAATTTAAAAAATGTAGAAATATTTGGCACTCCAGTCAACATCTGAAGAACTTATCCTAGATGGAGGGTCTTTGGCTCTGTTTCTCAAGCCATTCGTGTTACAAAGAGAGGTTGCTAAGACTAGGACTTTGTTCCCTGGAATATACGATAGGAGATGGTGAGGTGACCTGAGAAAAGTAAATAAGGTCATGAGGGGCATCCATAGGGTGAAAGAAGTTAGTGTTTTCCCCCAGGGACAGTTTGCTAAAAACAGGAGAACATTAGTTTTAAGATCAGAGGCAAGTGATTTAAAAGGGTCGTCAGCAGCATCTTCTTCATGCAAAGGGTGTATTTGTAAAGAGGCACCAACAAGTAGTGGTTGAGACTGACATACTAAGAGCATTCAAAAGACATCTGGATAAGTACATGGAAAAGGAGAGGTTTCGGTTTGGGTAAATGGAGTCAGCCTGGATGAGTTACGCTGGAGAGACTATTTTTGTCCCGTATGACTCTAGTGTTCATCTGCAGTGTGGCATTGACAGAATCCTGGGAGGACATTGTCTACTTAGTCAAACACCAGGCTTCCAAAAAGGATTTTTACAGAAGCAGCTTTTTATTTAATTCTTCCTTCCCTTCCTGTTTCCAGGTCTCTTTGAGGATTATTTTCCTTACTATAACTCTAAACTAGAAATAAAGATGGCATTTACCTTTGTACTCGTTCTAAAACATTCTGAGCTAAAGTCATCCAAGTTGCATTTAATATGAGCAGATCTGAGGAAGTGTTTGGTGTGACCTGTGAATCAGGGTTCAGCCAATCAGTCCTTCAAATCTGCTCTGGCAATTTACAGGATCATGGCTATACATTCCACATTCATCTTTCACCCTCTTCTTTGCTTGCATCAGAAAAGAATTTGATTCGTCCCTTTTAACCTGATGCATCGACCCAAGGGAACACAGCTCTGCTGAACTGCTACAGAGAGGAGATGTCCGTTGTTGCTCTCAGAGGGGAAAGTGGGGCGGCGGGGGCAATCTGAAAGCACTTGTAACCAACCCTCCTCTTGGGGAATGGAGCAGGGATCCAAAGCGTAGGAGGAACTGGACAAACCTGAACCTTTGTCCTCTCAACTGCCCTGGCCAATAAAAGCTTCTGCCGTGTATCCTTCAGTGTCCAGGAGCTGATTCCATGAGATGTGCTTATCTTTTAGTTCAAACTCAGTGATTCTTGTCCATCAACAGACTGTTATTACCTTCTGCTGGATTTTAGCCTTTGGCCTGTTTGGAACCAACTTTAGGAAATGTGAGAAGTAATCTGGCTCCCTTTGGTGCATTTATTTCATCAGCACACGGAGGCTGTAATATGAGCAAATTAGCATCCTCCAAAATGGACCCATTTTAAATGTAGATTGTGAATTACACCCAGATTAAGTGTAAATAGTGAATTAAATTCCTCACCACCCCATTTCAGATCTTCACCATACATTTAAATTTAGACGTTAATCCAAATTCCTAGAAAATCCAAAATTCTGTTAAAATGTTGATCCTCTTTGTTAGTGAGCCGTCAGTATAAAACATACAAAATTCTGGAGGAGCCGATGAAGGGTCTCAGCCCAAACATTGGCTCTTTATTCCTCCGTATAACTGCTGCCTAACCTGCTGAATTCCTGCAGCACGTTGCGTGTTTTATTCTGTCAGCTCAAACATGTATACACCTTACAAACTGGATTTCCAACACCTGCAGAATCTCTTGTGTTTTTGAGCTGACAGTTTGGAATATGTTTGTTACATTGGATCAGTGAGGCTGAGCTTCCTTGCCTGAGTTTTCATTCTCACAAAACATTGCTATTGCTTTGTTCCAAATCCCGGGTGACATGCTTGTCAACCCAGCGTGTATGTGACTTGTAGCCACGTATACTCTGTCAACCAGCAAATGCAAAGCAACAGGTTTGCTTCCTCAATTACCATGAGTGAAACACTAGAACTAAATGGCCCCTCTCATTCCCAGCCTCTAATTCCCAGAATTGTATCAACTGATTTCAAATTCTCAGCCTGCCGAGGTGGGATTTGAACTTGACTTCGCTGGATCTTTTTTCCAAGTGTAAAGCAACTGAAGTGCCTTTAAAAACACAAACACAAGGAAATCTGCAGATGCTGGAATTCTGACGAAGGGTCTCAGCCCAAAATGTCGACTGTACCTCTTCCTAGAGATGCTGCCTGGCCTGCTGCGTTCACCAGCAACTTTTATGTGTGTTGCTTGAGGTGCCTTTAAACATTTTTAGCTTGAGGGAAGTGTGTAAAGGGATTTATGTTAAGATCATAAAATGGGCCTAATATAAATCCCTTTATGTAATTGTCCCAAGTTACAAGTAATGCTTCTTGAATGGACGGTAGCGTAGAGGTTAGTGTACTGCTGTTACAGCACCAGGGTTCAGTTCTGCTGCTGTCTGTAAGAAGTTTGTACATTCTCCCTGTGACCACATAGGTTTCTTTTGGGTGCTCCAGTTTCCGCCCATGTTCCAAAGATGTACGGGTTAATAGGTCACATGAGTGTAATTGAGTGTTGTGGACCTGTTGGGCTGGAAGAGCCTGATACCATGTTTTATCTCTAAATAATTAAAAATAAAGTGTTAATAAACAATCTGGTTCAAGCACAGGACTGAAATGTATATGCTGCTATCTAACCTCGTGGTATTTCCTTGCCAAAGGTGTAGAAGGGATCGTCCAGGCATATACAGCCTGTCTGCCACACATTCGATTTTACGGACCCACCAACTTCTCGCCAGTAATAAATCACGTGGCAAGGTTTGCCAGCCAAGCCATCCAGCAGGAAGCTGCAGCGGTAAGTGGGAGGCACTGGTTAACCTTAGGTGCAGAGGTCATGGTGTGAGGACAAAATGCTGATGTGGGTATGGCAAATGAACATCTCCCACTGTGGGGTAAGGCGTAGACATCTCTGGCTAATCGTGCAGAATTGGAACTTGTGGCAGATATTCGGAGCAGTATTTTGATGGGCATCTTCCCTAGACTTGACACGGATCCTGTAGGTCAAATTAATTCTGGGCAATTCTTCAAATGTTACGTCCAATTACACCAGTGCCCTGCTGTGTCTGTTATTGTGAATACTTTGGGTATCTGAGGAGCACACCTCCTGATTAAAAATCTATGCAGGATGATGTACAGTACATTTCCACCTGAGTCTGGCTAATGATAGACGAGAACATCTACCTCTCCCAACCACCCCCTCCTTCTCTGCCTGGCTACCGATAGACTAGAGCACCTACCCCCCACAACCCCCCCCCCCCCAACGTTCTCTGTGTCTGGCTACTGATAGACTAGAGCACCTACCCCCCCACCCCCTTTCCTGAGTCTGGCTACTGATAGACGAGAATACCTACCTCCCACAACCCACCAACCCCGCCCCCCACCATTCTCTGAGTCTGGCTATCGATAGACTAGAGCACCTACCCCCCACAACTCCCCCCCCCAACGTTCTCTGTGTCTGGCTACTGATAGACGAGAATACCTACCTCCCACAACCCACCACCCCCCCACCGTTCTCTGAGTCTGGCTACCAATAGACTAGAGCACCTACCCCCCACAACTCCCCCCCCCCCAACGTTCTCTGTGTCTGGCTACTGATAGACTAGAGCACCTACCCCCCCACCCCCTTTCCTGAGTCTGGCTACTGATAGACGAGAATACCTACCTCCCACAACCCACCAACCCCCCCCCCCCCCACCGTTCTCTGAGTCTGGCTACCAATAGACTAGAGCACCTACCCCCCACAACCCCCCCCCCCAACGTTCTCTGTGTCTGGCTACTGATAGACTAGAGCACCTACCCCCCCACCCCCTTTCCTGAGTCTGGCTGCTGATAGACTAACCCCCACCAACACCGCCCCCCCACACACTTCTCTTGATAAAACAGGCCGAACACTCTTCCCATCGATGGGGGCTGCACCTTGCCATTCATGCGCATGACTTGCCTCCTGTAAACAGTCACTGCCTCATCAAAATGACCCAAAGCTGTTGAACTGGCAGCCTGTCGAACATGAACTGCCGTTTTTAAGTGAAACCCCCGGTTTCCTTCTGTGTAAGTCGAGGGAAAACATTCTCCAGTCCTACTAAACTCGTGAGATCGAGACGGCTCTCCCACCCCAAAGCCCGGTTTGTGCGGATACTGCGCAATTTGCCACTCTGTTACACTAATCGTGCCATGAGTTATCAGACAGTACACGGCATACGATTAAAGGAATTATATTTATGAATCTTAACTTCAGGGTTAGCAAAGAAAACAAAAAAGGACCCATTTTAATTAAACAGTCAAATGTCCTTGAACTTCCCTCTCACACTTGCTGTGTCCTCGGTCAGTGTGAAAGCACACACCACCTTCCGAACGTCACTTGCAATCCATCTCAAACAAACGGGTCTCCCACCAGGTCGAATCCTACGACCGGTTCTCCCCAGTGTCTTCCCCCCTCTCTTCATCTCCCACCAACCAAAAGCCCCCAAGACCAACCTCAATGTTCCTCACCAAAAACACCTCCCCCCAGTTCTGGCATCCTAATTGGATGGCCCACATTCCTCATCATCCCTTATCTTCAACAATAATCCAAACAGGCTGAAAGCAGAACAGACTGCTCTTACAGAATTACTAAATGAAATACATTCAGCATAACAGTAAAGGTGTGAACCAGGGCATTACATAAGCAAATCTCCTTAAAATGCACAAAAGGATTTCTTTTATAGTAGCACCTTGCTGCTTTGCATGGCTTAAGTCTTGTAAATGTAACTGCCTCTGAACATAAACAATTCAAACAGCTTTGATTACAAAACTCAGGTGTCTTTATTGCTCTCCAATGCACTTCGTAGAGAACGTGATGGTCAAAACCAGGAGAGCAGAGACGAGAAACAGTGTTAAACCTAGCAACTGAATCTCTCCCACTCCCCCTCTTCCCTCTCTCTCTCTCTCTCTCTCTCTCTCCCCCTCTCCCCTCCTCTCTCTCCTTCCTCTCTCATCCCTCTCTCCCCTCCCCTCTTCTCTTTCCCCTACCTTCCCACTCCCCTCCCTCCCCCTTTCCACCCTCTCTTCCTCTCTCTCTATCTCTCCCCTCCCCCTCCCCTTCTCTCCCCTTCCTCTCTCCCCCCCCCCACTCTATCTCTCACCCCTCCCCCTCACCTTCTTACCTTTTCTTTCCCACCTGAAAAAGTATTGACTGTTGAATACTTGGTAAGCAATTTCCTGAAGAGTCAATATTAGCATCGGGGTAAAATGAACAATTGTATCAAACAGTTGCACAGCGTGTTTCCAAAGAAAGTCCCAGAGCTGCAAAATGAGTTTTGTTTTTAAAACACAATGAAGAGACATGGATTTTATTACCACAGGAATGCATTTCCTTCTACTGGACTCTGAACAAAAGATACTGTGTTTCCCTGACTTAGGTAACACCTGAATTTTTCTGTTGTTCAGATTTTAAAGTTGTTCCCTTTCGAGAGTGTGAAGATCTGTATTTGATCAGATTTGCATTGTAAAGTGTACTGAGCCGCTGCTGTCTGTCTGTGGTCGGCGGTGCTGCATTATTTCAAGCTGAAGCTGAAGCGTAATGTTGTGAGGCATCGTTTCTTCTTCTCGTTAGAGGAGGTTCACTCTGCCTAAGTGGTAGGGTTCCTTCAGCTCACTGTTAACCCATTCCTAGTGTGCCTTCCAAAAACAGAACGGAGGGTGGTGCAAGATGCGTTGCCTTTGCCATTCAAAATAGAAACAGACTCTTCCACCCTCTGAGTCTTCACTGATTGTCCACTTACACTAATCTCCATTCTCCTTTACTAACCTCCCCCACCCCCACCCCCACGCCCCAGGTTGTACCACTCACCCAGTGGCTAATTAACCCACCGATCCGCACCTTGGGATGTGACAGGTAACCAGAGCATCAGGGGGTCACACATGGAGAAAGTACAAAATCCACACAGACAGGCAGAGTTAAATCCCATCACAGAGCTTGTGAGGCAGCAACTTCACTAGTATGTAATCTAGTTTTGTTTCACTCTGTGCAAGTATCTATTATACCTACCCGCATGGCCACTTCATTAGGTACCTCGTGTACCTAATAAAATGGCTACTGAGTGTATGTTCATGATCTTCCGTTGTTGTAGCCCATCCACTTCACGGTTTGCCATGTTGTGCTCTTCTGCACACCACTGTAGTAACAGCTGGTTATTTGAGTTACTGTCACTTTCCCATCAGCTTGAAACAGTCTGGCCATTCTCCTCTGACCTCTCATTAACAAGGTGTTTTTGCCCACAGAACCACCCATCACTGTGATTTATGTTTTTCACACCATTCTCTGTAAACTCTAGACTGTTGTGCATGAAAATCCCAGGAGATCAGCAGTTTCAAAGATACTCAAACCACCCTGTCTGGCACCAGCAATCATTCCACAGTCAAAGTCACTTCTTCCCCATTCTGATATTTGGTCTGAACAACAACTGAACCTCTTGACCATGTCTACTTGCTTTTGAGCATTGAGTTGCTGCCACATGATTGGCTGATTAGATATTTGCGGTAACGAGCAGGTGTATCTAATAAAGTGGCCACTGAGTCTATCAAAAATAATCTACTCCAGCAATATGAGAGCAGATGGCACAGCCTCAGAATAGAAGGACATCCCTTTAGACAGAGATGAGGAGGAATTTCTTTGGGCAGAGGGTGGTGAATGTGGAATACATTGCTATAGATGGTTGTGAAGGCCAAGTCTTTGGGTTTGCACTATTTAAAGTGGAGGTTGATAGGTTCCTGATTATTAAGGGAGTAAAATAATTATGGGGAGGGCAGGATAATGGAGTTGAGAGAGTTAATAAGTCAGCCATGATTGGAGCAGGTTGCATTGACTGAATGGCCAAATTCTGCTCCAATCTCTTATTGTCTTACTGTCTAATAATGAAATTATTAAAAGATTATGTTTTGGCAATTGCTTTCTGTTGGTCAAAGAATATAAAAGGTATATTTTTTTTACAAAAGGCACGTTGGTTCTCAGCTGCTATGGAAATCTCCCTCGTGAAATTATCGGGAAGGTGGTTAAAAGAATGAAGGAAACTGAAATTCAGAAATTAACTTGTTAGATGAAAGAATTTGGTCATCAGAGTTAAGGAGAAAGAGAGAATAGTTTAGGTGTGATCCTTGATCAGAGCCAGTTTGCCAATTCAATGGGTATACTGTTGTGAGTGAGCTCTTCACCAGTGAGACTGAGACAGGGATTATGGTATCAGTTTTGGTACCTTCCTCAACTGTCCTTGTTGCTTGTAACAAAAAAGAAAATTTGGAAGAAGGTGCTCGGACTGGGAATTGTAACAGGCAGTGAGAGGGGGAACGTCAGTCACCTGGTTATTGGTGAATGGACAGATGGGTTGAATTTTTGATTTCCCAAATAATAGGCAGCCTTGTTGACGAAGTTTCCACCTCCATTTCCTTCCGAGCTTCTGCACCTCAACTGCTGGCACTGAATTCCATCTCCTGAGGCTGAGCTTGTGCCTCACGCATCACACCACCATGGGTCTTGAAGCCTGAACTCCCAAGGCTCATCAGTAGCGGCCCAGGCCATAAAAGTGCTGATTCAGCATCCTGGTGGCCTGTTGTGTCACAACTCTGATCACATAACAATCATCACTCTGTTCATCCTTACTCCAGTGTGTGGCAATTTACATTATTAAGCTATAGCAACAGAGTGTGCTCTGTGCCACTCCCCAAGCGAGTCCCGGCATCGATTAGATCGTGGTTGATGTGTGATGTTATAGTATACCTGCAATCTCCTCCCATATCTCTCACTATCCTTGGTTAATGATAATGTGTTAATCCCAGATTAAAAACGGTCACCAGTTGCAATAAAGGAAGTGAACACAAGAAAGTTTGCAGGTGCTGGAAATCCAGTGCAGCACACACAAAATGCTGGAGGAACTCAGCAGGTCAGGCAGCGTCTATGGAAACAACTGAGAAGGAAGTGGGGGGGGGTGCCCAAATAAAAAGCTGGGGGGAGGGGAAGGAGCCTAGCTGGTAGGTGAAGCCAGGTGGGCGGGAAAGGTCAGAGGCTGAAGAGAAGGAATCTGATAGGAGAGGAGAGTGGACCACAGGAGAACGGGAAGGAGGAGGGGACCCAGGGGAAGTTACAAACCGGTGAGAAGAAGTAAAAGATCAGAGCAGGGAATAAAGGATGAGGGGAGGTGAGGGGGAAATATGTTTACCAGGAGAAATCGCTATTCATGCCATCAGATTGGAAGCTACCCAGATGGAAAATAAGGTGTTGCTCCTCCACCCTGAAGGTGGCCTCATCTTGGGTCAAGAGGAGGCTGTGGGCTGACATGTCAGAATGGGAACTGGAATTAAAATGTTTGTCCGTCGGGATAGCCCACTTCTGACATGGTGTGGCGGTGCTCGACAAAGCGGCCCCCCCCCCCAGTTTATGATGGGTCTCAACAACATAGAGGAGGCTGAATCACGAACACCAGACACAATAGGCACCCCCAGCGGATTTGCAGGAGAAGTGTTCCCTTGCCTGGAGGGACTGTCTGGGGCCCTGAATGGAGGTGTCTGGGCAGGTGTAGCAGGGATATGTGCTACACCTGCCCAGACACTTATCCCCACAGGCGGCCTAAGAGCTACTCCAGCCCATACACCTCCCCCCTCACCTCCATTGCTCCAACATGTTGGTCCATGGCATTTTGTACATATTGCCTTTCCCCCCCTCACTGACTGTTATGTATACTGTAGCTGCCTTTTCCAGCGTTAATGGAAGGAGTTTGAAGACTGGTTTTCATATCAATAGGTTGATCTATCTTACCAAAGTATGTACAGTGTATGTCTCTATATACTACCCTGAGATTCATTTTCTTGCACGCACTTACAGGAATATTAAGAAATAAAATGGAATTTATGGAAAACTATGCACAACAGATACTGACAAGCATCCAATGGGGAAAAGAGGGCAAATTGTGCAAATAGTAAATAAGTAAATAAATATCACTGAGAAGGTGAGTTGTAGAGACCTGGAAAGTAGGTCTATAGGTTGTGGAATCAGTTCAGTGAGTGACATTACTCACCTTGGTTCAGAAGCCTGATGATTGTAGGCTAATAACTGTTTCTGAAACTATGATGATTAAAGAAGAGGAAGTACTGGCGCTTTTAAGGAATAGAAAAGTGGATAAGTCTCCGAGTCCTGACAGGATATTCTCTCGGACCTGAGGGAAGTTAGTGTGGAAATAACAGGGGCTCTGACAGAAATATTTCAAATGTCATTAGAAACGGGGATGGTGCTGGAGGATTGGCGTATTGCTTATGTTGTTCCATTGTTTAAAAAGGATCCTAAGAGTAAACCTAGCAATTGTCGGCCTGTGAGTTTGTCGTCAGTGGTGGGTAAATTGATGGAAAGTATTCTTAGAGATGGTATATTAAATTATCTGGATAGACAGGGTCTGATTAGGAACAGTCAACATGGATTTGTGCGTGGAAGGTCATGTTTGACAAATCCTATTGAATTTTTTGAAGAGGTTACTAGGAAAGTTGACGAGAGTAAAGCGGTGGATGTTGTCTATATGGACTTCAGTGAGGTCTTTGACAAGGTTCCACGCAGAAGGTTAGTTAGGAAGGTTAAATCGTTAGGCATTAATATGGAAGTGGTAAAATGGATTCAGCAGTGGCTGGATGGGAGACGCCAGAGAGTAGTGGTGGATAACTGTTTGTCAGATTGGAGGCCGGTGTCTGGTGGTGTGCCTCAGAGATCTGTACTGGTCCAATGTTGTTTGTCATATATATTAATGATCTGGATGATGGGGTGGCAAATTTGATTAGTAAGTATGCAGATGATACTAAGACAGGTGGAGTTGTGGATAATGAAGTACGTTTTCAAAGCTTGCAGAGAGATTTAGGCCAGTTAGAAGAGGGGGCTGAAAGATGGCAGATGCAGTTTTAATGCTGATAAATGTGAGGTGCTACATTTTGGTAAGACTAATCAAAATAGGACATACATGGTAAATGGTAGGGCATTGAAGAATGCAGTAGAACAGAGGGATCTAAGAATCATGGTGCATAGTTCCCTGAAGGTGGAATCTCATGTGGATAGGGTGGTGAAGAAAGCTTTTGGTATACTGGCCTTTATAAATCAGAGCATTGAGTATAGGAGTTGGGATGTAATGTTGAAATTGTACAAGGCATTGGTAAGGCCAAATTTGGAGTATTGTGTACAGTTCTGGTCACCGAATTATAGGAAAGATGTCAACAAAATTGAGAGAGTACGGAGAAGATTTACCAGAATGTTACCTGGGTTTCATCTCCTAAGTTACAGAGGAAGGTTGAACAAGTTGGGTCTTTATTCTTTGGAGTGCAGAAGGTTGAGAGGGGACTTGTTAGAGATATTTAAAATTATGAGGGGGATAGATAGGGTTGACGTGGATAGGCTTTTTCCATTGAGAGTGGGGGAGATTCAAACAAGAGGACATGAGTTGAGAGTTAAATGGCAAAAGTTTAGGGGTAAGGTGAGGGGGAACTTCTTTACTCAGAGAGTGGTGGTTGTGTGGAATGAGCTTCCAGCAGAAGTGGTTGAGGCAGGTTCAATGTTGTCATTTAAAGTTAAATTGGACAGCTATATGGACAGGAAAGGAATGGAGGGTTATGGGCTGAGTGCAGGTCGGTGGGACTAGGTGAGAGTAAGAGTTCGGCACAAACTAGAAGGGCCAAGATGACCTGTTTCCGTGCTGTAACTGTTATATGGTTATATGGGTATATGAACCTAGTAGTATAGGACCTAAGGCCTCCTGTACCTTCCGCCCAATGGTGAGAAGGACATGGCATGGATGGTAAGGGTCTTCCTTCTGGCAGCACTTCCTGTAAACGTGCTCAGTGATGAAAAGGACTTTGCCTGTGATGGACTGGGCTGCACCCACCTCTTTTTGTAGACTTTTCCATTCTTGGGCTTTGGTGTTTCCACACCAGGCCATGATGCAACCAGACAGGACACTCCCCAGCATGCACCTATAGAAGTCTGTCGAAGTTTTACTACTTGAACTTCTAACCTACAATTAGTCTTACAGTTGGTGCATTGCTATTATCAGGTGGTGAGAGTGAATCATTTGGTTAAAGTGGGTCACCTGAAAGAAAAAGTTTGAAAACCACTGTGAGAGAGCTTGTATTTTTCTGAGGGAGGGGGTGATGTGGCTGAAAATATTAGCTGCCTCTGCTCTTTGAGCAGTGCTTTCATAAACATGAGATTTTTCAGATGCTGGACAACTTGAGCAACACATGCAAAATGCTGGAGGATCTTGGCAGGTCAGGCAGCATTTACGGAGGGGAATAAACCATTGAAGGTTTGGGCTGGGACCCTTCGTCGGGACTGGAAAAGATGGGGACACAAGCCAGAATACAAAAGTAGGGGGAGGAGGAGGAGTACAAACTGGTAGGTCACACGTGACAACTGTCAAATTACCGGAAGATTTTTGAAATAAGTATTCATACCATCAGCTTGAAGGCTATCCAGATGATTTATGAGGTTTTGTATATCTGACCTGAGAGTGGCCTCATCTTGAGTGACAGGGGAGGCCATGCGGGGAGTGGCGACATGTCAGAAAGGGAAATGGAACTGCAATGGATAGCCTACATTTTGTGGTGGACCAAATGAGGTTTCATTTAATAACCTGAGTTGTCTGTCTGAATGAAGTCAGCCACTCGATCCCCAAATGACCCAGGTGGGACAGCCCCATCACTTCCTCCAGCTGCTCACTTGGTGACTCCAGAGTTTCTGCCACGACTGCCCTACCCCACCCTGAAGGCCATTGTGCAAACCTTTCCCACAGGGAGACTGGTCATCTGTTGCCATCACTCCGTGCACCCCACAATGACTAGCTGTTTGCTGTGGAGGACTGATCTTGGTGACCTTCAGCATTCCAGACTCCAGTAAAGTCTCTCGGGGTGACTCTGCCCACAAAACACTGCAGAAAGCTTAACCACTTGGCAAAATTGTACACCTACTTCTGGTTATTAAATATGGCTCGGATATACAGAGATACTCCATAAACTTATTAAAATAACACTAAAATTGAAAAATTAAATATAGAACATTACAGCACAGTAAAGGTCCTTCAGCCCACAATGTTGTGCTGACTTTTTAACTTACTTTAAGACGGAACTAATACTTCCCTTCTACGTAACCCTCCATTTTTCTATCATCTAAAGAGTTTCTTAAGTGTCCCTAATGTATCTGCCCCTATCACCATACCATTGAAATTAACAATTATTAAGATGTGAGAAACTAAAAGCACTCCAAACACTAATACATAATTAAAGGCACTAAGGGAACGTCGACTCAGACCATGAGAGGCCTGCGTCGGGCATTTTCATGCCTTACAAGGCGCAGATTGGAAGTCTGTGTGGGGCGCCACTCCTCGCACAGACTAGAGCAATGTGTGATTAAGTGCCTTGCTCAAGGGCACAAACATGCTGCCACAGCTGAGGCTCGAATTAGCAACCTTGAGGTAACTAGAGGAACGCCTTAACCACTTGGTCACATGCCCAACATCAAGTGGTTGTTGGCAAGGCACTAAACGAAAAGTAAACTCAAAAAAAATTCCTTTTCCTCTCTGCTTCTTGGCCACAGCACCACAATCCCTGTTGAACTCTGTGAGGTCAAAGGTCCCGGGTCTGGTCTGAACTGCAAAGAACTGAATTTCCCAGCTGAGCTCCCTGGAGCTCCACCACTGCAGTCTGTTTACTGGCACGTGTCAGCAAGTCCCAGGCTTGCCTCCATTAAAGGAAATAAATAAGGAAAGGGTGAACTGGTGGAGGAACTCAGTGGAAAGATGGGTTTTGAGGGGGGGAGGGGAAAGAATTGTCCGTGTTTTATGTTGAGATTCTGCATCAGGATACCCAGATTCATTATCATTGCCGTACGTCATGAAATTTGTTGTTTGCAACTGCAGTACAGTGCAGTACGGTTAAAAAAAACTAGAAATTCCAACAAGAGAGCAAAAATAGTGAACCAGTGTTCATGGGTTGGTTCATTGTCCACTCAGAAATCTGATGGCGGAAGGGAAGAAGTTGTTCCTAAAATGTGAGTTGTATATCTCCAGGCTCCTGTAGCTGCTCGCTGATGTTAGCAACGAGAAGAAAAGAGGTCATGGGGGTCCTTAATGCTGAATGCTGCCTTTTTTTGAGGCATTGCCTTCAGAAGATGTCCTCGATGGTGGGGAGCTTAGTACCCACGATGGAGCTGGCTGAGCTGACAACCTCCAGACCGCGATCCCCACTAACGATCCAGAGCAGATTCAAAATCCAGACTCCATGGCCATCAATGCGGGTTCAACAATCTCAGACACTTCCAAAGAGCCAATTGAACACCCGTCTCCCCTTCCCCCACCGCCATTCCGCAATCCCGTCGTCTCCCTCGGGTCCCCCCCCACAGCTCTTGGGCCCTTGGAGACTCCATCTTCCTCTCACCCCACCATCCCTGAACACTCCAAACCAACTTTCCCCTCAGACACTACCAACCCCCTTCCACACTCCGATCCCAGCTTTCATCCATGCCGAGTCTTCGCCGTTCCCTCTGACCTTCCCCTCTCCGAGGCAGAAGGTTCAGACCTCAGTAAGGGCTTCAGCTTTGTCAACCATTCCCGCTGACCTTCCCCTCTCCGAGGCAGAAGGTTCAGACCTCAGTAAGGGCCTGACCTTTGTTCCCCCACGCCCACACCTCAGTGGGTTCCGTGCCCGCCATGACGCTGAGCTCTTCTTCCGCTGCCTCAGTCTCTCTGAGCCTATTTCTTTGGCAAGGCTCTCCACCCCACACTGATGGCCACTTCTCCCTTCTTCAACCCTCCTCATCCTGGACACCCCACCCTGGTCTTCCACCTGCCCTGGACCTTTTCATTGTCAACTGCCAACGGGACATCAATTGTCTCGACTTCGACACTCCTCTCTCCTATTCCAACCTAACTTCTTCCGAACGCTCAGCTTTCCACCCCCTTCACACCAATCCTAACCACATCATCAAACTTGCAGATAAGGGAGGTGTTGTAGTAGTCTGGCGGACTGACCTCTACCTTGCTGAAGCCCAACGACAGCTCTCAGACACCTCCTCTTACTTACCCCTCAAAAAGAATGCCTCAAAGGAACACCAGACCATCGTCCCCCACACCATCACCAACAATATTGACTATAGGGATCTCCCATCCACTGCCACCAACCCCGTAGATCCCACACCCCGCACCTCTCGTTTCTACCTCCTACCCAAGAACCACAAGCCTGCTTGTCCAGGTAGACCCACTGATTCAGCTTGTTCCTGCCCCACTGAATTCATGTCGGCATAACTTGAATCTGTTTTATCCCCCACTAGTTCAGACCTTCCCACCTACTTCACACACTCTGGACCTTTTCAATAATTTCAAGTTCCCTGGGCCCCATCATCTCATTTTTACTATGGATGTCCAGTCTCTATACACCTTCATCACCACCCAGGAAGGCCTCAATGCCCTCCGTTTCTTTCTGGACACCAGTCCTAATCAGTTCCTCTCCACCACCGCTCTCCTCTGCCTAGCAGAACTTGTCCTCACTCGAAACAATTTCTCCTTTGGCTCCTCCATTTCTTTCAAACAAAAGGTGTAGCCGTGGGCACTTGCATGGGTCCCAGCTATGCCTGCCTGTTTGTCGGCTGCGTGGAGGAGTCCATGTTCCAAACCTACACTGGTGACCGTCCCGCGCTTTTCCAACACAACATCGATGACTGCATTGGTACTGCTTCCTGCACCCATGCTGAACTCATCAACTTCATCCACTTCATCTCCATCTTCCACCCTGCCATCAAATTCCTACCTGATCCATTTCCGACACCTCTCTCCCCTTTCTCGATCTCACTGTCTCCATCTCTGGAGGCAGCTTATCCACTGACGTCTATTACAAACCCACGGACTCTCACAACTCCCTGGACTAGACCGCTTCCCACCCTGTTACTTGTGAAAACACCAACCCCTTCTCTCAGTTCCTCCGTCTGCTCTCATGATGAGGCTTTACATTCTAGAATGAAGGAGATGTCCTCATTTTTCAAAGAAAGGGGTTTCCGTCCTCCACCATCAACACTGCCCTCAACCACATCTCTTTCATTTCACACACATCTGCTCTTACCCCATCCTCTCGCCACCCTACCAAGGATAGGGTTTCTCTTGTCCTTGCCTATCACCCCATCAAACTCCGTGTCCAGCACATAATTCTCTGAAACTTCCGCCATCTCCAATGGGATCCCAACACCAAACACATCTCCCCCCCCCCAACTTTCTGTTTTCCACAGTCATCGCTCCCTACACAACTCCCTTGTCCATTCATCCCTCTTCATTAATCTCCGTCCTGGCACTTATCCTTGCAAGTGAAGCAAGTGCTACACCTACCCCTACACCTCCTGCCTCACTAGCACTCAGGGCCCCAAACAGTCTTTACAGGTGAGGCGACAGTTCACCTGTGAGTGTGTTGGGATCATATACTGGGTCCGGTGCTCTTGATGTGGCCTCCTGTTTATCAGAGAGACCTGACATAGATTGGGAGACCACTTCACCGAGCACCTACGCTCCATCCACCAGGAAAAGCGGGATCTCCCAGTGGCCATCCATTTTAATTCCACTTTCCATTCCCATTCCAATATGTTAATCCATGGCCTCCTCTACAGTTGTGATGAGGCCACATTCAGGTTAGAGGAGCAACACCTTGTATTCCATTTGGGTAGTTTCCAAACTGATGGCATGAACATCAATTTCTTAAACTTTCAATAATGCCCCCCTTCACCATTTCCCATCCGCTCCTGCTAGTGCTCCTCCTCCCTTTTCTTTCTTCCATGGCCTTCTGTCTCTTTCACCAACCAACTTCCCAGCTCTTCATCTCTCCCCCTCCAGGTTTCACCTATCACCTTGTGTTTCTCTCTCCCCTCCCCCCACATTTTAAATCTACTCCTCAGTTATTTTTCTCCAGTCTCAGCCTGAAATGTCAACTATACTTTTTTCCCCAAAGATGCTGCCCTGCTGAGGTCCTCCAGCATTTTGTGTGTGTTGTTTGGATTTCCAGGATCTGCAGATTCTCTCTTGTTTCTGCTTGGATTACAGCTTTTTCCAATACTGTGCAGTGCCCCCCTGCATACCAGATTATGATGCAATCAGTTAGAATGCTCACCAAATAAATACAACCGGTTGCATTCAGAACCCGCAGAAATTCCCACTTAAATCCAACCAATCCATCTGTCTTGTAATGTTTTGTAACTCCAAAACATAAAACTCATTGTAAGATAAAGGCTTGCGAGGCCGGGTTAAAAAGTTTAGAAGATTATGGGCTCAGAACACAATGCAACAAGTGTGAATTCTTTAAACCAAGCATCAGTCAAGGTTGATTTATACTTGTACGTACTAGCCTACGCATTAGCCTACACAAGTGGGCTACGCCGTTGTGAGTATTTATACTTGTGCGTTGGTGTGTCTGTGTTACTCTGCAATTCACTGCCAAAACGCTAGTTGGTGGTGGGGTTTCTATGCCACTGTGTTGAGTTTCTTCATGTTGAAACCCAACACGAAGAAATTAAAATTTGAAACAATGACAACTGAAACTGAAGGAGGGTAGGAGGGTGAATTTTCTGTGCTTGTCCGGCCACTGAGAATCATGGACGAGGAAATGCATTTCAAATATTTCCAGATGTTGGCAGGTAGATTTGACGATTTGGTTCATCGTCTCCAACCATTTATTTCGCATCAGTGTACACACAGTATACTCAGAGACTGGCAATTACCATTCCAGTTTTAGCTTCAGGTGGAAGTCAACAGGCTGTAGCAGCTCGCTACAAACTGGCGTCAAGCACAGGGTCCTCCGTAATTTCGGAGGTCTGTAAAGCTTTATGGAAAACATTGCAACAAGAGTTCCTTCCCTGCCCTTCAGTCACCCAATGGGAAGCTATTGCAAAGTGGGAGGAAATGCGATGTTACCAAGCGGTCCAATCACAGTTGTTGTGGTCTGCGTCACCGTGATGTATAGTTACATTTTTGGGGAGGTGCGCGTCAGGCTACGGGGTAGGGTACATGGCTATGCCATACCTACGGCGTCGATTTGACACACAAGTATAAATTGGCCTTTACTGTGGTCACACCATTGATGCACAAGAATTACACAAGTGTGCTGAGAAAATTCAAGCAGTGATGGATGCCCCAAGGCCAAAGGACGTGTCACACTTGTTTCATTGTGTTCTGAGCCCATATTCTTTTAAACTTTTTAACGCTGTCTTAAGATTTTTGAGACGCAACCTTGTGATCCTTACCGGTAACAGTGATGTCACCCAGATAACCCTGAGTGCCTGGGCAGCCTTGCAGAACATGGTCTATAGTCAGAGTGTAGGTGCAGATGCTGCTCCAAAAATAAGCCTATTTAAGTGATAAAACCCTTTGTGAGTGTTCATGGTGAGAAACACCTCGGACTCTTCTTCCATCTCCATCTGTAGGTAGGCCTCAGCTAAGTCGACTTTGCTGAAGTGTTCTCCTCCAGAAAGGTTTGCAAAGATGTCCTCTGTACTAGACAGAGGGTATTGATCTACTTTTAGTACTGGGTTGATTGTGACTTTAATTAACCACAGATCCTGATAGATTCATTCTTCTTGGCTACTGGGACCATGGGCTCTATTCAACCGGGGAAAAAATTCCTTCAGCCTCCATGCAATCTAGCTCACTGTCTACCTTAGCACAGATGGTATAAGAAACCAAACAGTGTTTGTAAAACTTGGGTGTGGCATTCTCACTTAACACTATGTTACCCTTAATGTGTTTGAGTTTTCCAATGGCATCCTTGAACACTGCAGTGGTATCATTGAGTACCTTTCTTCATTCACTTTCAGTTGACTCTGTGCAGAGGGTGTGGCATGTAAATGGTGAATAGATGTCCAATCAAGTGGTATTTGTCTCAGCCAATCACAGCCCAACAGTGCTGGCTGTCCTGCTTTTAACTACCTACAAGCCCTGGCACTTACAAGCCCTGTTAAGAACCACACACGATCGCTGATAACAATGTCAGTCCGACAGGATTTATCTTTTCTTCAGTATAAGTTCTCAGTTGGATGTCTGCAGGATTCAGTTCAGTAACTTTGAAATGCCATTCAAACTCATTTTGTGGAATGAGTGAAGCAACCAAGCCAGCATCCAATTCCATTTTAATTAATTTGCCGTTTACTTCTGGTTAAGCCATGTTGTTTGTCTCCTGTTAGTTTTCACATTGTAAATCTCAAGTGTTGTGTCACTGTCATCATTTATCGGATTTTTCATCAATGGCATGCAGATTAATGCTCTTTTTGAAACTGCAACTTGATTTTTTAGTGTTTTCTCTTCCCTGCGCAGTCCATTTATTTCTGTTTGCCTGACATGCTCTTTGAATGTGTGCTACTTTGTTGCATTTCTGCAAATTTCAACTTTTAACCTACATTAGTCTGGTGTGCGTGAGCCCCTGCCACAACGGTAACACAATTTGTTTGGCCAGAATGGTTTCTGCTCAGACTTTGCAATTTTGTTCACACTTACTTTGAATGCGTCTCTGCAGTTTCCATTGATACAGCAATTTCAACTGCTCTTTTAAATGTAAGTTGTGTTTCAGTTGGAAGCTTTTTTTGAATGATTTCTTGTAAGATTCCACAAACTAAACAATCTGTCATGTGCATCAATAAGCCCATTACCAAACTGTGAATGCTCAGACAATCTCTTCAATTCAGCCATGTATGCCGAAATGAACTCCCTTTCCTTTTGATTCCGCTTACGAAACCTGAAGTGTTCTGCAATTTGTTTCTAAATATTCTTGCATTACTTTTACAATATCCGTGAAGCTCATTTTGGCTGGTTTGGTTGGAGCAATCAAACTTCTAAGCAAACTGTATGCCTTTAAACCCAATGCACTCAGCAAAGTGGGTACTTGTTTCTCATTGCATAGCTCATTTGCTTTGACATAGTGTTCAATTTGCTCAGTGTACAAAATCCAGTTATCTCTTGTGCAGACAAACACGTCAATCTTTCCAATGTAGCCAGCCATTTTTGCTCTTTTTAAAAAAATTTATAACTATTATCACCCGGTACTCACTGTTTTTGAATTTGTCCATTTTCTGCCTTTTTTAACTCAATTGTCTTTCCTTTTCTGAAGGAAGCACACTACTTTTTTTTAATTGTATGTCTTTCTGCGTGTTTTTTCATTAAACTAACATCTCGGGTTCATTGAAAACTTCCTCGTCACCACTGTTATGTTTTGTAACTCCAAAATATAAAACTAACTGCAAGAAAAAGGCATGGGCCTAGAAGAACGGTGTTACTTTTGTTTTTACTGTAAGCGAGGCGCACGCATATGATGTGGTGGCATAAATACAAATGCCATTCACGTACTTCTTATGTATAACCCATAATGAAATACATAACAAAGAATGCTAACCAAAGAATATATTCACAATATTACTCAAATATTACTAAAATATTAAATGCACATCACTTCTTGTGTGAAGAATTTTATAACATCAGTCCTAAATGTCCTTTTATTCATTTGATCCTTTGCTTTCTCACCTGCTGCTGAGATTATGTTTGAATTGATTTCCTTCCTTGAATCAATTTCCAAGATCCACAAAATACTGCATGAACCGTAATGCAAGACAGGCTTTTCACTGTGCCTTGGTACATGCAACAATAGTAAACCAATTCCAAATTCCAATTGCAAAATTACCATGGATGTTGAAAACGTAAGAACAGAAAATGTTGGCAAGGCAGTTCTGTGCAATGTTTTATGTCAATGGCCTTTCAGCAGAACAGAAGAGAGCTTAAAAGGTTGATGGATCATTAACCTGAAACACTGTTTCTGCCTCCATTATTTTCTTTATTTTTATTTAGAGATACAGTGCAGAACAGACCCTTCTGCCCTAACAAGCCGCACCACCCAGCAATCCATCTCTTTAACCCTAGCCGATTCACAGGACAATTTACGATGACCAGTTAACCTACTAACTGGTATGTCTGTGGGAAGAAAGCAGAGCACCCGGAGGAAACCCAGTGGGGGGAGATACAAACGCCTTACAGACAGCGTTGGAATTGAACTCTGAACTCCAACGTCCCGAGCTGCAGTAGCATCATGCTAACTGTGGTGTGCATGCGGAGTTAAATGATAAGAGCCATACAACATACCACTCCTATAGCCCACCAAGTCAGTGCCGACCAGTGACATCTCATTTATACTGTTCTTACAATTACATCATGTTTATTGCTCATAATAAGGGGCCTTATACAATGGCACATTAAGCTACCCATCTGCATTTCTTTGGGATGTGGGAGAAAATGGGAATACCTGGAAGATACCCACATAGTCACACAGGAAACGTACAAACTTCACAGAGACTGCACTGGAGGCCAGGACTGAATCTGAGTCCCTGGCACTGTGAAGTAATGCCTCAAATGGCTGTGACACTGCACCACCCTAATTCTTAGATTTCCAATAGAGAGTAGATGCCAGCATCTTCTGTTCACGGCTAGCACAGATCATCACGGCTGCTGTACGTCAAGGCGAGGGAGCCCACGTCACCTCATAACTGAATCCAATGATGTCACAACTCATCCGCCTGACCCCAGCACGTGGGCGCCACACGCTCTCCCATTGCTCCAGAGCATGTGGTGTGCACAACGGGCTGACTTCACTCAAAATCAGTATCATATACAGTTGTGTTAACTTGCAGTACTTTTTTTTTTAAAAATCACCACCTCTCCATCACAATGGCAAAATATTTCTTAAATTTAAAAGAATAATGCAAAATATTTCAAAGACTTGAGGAAGGCTATAGGCCTAACAAGATACAGAAAGATTAAAAGGATTGTCAAAAAGACAGTGTATTCAGACATGAGAAGTCAACATAACTTTATGTAATTAATTTCTTTTCATAATGGATCTAAAATTTAATTGTATCTGTGGAAAGTGGGAAGTTTAGCAGTGTCTAATTATAGTTTACTCGTATTCTACAAGCATTTTGTTCAGCTTTACCTACAGTTTGCTTGTTACAGATGTTCATTTGATGTGCAGTTCGTCCCACATATTATGAATCTTAAACAAAGATCAAGGCTGCTTTTATGTTAAATTTCCCTGGCCATTTCGAGAAAGAAAACATTTATGTCTTCAGCTGCAAACAGTATTATTTATTTTGGTTTACATAGTTCAATGGAACCCAATTAAAAGGATTTGCTTGAAGCACCTGAATTTTATTAATGAGTAATTTTAGCTAGACAGGGCATTTAAATTTATATAATGAAACCGATGAATATATTTCTGCAATGTTTCTTCTGATGAAAATTATCTTGCAGACAGGGTTGCCAAGATTGGCAGTGAGCATTGGGTTGTTTCTAAGAACATGGGCAGCTCTGCTCATTTGATCCACACTTGCTATTAACCCTTTGCAGTCTGGAGTAGATAATGAAAATAGGTCAACTGCCAGCATGAATGGCTGGTTGTTCACTGAACCACAGTCCCTCTGCATCCTGACCTGTTTTCCCATCTACCTGCTAGCCCTCATCCTCCAGCTCACTCCTCCTCTCCCTCACCTCCAGCTCACTCCTCCTTTCCCTATCCCCTCTATTCAACCCTCCACTCCCTCATCCTACTGCTCACCCCTCCTCTCCCTCACCCAATCTCCGACATGAGGCACTTGTATCTCCCTGATGTATCCACCCCAGCAGTATATTCCACACTCACATCACTCTCTGCATAAAAAGCTTACCTGTATACTTCCCTCCCATCTCCTTAAAATTATGTCTTCTCATAACTGACATTTCCATCCTGGGTAAAAGGTGCTGGTTGTGTACTCTTGTGCCTCCTAACATTTTATACACCTTCTTCACAAGGGGTGAAGCCCTATCTCACTCACCTCTCCTCATAAGATATGTTTTCTAATCCAGACAGTACTCTAGTAACACACATCAAAGTTGCTGGTGAACGCAGCAGGCCAGGCAGCATCTCTAGGAAGAGGTACAGTCGACGTTTCAGGCCGAGACCCTTCGTCAGGACTAACTGAAGGAAGAGTGAGTAAGGGATTTGAAAGTTGGAGGGGGAGGGGGAGATCCAAAATGATAGGAGAAGACGGGAGGGGGAGGGATAGAGCCAAGAGCTGGACAGGTGATTGGCAAAAGGGGACACGAGAGGATCATGGGACAGGAGGTCCGGGAAGAAAGACAGTGGGGGGGAACCCAGAGGATGGGCAAGAGGTATATTCAGAGGGACAGAGGGAGAAAAAAGGAGAGGGAGAGAAAGAATGTGTGCATAAAAATGAGTAACAGATGGGGTACGAGGGGGAGGTGGGGCCTTAGCGGAAGTTAGAGAAGTCGATGTTCATGCCATCAGGCTGGAGGCTACCCAGACAGAATATAAGGTGTTGTTCCTCCAACCTGAGTGTGGCTTCATCTTTACAATAGAGGAGGCCGTGGATGGACATGTCAGAATGGGAATGGGATGTGGAATTAAAATGTGTGGCCACTGGGAGATCCTGCTTTCTCTGGCGGACAGAGCGTAGATGTTCAGCAAAGCGGTCTCCCAGTCTGCGTCGGGTCTCGCCAATATATAAAAGGCCACATCGGGAGCACCGGACGCAGTACTCTAGTAAACCTCTTTGCATCCTCTCTTGAGCTTCCACATCCTTCCTATAAGAGGAGAACACAACACTGCAGGTGTGGTCTGTTCACCAGAATTCAGAGAACTGCAACATCACCTCGTGGCTCTTGAACCTAGTCTGCTGACAGACCATCACACCTTACCCCTTTCTTCATTACCCTATCAACTTCAAACCATGATTCCTTCTCCCTACCATCCTCTCCCTGCCTCAGTGAGCCAAATCCCACACAAGTGCTCCCTAAACAATCTGCACATTTCCATTGTACAACTCCGAGTATATCTGTCCCCAATTTATGCTCCCAAGTTTCTGCCTAGTAAAATCATAATTGCCACTCCCCCGACTAAGTACTTTTCTGTTTTGTCTTCTCCTATCCCTGTACAAGACTATGCTAAAGGTGAGGGAGCTGTGCTCAGTGTTTCCCGAAAGATCTGTCATCTGACCAGTTTTATTGCCTTGTAGGAGAGCCAATATGGCCTCTCCTCCAGTTGGCCTGTCCACATATCATGCCAGGAATCTTTTCTGGACACACCTGACAAATTCTGCCCCATCAAAGTCTTCTGCACTTAGGAGTTGCCAATCAATATTCGGGAAGTTGAAGTCATCCAGGACAACACCCTGTTATTTTTGTACCTTTCCGAAATCTGTTCAGACCTCCCAATCTGATCCTCAGTGTCCCTGTTGCTATTGGGATGGGTGGGGAGGGGAGGAGGGGAGGTCTATAATCTCAAAAGAATGACTGCTCCCTTCCTGTTTCTAACTTCCACCCACACATGTTCAGTAGCCAATCCTTCCGCAATGTCCTTCCATTCTGTAGCTCTGATATGAGCAATGCCACTCTCCCACCTCTTACTTGCTTCCCAGAACATCCAGCAGCCATTCCTTCCCTTGAGGCAGCCAACTACTGGCTTGTGGCACTGGCAGTAATCCAGAGATTACTACCTTTGAGGTTTTTTGTTAGCTTCCTACCTAGCTCTCTCAGGAGGTGGGGTGGAGATATGTCTCTACCAAAGGAAGTGTACGACACTTCTTCCCTATGCTAGCCTGCAGGTCACCCTTGGACAAGGTGCTTAGCCCCCAGGACAGGGTCACGTGAAACCATGGGAACAATGGTGGATGGTCGTATGAGCAGCTAGTGCATATCACAAGTCATGCTTATGTGACCATTGACGCCAGGCAGACTATCTCTGGAGAGTATTGATAGGGTCACCTGTCTTGTATAGATACCATTTCTATTGAAAAATTTGCCAAGAACCATAATGGTCCATGATCGCCCATGTCATACACATAATGAACAAACCTCACTCTCTATATTCACTCTTCAGGGTCACATCCCTTTTCCTACCTACGTCATGGGTACCAATGTGTACCCCAGCTTCTGGCTGCTCTCCGTCTCTCTTTAGAGGGCTGTGGATCCAATCCAGGACATCCTTGACCCTGGCGTATACCATCAATTCCAGCTAAACATTTACCTCTTCACACTTCATGAAAAACAATATCCAAGTAAAGCTTAGGCAACAAGGAAAGTTACAAGGATATCGATTTTATAGAAAATTGAACGAGCTTAACAATTGCCCAATTAATTGGGCTGAAATTCAGCCCTTACTCCTGCTGAGTTCATTGACCTCTTTCAACAGTGGGTCTTGTTCACAGGTCAATAGCAAGAGAGTGCGTGTTCAGCAGGGTGACAGTATGGGCAGACAGTGGGGATAAATACTTGTTGAGATGTGTATTTAATTGTTCTCAGAAACTGTTGTCCCTTACTATATTCCTTGTACTCATTAGACCATCCCTTCAAAACAATACATGGAAAATGGGTCTGGTTGTTTTTACTGCGATTCTTTGATTTGTGACTGAATAAACAGTAATTTCCATTCCTAATGTAACTTTGGCATTCTCCTACTGCCTACCTGGGACTTCCCTTCATTCCTGTCAGACACAAACAAATTCTTTCAAAAAGACTTAAGTAGAACTTGTAAGTGGCCAGTGAAGCTCTGGTGTAGTTTGGGTGTGAACATGTTTTCTGTACTTTCCAGACCTCACCCACTCATAGTATAACTGGAGCCTGGACGTAAAGTTGGGACCTGACCTGACCTGAGATCAGAGAAATGAAAGGGCCACTTCCACATGATCGAGTTGATTTCCTGGCTTTAACTGGAACCTAGTTCATTCTGGGCATGTTTTCATCAGCTAAACATCCTCCAGGATGAACAAGATGCAGTCTAGGCCTTGAGCTGGTTTGGTCCCCATTTTGTTTATAGTAACCCAGCGGATTATCGGCACCCAGTTGCCCACCATTGAGAACATCTACCATAAACGCTGCCTGGGCAGGGCGAAAAGCATTATCAGGGATGCATCTCACCCTAACCATGGACTTTTTACTCTCCTCCCATCCAGTAGGCGCTACGGGAGCCTCCGCTCCCGCACCAGCAGGCACAGGAAGAGCTTCTTCCCTGAGGCTGTGACCCTGCTGAACCTCACATCACAGCGCTAAGCAGTATTGCACCCATATTGTACTGTCTCAGTACTTTTATATTTGTGTGCTGTAGCACTTACTATTTATTCGCAGTTATTTTGTAAATAACATTATTCTTTGCATTTCTGGTTAGGTGTTAACTGCATTTCATTGGCTTTTTATCTGTACTCGGCACAATGTCAATAAAGTTGAATCTAATCTAATCTAATATTGCAGCAGGTGTTGGGACGCAGCAAGTGGAGGGGCTGTTGAGGACTGATTGTCACTTCAGTGCTCTCCTCATGTGACTGTTGGTCTGCTACACTCCACTCACATAGCCCAGGGATGAATCAGCCATTGCTGAGCATTCTGCTAATCATATTTCCCATTAATAAGAATCCATCTTTCTGGAAGCCTGGAGGACGCAGCAGGAAGCTTTCTTCACCATAAAATAAGTCCATTCAGCCCACTTCATCCATGCCAGCTTCTAGTAGAACAATCCTGTTCCTGAAGTTTGTACCCCTTGCTGTGCAAATGATATTTCCCATGAAGGGACTATCCAGTTTCTTTTTGAAGGCCTTGATGGACTTATTATGCCTCCCTTACAGGGAGTGAATCCCAGATCATCACCACTCTCTGCATTAGTGTTGTTCCTCACGTCCCTCTACACCTTTCACCCATCACTGCAAATCCGCATCCCCAGTACTTGCTAATGGGAACAGCTTCTTTATTCTCAATAAACCTGCCATGACCTTGCACACTTCCTCAGAGGCAAAGAGAAGAGCCTCAGTTTCTAATATTGTAACTAGAGTCATTCCATTAATTCTTCTTGTGCACTTTTACTGGACCTTCACAAATTTACTAAACGGTAACCAACACTCAACACTTCGATCCAGTGGTTCTCACAAATCCAGAATGGAAGCAAGTCAGCCTTGATCGTGTGTGGCTGCTTCAGAGAAAGCATGCGGTTGTAAGAACTTTAGCAGGCACTGAGGTGCTTGACAAGCCACGTGCCCTGCCAACTTTCAAAACTTACACGTAGGCTGCTCTGGTCCTCATTCTTTCTGCTCAAATGTTAAAACTTCATTACTGTATCAAAATTTAATTGAAAATCTAGCAAGAACTTCCCTTAGTTGAGGCTTGTATGTTTACATTACACTGGTCAGACAATTCTTCCCAGAATAAAGAGGATACCTTCTTCAGACAACACAGGTTTAGGATAGGCTAGTGTGGAAAATGAGCAAATTTGCAATTATGATTTTTTACACACATTGTTAAACAGAATGCACATGCTCTTAATATTTCCTTTCTTTTCTCAGAGTAAAATTGCACAGAAACAGACCCTTCAGCCCTTTGTATCCTTGCCAGTGGGCAGATACCCAACTTCAAACTAGGACAAACATTGGGAGGGCAGACAAGGGTAGGCCTTATAGGATGAATAGTAGGGCACTGAGGAATACAGTAGAACAGAGGGATCTGGGAACACATATTCACAATTCATTGGAAGTGGCATCACAGGTTGATAGACTCATGGAGAGACCTTTTGGCACATTGACCATCATAAATCAAAGTACTGAGTACAGGATTTTAGATGTTGAAGTTGTATAAGATGTTGGTCTGGCCTAATTTGAAGTATTGTGTGCAGTTCATCAATAAGATTGAAAGAGTGCAAAGAAAATCTACAAGGATGTTGCCAGGGTTTGAGGAACTGAGTTATAGGGAATGATTGAATAGGTTAGAACTTTTATTCCCTGGAGCATAGGAGAATGAGGGGAGATTTGATAGAGACATACAAAATTATGAGTGGTACACAGAGGGTAAATGCAAGCAGGATTTTTCCACTGAGGTTGGGTGAGACTACAACTAGAGGTCATGGGTTAAGGGTGTGAGGTGAAATGATTAAGGGGAATGTGAGAGGAATCTTCTTCACTCAGAGGGTGATGAAAGTATTGAACAAGCTGCAGTAGAAATGGTGGATACAGGTTCAATTTCAACATTTAAGAGAAATTTTGATAAATTCATGGATGGCAGGGGTATGAAGATCTGTGGTCTGGGTGCAGTTTAATGGGAAAAGGCAGAATGATAGTTTGGCATGGACTAGGTGGGACAAAGAGTCTGTTTCTTTTCTGTAGTATTCCATGACTACACTAAATCTATCTTCCTGTGTTTACCCTATAGCCTGCTATGCCATAGCACTTCAAGAATATCTGCCTCTACCTGTCCCTCAGGAATGGAGTCCAAATTTCATCCAGCCTCCAGCATCATATAATTCTTACTCAGGTTCTTCACACGCACCCCCTCCCCCACCCGCCAACCTTGTACCTCTTAAATTAAACCTATTTCCTCATATATCTGTATGAAAGAGAAATGTCTTACTATCTATTGCACGTCCCTCACGATCTTGTTCAAAGGTACATTTAATGTCAGAGATATGTATACAATATACAACCTGAAATGCTTTTTCTGGGCAAACATCCACGAAAACAGAGAAGTGCCCCAAGGAATGAACAACAGTTAAATATTAGAACCCCAAAGTCCACCCCCCCAGTTCCCCTCCCTCCCACATGTAAGTGGCAACAAGCAACAATCCCCCCTCCTCCCACCAGCAAAAAAAAAGCATCGGTACCCACCACCGAGCACTCAAGTGTGAGCAAAGCAACAGCAAAGACACAAACTTGCAGTTACCCCAAAGGCTTTGTGTTTCACCCAGTATTTAACATACCACAGGCTCTCTCTCTCCCTAATAAGGAGGTGTCTGCATTTTCCTTGTATACCTCAGTCATGACCCTCCTCCCTCTCCCATTGGATTAAGGAAGACACACCCAGCAGCATTCATTTAACTTTTCACTTAGTTCCAATTCCACAATGTCTAGTTATAGTAGGTCATCCAAGGACCTGGAGTCATCATTTTCCATTCCATGCAAACACAATTCAGATAGGATGAAATTCTGTTTTCAAAAGTTAATTGGCATTGGCTTCTTGCCATCACAGCAGTGAACCACGCTAATATCTAACAGTAGCTCCACTCGCTCCCTTCTGATTGTCCCAAGTATGTTCTCTTCCTGAACAGTCCCTCTTTAAATTAACTGTGGCATAAATGGTCTGGAGTCTCAGTGTGTCAATTGATCACACAATAGATTGAAATAAAGGAAGGATGCACAAATCATGATATTGTTCATCCGGAAAGGACAGTCTGTTCTTCACCCAACCACCCCGACGATTGCTCAGTAACTGCTTAGCAAGAAAACTATCCTGAGTGTCAATTACTCACTCAAATAACTTTGTGGAAGTTGCCTTCAGCAATTTGACTCTGAGCCCCCTTGTTCTTCAGACACAGCTTCTCACTGTGTTGTCGCCATCCCGCTTGGGTTTCCTACGGTGCCATTTGCTTTCCAGAGGCCAGTTTTTTATGGGTGGGGGGGATTGTACTGGAAATATGTTTTGGGTGGTGTATGCAAAACACAGCCATTTTGCATTTGTGGGGCTTGACTCTGACAATGGAATCCAGATTCTGCGAGGGTTTTTTTTTTCCCTCAGCAATTACTCTCCAAGTTTCAATAGCGGGATGAAGGGTGGTTGCGTGTAGGAGCCCCACTGCAGAGCAAAAGCACAATTCCCAGGCTGATTCTGCCCAAGACATCCGCAAGGAGTAGTGCCTTACGAAGGCAGTGTTCATTATTAAGGACCCCCAGCACCCACTAGACATTCCCTCTTCACACTTACCATCGGGAAGGAGGTGCAGAAGCCTGAAGGCATACGCTCAGTGATTCAGAAACAGCTTCTTCCCCTATGCCATCCGATTCCTAAATGGACATTGAGCCCTTGAATACTACCTCACTCCATATTTTAACTGAACTATTCAGAAATCAAAGGGCAGAGGGGAAGAATCTGTTTCTGAATCATTGAATGTGTGCCTTCAGGCTCCTGTACCTCCTATCTGATGGTAACAATGAGAAGAGAGCATGTTCTGGGTGGTGAGTATCCTTAATTGTCGCTGCCTTTTTGAGTCATCGCTCCTTGAAGATGTCTTGGATTCTACGGAGTCAGGTGCCCATGATGGAGCTGACTGTTTACAGCTCTCTGCAGCTTACTTCCATCCTGTGCAGCAGTCCCCTGTTTCCATGCCAGATGGTGATGCAGCCAGCTGGAATGCATTCCATGGTACTTCTGTAGCAATCTTTGAGTGTTTGAGGTGACATCCCAAATATCTAATGAACTGTAGCCACTGTCTTGCTTTTTTTAAAGCTGCATCAATATGTTGCATCCAGGTTCAGTTCTCAGAGATGTTGACACCCAGGAACCTGAAATTGCTCACTCTCTCCATTTCTGATCCCTCTATGTGGTGTGTGTTCCCTCATCTTACCCTCCCTGAAGTCCACAATCAGCTTTTTGGTCTTACTGACATTGAGTGCAATGTTGATGCTGGGACACCGCTCAACTAGCTGGTATGTCTCACTCTTGTGCGCCCTCTCATCTCCATCTGAGATTCTGCCAATAATGGGTGCATCATCAGCAAATTAGTAGATGGCAATTGAGCTGTTCCTAGCCACAAAGTCTTGGGTGCAGGGTAGAGCAGTGGGCTAAGCACACATCCCCGAGGTGCGCCAGTGTTGAACGTCAGCAAGGTGGAGATGTTATTTCCAATCCGCACACTTTGTGGTCTTTCGGTTCAGGAGTCAAGGATCCAGTTGCAGAGAGAGGTACAGAGGCCCAGGTTCTGGAGCTTTTCTATCGGAACAGTAGGAGTGATGCTGTTAAACACTGAGCTGTAGTCAATAAACAGCATCCTGACATAGGTATTTGGTATTGTCTAGGTGATTCATTCTCTAGGTTTATTTATTGTACATTTGTCCATGATTTTTTTTTTTGGTTGTGTGGCATTTCACATCCACCAAGTCACAGTATTTGGTGTTTATAGAGTCAGTGATATACATTATGGAATAGAACTATCCTCCCCACCACATCCTCCCACAGTCCAAAGACATACCAATTAGTGCACTAGTTGGTTATTGTAAATCGTCCCGTGATTAGGCTAGTGTTAAATAGGTGGGTTGCTGGGCAGTGTAGCTCGGTGGGCCGGAAAGGCATGTTCCACACTGTATCTCTAAATAAAATAAAATAAGCAAACCATGTGGTACTTGGGTGCCTTGCCTAAAGTCAGACTACACCTGTATTTTCAAACTCCCATGAGACTCTTTGAATTAGTTTAATGCCTTGAAGCTACAAAACATAACACCAGCGAAGCAGGTTCAACTCCACTGCGCTCTGTAAGGAGTTTGTACTTTCACCCCGTGACCCCATGGGTTTGTTTCAGGAGCTCCGTTTCCTCCCACATCCTAAATTTGGATGGCTTAGTAGGTTAGTTAGTCAAGTGGGCAGCACAGGCTCAGCGGGCCGGAAGGGCCTGTATCTCTAAATAGATAAATTACCATAGCAACATGCACAAACTGCTGGAGGAAATCAGCAGGTCAGGTAGCATCTATGGAAATGAATAAATAGTCAACATTTCGGGCCAAGATCCTTCTTCAAGACTGAGAAGGGAGGGGGAAGATACCAGAATAAAAAGGTGGGGGGGAGGGGAAGGAGGCTAGCTAGAAGGTGACAGGTGAAGCCAGGTAGATGGGAAAGGTCAAGGGCCGGAGAACAAGGAACCGGATAGGAGAGGAAAGTGAACCGTAGAAGAAAGGGAAGGAGGAGGCGACACAGGGGGAAGTGATAGACAGGTGAGAAGAGAAAAAAGGTCGAAGTGGGGGGGGGGGATTTTTTTTTCACCAGGAAAAATCGATATTCATGTCATCAGGTTGGAGGCTACCCAGATGAAATGTGAGGTGGTGGGGTGGCCTCATCCTGGCACAAGAGGAGGCCATGGACCAACATGTTGAAACGGGAATGGGAATCGGAATTAAAATGTTTGGCCACTTATTCTTTGGGTGAAGAAGGTCCCCCTTATATTACTTCTGGATCTCTTCCCTCCTTTCCTAAAGGTAGTCCTCTTGTCTACCCTTGTTGTGGGTAAAATTTCCTGCTATTGACACCTTGTCCACATCCACTATGATTTTATGAAGGAGCTGTGGTACTGCTTTGGCTGATAGTAAACCAGAAGGCTTCGGCATATAGATTTCTAGTCACTACAGACAGCAAATAATCCAGGAAATGAGCTAACAAACCTGTTGTAGCTTGTAACAAGACAATAGGCAGGACTGTAGTATTATTAATATTGTCTTCCTCTGCCAAAGTGCCAGGTCAGACTAATTGGGTAGAACAGCGAGATTCAATATTAAAGTTGCCAATAACAATGTGGTTTGAATGGAGTGGCCCTCTTGTGTCATATTAACTGAAATGGATATTATTCTCAGATATTGCTTGTACATTTAATGTTTAATCTATGGAATATTACTTCAGAATTTGCTATGCCATAAAAAATAAACTAACAAATTATGCTAGGAGAGACTTTCTGTGATTTTAATACTGCACTCTAACACTGCCTCAACAATTTATTGAATGGATAGATCCTAATGTGTAAGATCTTAATAGACCATGTATTATTTATAGCCATAAAGTGCTAGCGTACTGTTCTGGATCCTTGAGTTCCTTTGCATAACTATTGGTACCAGTGGTTTCAAACTCTCAGCTGTGGAAATTCTTTCGTAAACATTACTGCTGTTGTGAGGCCAGATGGGCTCCCCCTCAGATGCCTCGTCTTGCTTACCCTTTGAACAGGATCCCACTAAGGAGCATCAGGCAACCGTCTTCTGCACCAACACCTCTGCAGATCTTCCTTCCACTGCCACCAACCTCATAGTTCCCGTACACTGCTACCCCGTTACTATCTCCTACCCAAGTTAGATTCACAAATCTAACTGCCCCAGTAGACCTATCGCATCTGCCTGCTCCTGCTGCACTGGATAGAACTCATGTCCGCATATCCCGACTCCATTTTGTCGGCCTTGGTTCAGTCCCTTCCCACCTACCTCTCTAACTCTTCACACGCTCTCCATCATTTCAATAGCTCGCAGTTTCTCAGCCTTGATGACCTTCTTTCCACCCTAGATTCCTCAACATTACCTTACCCCATCAGGAAGGCCTCAGAGCTCTCCACTTCTTTCCTAACAACAGAGCTAGCCAGTTCTCCTCCTCCATCTGGAAGAGCTGGTACAGAACCCTCAACAACATTTCTTTTGTCTGCTACTTGGAACGGTCTTACCCCTCCTCTTTTCCTCGCCTGCCCATCACCTCTTTCTGGTGCAACCCCCCACCCCCAACCTTCCCTTTCTCCCCTGGTCTGCTCTCCTCTCCTATCAGATTCCTAATTCTTCAGCTCTTCACCTCTTCCTCCTACCAACAGCCCAGATCTCCAGGTGGCCACCCATTTCAATTCCATTTCCCATTACCACATATTGACATATCTGACCATGGCCTTCCCCACCTCCTCTACTGCCACTATGATGCCAGACCCAGATAGGAGGAACAACTCCTCATTATCCGACTTTGTAGTGTCCAACAATGGCATCAACTTCAATTTCTTTAACCTCCAGAAACCACTCCTCTCTGATGTCCTGGCCCCGCCCGTTTTGTTTTCCCTCATTCCTGTAACCATTTCATCCTTTCCCTTCTCCTTCCGTGCCCTCACAGGCTGCCCATCATCTCCTCCTGGTTCCCCGCCTCCTTCCCTTTATTCAATGGTCTACTGTCCTCTCCTATCAAATTCCTCTCTTCTTCAGACCTTTGCTTCTTTCACCTATCACCTCCCAGATTCTCACATTATCCCAATCTCACCTATTACCTGCAAGCTTGTGCTCCTGCTATCTAATTCTGGCTTCTGCTCCCTTCCTGCCCAGTCCTGATGAAGCATCTCGGCCAGAAACATCAACTGTTTATTTTCCCCCACAGGTGCTGCCTGAGATCCGCTGTTCCTCCAGCGTTTTGTGTGTGTTGCTCTAGAGATCCAGCATCTGCAGAATCTCTTCTATCTGACCCTTTGTGTTCCCCAAAGCGTTTCTACAGAGCTTTAGAAACTAAAAACCTGCAAATACTGGAAACCTGAAATTTTTAAAAAACATAACAATATTCAGTGATTCAAAGTTCAGAACATTAACCCTTCCTGGAGATGCTGTTGGACCTGCCGTTGTTTGTCAGCATTCACTACTTTTACATCCCATGTCTATGTATGTTATGGAATAAAGGGTTTCAGGATGCCCTGACACAATGATAGGCCCTTGAAAATGTGGAGCTTGAGATTGTGTAAACTGTTGCTTGTAGTAAGCAGGAGATTTAAAAAGCAAGGGGGGACTTGTAATTAATGAATCTGTTTCTTTAAGAGCAATAACCCCCCCCCCCCAGTACTATGTACAGATCTGTTGACTATGCGCGCACATTGCTTTCACTCCCTCTCTCACTGCAATGTGAATACACCAGTTAAGGCCATCTCCCATGTGCATGCTTTTATTTAATAGGTATGTAGTTGTGCACAGACACAACAGGGCTTGTTGGGACTTTCATACAGCTTGACATCATTTGGGGTTATTAAGCACTTGGCAAAGTTTTTCGAGGCACTTGACAAGTTTTTGGAGAAGGCTACCATGAAAGATGATGTCAACATGGACTTTAGCGAGGCCATTGACAAAGTCCCACCGTGTCCAGAAGGCCCAGTCGCTTGGCTTTCAGCATGATGTAGTAAATTGGATTCAACATTGACGGAGCAGAAGAAGCCAGAGAGGAAGTAGATTTTGTCTCTCTGGCTGGAATCCTGTGACTGGTGGTGTGCTGCAGGGATTAGTGCCGGCTCTGTTGTTGCTCGCCAATTATATTAATGATTTGGATGATAATATGGTAAACTGGATCAGCAAATTTGTGGATGACACCAAGTTTGGGACATAGCGATCAGTGAGGAAGGCTATCAAAGCTTGCCGTGGAATCTGGACCAGCTGGAAAAATGGCTGATGGAATTCAATGCAGACAAGTGTGATTTGTTGCACTTTGGAAAGACAAACTAGGGTAGGACATACACAGTGAATTGTAGGACTGTGATGAGTACAATAGAACAGAGGGATCTAAGAATATAGATCCATAATTCCTTGAAAGTAATGACACAGATTTATAGGGTCATTAATAGAGCTTTTGGCACATTGGACTCCATAACTCAAAGCATTGAATACACAAATTCAGATGTTATGTTGAAGTTGTATAAAACGGTGAGGCTAAATTTGGAGTATTGTGTGCAGCTCTGGTCACCTAACTTCAGGAAAGATATCAATAAGGTTGAAAGAGTACAAAGAAAATTTCCAAGGATTTTTTTCAGGACTGGAGGACCCCAGTTGAAGGGACAAGTTGAATAGGCTAGGGCGCATAGGGAAATGAGGGGAAATTTGATAAGGTATGCACCACTGAGGTCAGGTGGGTGAGACTGGTACTAGAGGTCATAAGCTATGGGTGAAAGATGAAATATTTAGGAAGAACCTGAGGGGGAAATTCTTCACTCGGAGGGTGGTGCAAGTGTGCCGCATAAAAGGTAGATACAGGTTTAATTGTAACATTGAACAGAGGTTTGGATAAGTACATGGATGGAGGGGTATAGAGGGCTATGGTCCAGATGGGGGTCAATAGGGTTAGCAGAATAAAAGTGTGGCCTGGAGTAGAAGGGCCAAAGGGCCTATATAAGACCATAAAACATAGGAGATTGTTCAGCCCATTGAGTCTGCTCCACCATGAGTGATTTATACCCCATTCGCCTGCCTTTACTCCGTAACCTTTGATGCTTTGACTAATCAAGAACCTATCAACCTTCACTTTAAATATACTCAGTGACCTGGCATCCACAGCCATCTCTGGCAATGAATTCTACAGATTCACTACCCATTGGCTAAATAAAACCCTTCTCATCTCTATTCTAAATGGACGTCTCTCTATTCTGAGGCTGTGCCCTCTGGTTCTTGACTCACCCTCTATAGGAAACATTTTCTCCACATCCACTCTATCTAGGCCTTCCAATATTCAATCAGTTTCAATGAGATCCCTCGTGATTATTATAAACTCCAGAAAATACAAGCCCAGAGCTATTAAAACCTCATTATATGTTAACCCTTTCATTCCTGGGGTGATTCTTGTGAACCTCCTTTGGACCCTCTTTAATGCCATCACATCTTTTCTTAGGTAACAGGCCCAAGATTGCTCACAATACTCTCATGTAGTCTGACCAATGCCTTTAAACCTTCAGCATTACATCCTTGCTTTTGTATTCTAGTCCTCTCTTTCTTTTCTTTTTCCAATATTTTTATTAAATTTATTAAATTTCATATACCTAAACACAGAATTCATAAGGATACTTATTATAAATCAAAATAAGGTAGTACATAATGCACTATATATAAATCACACTGATACAATCACGGTATCCCATATTCATGATCAATCAAATAAAATAAATTGAATTATGAAATACAATAATATGGTTAATTATATTATTAAAAAAATCTACCCCCACTACCAAGACAAAGCTGGTTGTTAAAAAAAAAACAAAAAAAGGGTACTTTACCATATAGTGTTTTATAATAATAGCCCAGATCTATATTTTGATAACAATAACAATTCAACGATTTTCGAAATGGTTCAGAAAGTGTCCCCATAACGCTTGAAAATCTTGATTAGAATCAGAAATCGAACAACGAATCTTCTCCAAATTTAAACATGACATAACGTCGCATAACCATTGAGCATGTGTGTGTGGGGGGGGGGCAACCTCCTTCCATTTAAGCAAGATCACTCTCCTAGCCATAAGAGAAATAAAAGCCAGTACCCACAAATGAGAAGGCTCCAAAATTATAGATCTTTCCTCAACAATACCAAATAAGGCAGTCAAATGATTGGGCTTAAAATTAACTTTAAAAAGTAAAGAAAAAGTTTGGAATGCATCTTTCCAATATTTTTTCAAGGCTTGAACATGACCAAAACATATGAATTAATGTAGCCTCTCCATTATTACATCTGTCACAATAAGAAGATATATCTGCAAAAAAACGAGAGAGCTTGTCTTTAGACATATGAGCCCTGTGCTCCGCTTTAAACTGTAGGAGGGAATGACAAGCACAAAATGATGAAGAATTAACCATTTTGAAAATAGCCCTCCAGGCCTCATCAGATAATGAAGTCTGTAAATCCTTTTCCCAATCTTTTTAAGTTTTGTCTAAAGGAGCCATTCTCAGTCCCAACAACAGACCATAAATATAAGATATTGAGCCATTATCAAAAGGTTTCAAATTAAAAATTACATCTATTATTTTCTTTTCAGGTCTGGTAGGAAATATATGCAGTTCAGATCTTAAAAGATCACTAATCTCGGGCGGGCTGGTGGCACAATGACATCGGAGCTGGACCTGGGAGCGGAGGTTCCCGGGTTCGAAACCAGTCGGGTCCGCACCTGAGTACGCTTTCCATCCATGCCGGGTTGAGTGTCGAGATCACAACTCGATCTCGTAAAATAAAGGGAGAATTACTGCAAAAATGTCTGTGTGAGGAGTGGCGCGCCACACAATCTCTCTCTCTCTCGTTCCGCACCTTGTAAAAGCCATGAAAAAGGCATCATCACGGATGCACGCACGCACACGCAGACGTGCACATGCACACAGACGCACAAATTCGCACGCACGCAGGCACAAGCCAGAAGAAATCTCTAATCTCTAGATAGCGAAAAAAGTGGGTATTTGCTAAGTTATATTTCACTGAGAGCTGCACAAAAGAAGAAAGATGCCCTCCAACAAACAGATCCTGAAATCGTTTAATCCCCAATCTATCCCATTCTCCAAAAAAACAGATCAGTCGCAGATGGTTTAAAAAAATTAGAAAAAATAGGACTAGAAAGAGAAAATCTCAATAAACCAAAATGTTTTCTGAACTGTAGCCAAATCCTCAAAGTGTGTTTAACTACCAAACTGTCAGTTAATTTATTTAAAGATAGAGGACGAGAGGATCCAAGAAGAGAAATAATAGAAAATTTTGTAACAGAGTTGGCTTCCAAAAAGACCCATATTGGACAGTCCTCACGATTAACATAATATAACCAGAACATGAGATTTCCTATGTTATCTAGTCCTCTCTAAATGAATGGTAACATTACATTTGCCTTCCTTACCACCAACTCAACCTGCAAGTTAACCTTTTGGGAATCCTGTATAAGGACTTCCAAGTACTTTGCACCTCTGATTTTTTTAATTACGTGCCCATTTAGAAAATAGTCTATGACTTTATTCCTTCTACCAAAGTGCATGACCATACGTTTCCCTACACAATATTCCATCTGCCATTTTTTGCACATTTTCCCAATCCATCTAAGTCCTTCTGCAGACTTCCTACTTCCTCAACACTACCTGCCCCTCCAACTGTCTTCATTTCATCTGCAAGCTTGGCCACAAAGCCATCATCCAAATCATTAACATATAATGTGAAAAGAAGCGGTACCAACACTGACCCCTGCAGAGCAAAACTAGTCTCTGGCTGTCAACCAGAAAAGGCCTCATCTATTCCCCTGCCAGTCAGCCAACTTCTATAAATGCTAGCATATTTCCTGTAATACCATGGGCTCTTACCTTGTTAAGCAGGCTCATGTGCAGCACTTTATCAAAGGCCCTCTGAAAATCCAGCTCAACACCTGTTGACTCTCCTTTCATGAAACTGCCTGTTATTTCCTCAAAGAATTCCAACAGATTTGTCAGGCAAGATTTCTACTTGAGGAAAGCATGCTGACTATTTCATCACGTGTGTCCAAGTTACCTAAAACCTCATATTTAATAATGGACTCTGTGGTGTATCTAAGGTACGGCAGGTATGGCACGTGCCCTGGGTGCCACTTGAAGCGGGGGCGACACTGAGCAGTTTCTATTAAAGTCAGACAAACCATCCTCGGATAGTGAAAAAAGAATTTTCTTCATATGTATGATCTGTCTTTGATTATCATGGGTGAGAAGCACGAGGGTGGCCTTATTTCAGAGCATTGTGTGAGAAGACCGTGAAACGTTTCTTCACGAAGAAGTAGGAGAGTGGAGCTGAAGGACGGAAGAGACAAAAGTTGGAGGCGGAGGAAGCCAAGAAGTTGAGCAAGTTCTTCATGCCCTTCTTTTAAAAGCCCGGAACAATTAGTTTGACACGTTCGCTGGAGTTACCTGCACCTACTACAAGTTTGTTAGAATCCAAAGGTGGATCAAGTACAAATGCATCACAAGCCGAGGAGGAAGTCAAGTCAGATAAATCCGAGTATGACGAGATTAAGAGTGAGGCTGCCACAGAGAACGTGGACATGACAGGAGGGGAAGACGGTGGTGGTGGATGTGATGATGAGTTTATTGACGAGATTTTACCTGATGAGATTGAACCTGACGACACTGAACCTAGTGAACTGGATGGTGTCAAAGAGCCTCAAACTGTCATACCAGAAGTGATTGAACAGCATGACATTGGACTTCTGAAGTTTGGCAAGGATACTGGAAAAGCAATTCTGCCTGATGCGTTGAGAACAGAAACAATAAACTGGATTTGAAGTATTTCCAGAACACTGAGGGACCTTTCCTACTAACAAATAACCACTCAATGAACAAAACTTGGTTCAAGAGGAAATTGGGAAATGGTCATGGTGAGGAAGTGACTCGCTCATGGCTGGTCTATTCCCCTTCTAAAAAGTCTGCATTTTGTATCTGTTGTCTTCTCTATTCCCGGTCAGACCATCAATCCTCATTGGAGCAGGAAAGTCGACTCAGCCAGTGGAAGCACCTGAAAGGATTAGTGTTCATGAAAATGCCAAGAATCATCAGGAATGCTTCACACAGTGGAAAGAAATGGAAAGAAATTTAGCTGGAAACAGGAGTTATTGACGCAGTATTTCAGTCACAGATTGAGAAGGAAAAGCAGAAGTGGTGTGATATCTTGATGAGAATCCTTCACTGCATAAAATTCCTTGCGACTCAGAACCTGGCTTTGCGAGGACACAGGGAATCACTTCAGCTAGACGATGACTCCAATGTTGAAAATTTCCTTGACTTACTGAAACTACTGGCCATCTTTGACCCTGTCATAAAAGAACACCTCACTCATTTGGAAAGTCATCCTGGATCCACATCTTATCTTTCACCGGGTGTCCAGAATGAATTCATCCACATAATGGCATCCACTGTTCACCAGAGTTTACTGAGAAGCATTCGTAAAGTCAAGTACTATGGTTTCAGTCTCATGTTCAACTCGACTCCTGATCAGGCACACCATGAGCAGATGTCGGAAGTAGTGAGGTATGTGGACGTTGATTTTGAGAGGAAAACAGTCTGTTTTAGAGAGTCCTTCCTTGGTTTTATCCAGATAAGCCAGAAGGATGCTGACAGCTTGGTTGAAGACATCTTGAAACAGCTAGAGAAGGACGAAATGGAGCTACAAGATTGTCGATCACAGTGCTATGACAACGCTGCTGTGATGGCTTGACACAGAAGTGGTGTTCATCAAAGAATAAGTGAGAAAAACAACCTGGCAGTGTTTGTGAATTGCGACAATCACTCACTCAACTTGGTGGGTGTACACGCAGCCAAGCAGGATACAATGATGGTCACGTTTTTTGGAACCATCAAAACCCTCTATGTGTTTTTCTGTCGTTCAACACAGCGCTGGGAAAAACTCAAAAATGCCGTGCCTGTGGTTGTTAAGTCTCACTACACACTGCAGCTACTTGTATGCCAACTGCCCATCGTCAACCCTATCACTCTGGTTCTCATCCCCCACCAACTTAGTTTAAACCCTCCCCATCAGCTCCAGGAAACCTGCCTGCAGGGATATTAGTCCTCCTCGGGTTTCTGTGCTGTAACGCTCTATGATATTTATTTGTTCCTTTCATCTCTAGCTTTTCCACTTACACTGTTTCTTATAGCTTTCATTAGGGCACCTCTCTCCCATGCAGCTCTGTGTTTCAAGTTTGGTCTGATAGCACTAATGGAATGCGCTGTCTGTCTGAAAAAGGTTTTGAAGTTGTTGATATGTGTCCTTGGGCTGTCGCACCAGTTGTCTCACATATCTAATTGATTCCATCTTGCTGAAACTTTCCACCCTATTCTGTCAAGGGTGCGTGCTTTTGGAGATGCAAGTTAAATATACACATTAGTTTGGATCCTAAGTATTTCCTGTTCCCACTTCACATATCATCCTCTCCCATGTGCAACTCCCTAACAGCGAGAAAAGGAGACCAGAGCCATATTTCTGTCTCCCTAGACAAAGGCAATTGATTATTTTTATTCACTTAAGGTGATGCAGGCTCCAAAACCAGCATTTATGACACACCCTGAATCGCCATCAAGAAGGTGTAAATCCAGCTATAATCCTTCACCTACTGATCCAATAGCTGAGGCCAGATCGGAAATAAACACTGGAATTCCATAGCACTAACATTTCCTTCCCCAACGAAGGGAAGAGAAATGTGAATGGTCATAATGTTGATGTATTTTCCACTTCTACTTTCAACTCCCTTGTACTCATCAATCTAACAAATACAAATGAAGCAGGCCACTCCACTAAATCTGAATAACATATAAACAAGAGGCAAATGGCCAACTAACTTGTGACTACTGTGGTACGAGGAACAATAGCCTCTCAGTACTAAGATGGGTGGAGCAGTTTATAAAGCAGAATCTGATTAACTGGGCAGTTATTCTCTGTAATTAATTCTTTTGATTTTGTTGATGTACATTCATGCCAAGAGGTGTTATTTGTAACCATTTATGTTTAACCTCATTTCTCAGTGTTTTATAATTTTGCATTGTTATAATTTTCCCTTTCATGTACTTAGTGAAGTATGGTTATTGTGGGAATAAGGAAGCTTTGTTCCATAACCAAATTAACATCAGTACACAGATTAGTACAACATAGGAACAGGTCCTTTGGCCCACATTGTGGTGTTGAACTAACTAAATTGGTAATCAAATGGATAACTAAACTAATCTCTTCTACCTACACAATGCCCATATCCCTCCATCTTCCTCACGTTCATGTGCCTATCTAAATGTCTCTTAGAAGTCCCTACTGCATCTGCCTCCACCACCACCCCAGGCACCCTCCATTGGCTGTGTAAAGAACTTTTCTCACACTTCTCCTTTGAAATGATCCCCTCTCACCCTAAATGCATCCCCTCTGGTATTAAACATTTTCAGCCCTGAGAAAAAGACACTATTGTCTACTCCATCTCTGCCTCACATAATCTCATGAACCTCTTTCAGATCTCCCCACAGCCTTCGTCACTCCAGAGAAAACATCCAAGTTTGTCTAGCTCTCTTTACAGCATATGCTCTTTGATCCAGGCAGCATCCTGGTGAACCTCTCTTCAAACCATTTAAAATTCAATTTTATTTACCAGCATTGCACTTGAATAGTTGGGAGAACGGCAAGCAAATGTTTCTCTATTATCAATATAACACTAAAAATTGATTTAAATTATTAGCTGCCTTAAAATACATAAATGCACTTTTGACCTTGCAGCACATCCCTAACGAGATATCCCCATTTATGGTGCATCTGACCCACAGAGATTTTCCTCTCGTGTACAATTTAATGTTTATCTATTGAAATTTTTCTTGGTTGTTAAGGAGGGAGATCTTATTTTCTCTGTTTATTCACAGCAATACTTCATCCTCCTGATTATAACAGACGGTGTTATCAGCGACATGGATGAGACGAGACACGCTATTGTGCAGGCAGCTAAGCTGCCCATGTCGATCATCATCGTCGGGGTTGGAAATGCTGACTTTGCTGCAATGGAGTTCCTGGATGGAGACAATAGTGTTTTACGATCATACACTGGGGAAGAAACTACGCGGGATATTGTACAATTTGTACCATTCCGGGAATTTCGAAATGTAAGTCTCTGTATTTATGGTTTACATTATCTGAATGGGAGAAGCAAAGCCTTAAAGCTGCTTTAGAGGAGATAGTTTTCCCAACGCATGTTGACTATCAAATCCAATTCTCTTCCTAGCAACTCTGTGCAGTTCCCTCATCAAAGTCTGTTAAGTGGTAAGTTCTGCTTCGGTCATTGGCCAACGCACCATAATCCACCCACCTTTCAGGATTCCCCATAATGATCAGCAGATTGAGAACCATCTTGTGGCTGGATGAAAGAGAGATCAAACTGTACTTTTACTTTATACTTTATTGTTGCCAAACAATTGATACTAGAACATACAATCATCACGGCGATATTTGAGTAAATCCTTGTCCACAGATCCAGCAGCTGAGACGACACCACCTCAGTGCATGCATGTGTCACGCTGCTCCATAAGACCATAAGATATAAGCACCAAAATCTGCCCACCATTTTATCATTTTCCTCTCAAACCCATTATCCTGCCTTTTCCCCACAACCTTTGACACCTATCAACTTCCACTTTAAATATACCCAATGACTTGGCCTCCTCATCTCTGCTCTAAAAGGATTCTATTCCATTCTGAGGCTGTGGCCTACGCCCCTAATCTCTCCCACTATTGGAAACATCCTCTCTACATCCACACTATCTAGGTCTTTCAATATTAAGTAGGTATCAATGAGATCTCCCTCATCCTTCTAAGCTCCAGCGAGTACGGGCCCAGAGCCATCAAACACTCCTTATCCATTAACCCTTTCATTCCCAGGGTCATTCTCATGAGGATGACGATACTCTCAGGAGCAAAATCATCCCCAACCCTTTCCAGTAGCAGTACATCCCGACTTGGATATGGAGTCCACAACTGTGCACGAAGACTCCAAATGTGCTCTGAATAATGCCTTACAAAGCCTCAGCATGACATCCTTGCTTTTATATTCTAGTCCTCTCAAAGTCAATCCTAACATTGCATTTACCTTCCTTACTACTGACTCAACCTGCAAGTTAACCTTTAGGGAATCCTGCACTAGGGCTCCCAAGTCCCTTTGTACCTCTGCTTTCTGAATTTGCTCCCAGTTTAGAAAATAGTCTATGTCTTTATTCCTTGCACCAAAGTGCATGTCCATACACTTCCCTACACTGCATTTCATCTGCTACTTCTTTGCCCATTCTCCTAATCTGTTGAACTCCTTCTGCAGTCTCCCTGCTTCCTCAACTCTACCTGCCCCTACACCCATCTTTTTTCAGTGTACGGGTTACTATTCACTGCCCCTCACAAAGGATGGCATACAGCTGACTAACAGATGTTATTGAAAAGTTGTGTCCCTGCCAGCAATTGTGAAATTAGTGAAGGACTATTATAAAGGTAGACCCCTTTACATGAGACAAATTAGTCAGTTATCATCTCCCAGAGTTAAATATACAGTAAATAAGCTATTGGGAAAATATTACAATAATTCCTGCATTATGAAATTCATGTTATTTCTCAGATTTATTCACAACTATCTGCATACGAATGAGTCATTTCCTGTAATGCCTGATAGTATGTTGTCCAAATCTCCGACCTCACCATGGTAAATGTCAGTTTAATTGTTGGATGTCTGTTATAGCCCAGTCAGTATAAATTATGGTAATTTGAACAGTCTCATGGCAAAGCATCTTTACACTTGTATTATTGTGTGACAAGTTCAGAATATCATGCTAATGTGGCACAAATGAAGTGCTTTGGTTTCCAGTGATTGTGAGTGCCTTTCCTCTTCTGAGCTGTGTTGCTCTTTGAATGATTATTCAGACACTCCTGTTAATGCTGTTCTCATCCAGAGCTGTCTTCTGCTCGCTTTAGAACAAGCACCAGTCTGGTCCAATTAAGTGCATTCCTAAATTAAGAGCATTGCATTGGAAGCCCAAATTGCCCTCTTCATTTTTGTGTTGGTTCCATTAAGATTACAATGGCTGGCATAATTTGTTATTAAATGCATCCTATCGACTGTGCATTCTCATTAGATTATTGACCGTCTGATTGCTTGTTATATCCCATTCAAACAAGTGCAACACGACCAATAATTGAGATTTTCATGGTGAAGTATGTTACCGATTGGGGCAGGAAGGTGGGTAAGTTATTAGGTGGTACGCCTCTTCTGTCATCTTTTTGTCCTGGTGCATGGACTCAACGTTTTCAATGCCATGTCTCCACTTTGGTCAGGTGTGAGCCATGCATTCAATGAAATGGTGGGGGTACTATCCTGCAGGACCTCAGAAAAGAGTGTCTGTTTCAGAAGCCTGGTGTTGGGTGTGACTTGCCCAACAAGGCTGATTGTGTGTAGAGATATCTTGCTTGAAAGATCATTATTCAACCCTGCCTTATAGATCTCTAAATATTAGGATATTTGTAAATAATATATATCTATAAATAGGGAGCTGTATAGACAGGACAGTTTGCACCTGAACTGGAGGGGGAAGTGTAAACTAGGGTTGCAGGGGGATGGGAACCAGAGTGCCAGGGTAGGTAGTGGACTGGTTGTGGAGAAAGATGTTAAGCCTACATACAAAGATAGGAATTGAAAGGTCGAGCATGGTGGGAATAATGTTCTCAGTTGCATCTATTTCAATGCAAGGAGTATTGCTGGTAAGGTAAGATAGGCTTAGAGGATGGATCAGCATGTGGAGTTACGACATTGTAGCCATTAGTGAAACTTGATCGCTGGAGGGGCAGGACTGGAAGCTCAATGGTCTGGGGTCCTGTTGTGTTTAGAGTGTGAGGGATTAAAGGGAGAAGGAGTGGAATTACTAGTCAGGGAAAGTTTTGTGGCAGTGCTCAGACAGGGCAGACTGGAGGGCTTATCTACTGAGGCTATATGGGTGGAATTGAGGAATAATAAAGGAATGACCAGGTTAATTGAATTATAATTTAGACCATTCAATAGTCCGTAGGATTTAGAGGAACAAATTGTAGAGAGATAACAGACAATTGCAAAAAAAAAGTTGTGATAGAAGATGATTTTAACCTTACTCATATTGACTGGGACTCCCATACTGTAAAAGGGCTGGAAGGGATAGAGTTTGTCAAATGTGTTCAAGAAAGTTTCCTTAATGATTATAGAGGTCCCAAAAAGGCAGAGTACAATACTGGATCTGCTATTCGGGAAGAAGATAGAGCAGGTGACAAAAATGTGTTTAGGGGAACTCTTAGGATCTAGTGATCATAATTCCATTAGTTTCAAGACAATTATGGAAAATGATAGGTCTGGTCTAAATTGGAGAAAGACCAAGTTTGATCATCAGAAATGTCTGGCAAGTGTGGATTGGGATTTATTGTTTTCTGGCAGGGGGATGCTTGGTAAGTGGGAGGTGCTCAAAAGTGATGTATTGAGAGTACAGAGTTTGTACGTTCCTGTCAGATTAAAAGGCAAGACTACCAAGTTTAGGAAATGTTGGTTTTCGTGAGATATTGAGACCCTGGTTAGGAAGGAGGGGAAGGTGTAGGCAGCAAGAAACAAATGGGGTACTTGAGTACAAGAAATGCAAGAGAACATTTAAGAGGGAAATCAGAAGAGCTAAAAGAAGGCATTACGTTGTTCTTGAAGGCGAGATGAAGAAGAAACCCAAGGGCTTCTGCAGGTATATTAAGAGCAAAAGGATAGCAAGGGACAATATTTGTCTTCTTAAAAATCAGCATGGTCATTTATGGAGCTGAAAAAGATGGGGGAGATCTTGATTGAATTTTTTACAACTGTATTTACCCAGGAGATGGACACGGACTCTATACAATTAAGACAAACAGGCAGTGAGGTCGTGGACTGTATAAGGGTTACAGAGGCAGAGATGCTTGTAAATTAGGGTGCATAACTCCCCAGGCCCTGACAAGTTGTTGCCTTGGACCTTGTGGAAGGCCAGAAATTACAGGGGCCATACAGAGATATTTAAAACATCCTTAGCTAAAGGTGAGGTGCTGCAGGATTGGAGAATGGCTAATGTTGCTCCATTGTTCAAGAAAGGCTCTAAGAATATGCTGAGAAATTATAAGCCAGTGAGCCCAATGTCAGTAGTGGGTAAATTTTTGGAAGATAATCGAAGGGACTGGATATATAAATATTTGAGTAGACAGAGCCTGATTAGACCATAAGACATAGGGGAGCAGAATTAGGCCATTCAGCCCATCAAGTCTGCTCTGCCATTCAATCTTGGCTGATCCTGGATCCCACTCAGAATCAGAATCAGGTTTATTATCACCGGCATGTGACATGGAATTTGTTAAATTAGCAGCAGCAGTTCAATGTAATAAATAATATAGAAGAAAAAAGAATAATAAGTAATTCAATTACAGTATATGTATATTAAATAGATTAAAAATCGTGCAAAAAAAACCCAGAAATACTGTATATTTTTAAAAACAGTGAGGTAGCGTCCAAGGGTTCAATGTCCATTTAGGAATCGGACGGCAGAGGAGAAGAAGCTGTTCCTGAATCGCTGAGTGTGTGCCTTCAGGCTTCTGTACCTACTACCTGAAGATAGCAGTGAGAAAAGGGCATGCCCTGGGTGCTGGGGGTCCTTAATAATGGACGCTGCTTTTTTGAGACACCGCTCCCTGAAGATGTCCTGGGTACTTTGTAGGCCGGTGCCCAAGATGGAGCTGACTAGATTTACAACCTTCTGCAGTTTCTTTCGGTCCTGTGCAGTAGCACACCACCCCTCCCCCCCACCAGACAGTGATGCAGCCTGTCAGAATGCCCTCCACAGTATATCTGTAGAAGTTTTTGAGTGTATTTGTTGACATGCTAAATCTCTTTAAACTCCTAATGAAGTATAGCCGCTGTCTTGCCTTCTTTATAACTGCATCGATATGTTGGGACCAAGTTAGATCCTCAGAGATCTTGACCCCATACACCTGCCTTCTTGCCATATCTTTAGATTCCCTGACTGAACAGGAAACTATCAATTTCTGCTTTAAATATATCCATGGACATGGCCTCCACTGCAGTCTCTGGCAAACCATTCCACAGATTCACTACCCTCTGGGTAAAAAAAATTCCTCCTTACCTCTGTTCTAAAAGGTCACCCTTCAATTTTGAGGCTGTTGCATTGCATTTGGCTTCTTCACCACCAACTCAACCTGCAAGTTAACCTTTCGGGTGTTCTGCACAAGACTCCCAATTCCCTTTACATCCTAGATTTTTGGATTTTCTCCCTGTTTAGAAAATAGTCTGCACATTTATTTCTACTACCAAAGTGCATGACCATGCATTTTCCAACATTGTATTTCATTTGCCACTTTCTTGCCCATTCTAATCTGTCCAAGTCCTTCTGCAGCCTACCTGTTTCCTCAACACCTGCCCCTCCACCAATCTTCATATCATCTGAAAACCTGGTAACAAAGCCAATCTACTCCATTATCTAAATCATTGATATGCAGCATTAGAAGAAGTGGTCCCTACACCGACCCCTGCGGAACACCACTAGTCACTGGCAGCCGACCAGAAAATGATCATTTATTCCCCCTCGCTGCTTCCTACCAGTCAGCCAATGTTCTAAACATGCCAGTAACTTTCCTGTAATACCATGGACTCTTAACGTGGTAAGCAGTTTCATGTGTGGCACCTTGTCAAAGGCCTTCTGAAAGTCCAAATATACAACATCCACTGAATCCCCTTTATTGATCCACTTGTAATGTTCTCAAAGAATTCCAACAAGTTTTCCAGGCAAGATTTTCCCTTATGGAAACCATGCTGACTTTGTCCTATCTTTTCCTATGTCTCCAGGTACTCCATAACCTTATCCTTAACAATTGACTCCGACATCTTCCCAACCAGTGAGGTCAGGATAATTGGTCTATAATTTCCTTTCTGCTTCCTTCCTCTTTTCTTAAAGAGTGGAGTGCAATTTTCCAGTCCTCTGGCACCATGCCAGAGTCCAGTGATCTTTGAAAGATTATTTCTAATGCCTCCACAATCGCTACCACTACCTCTTTCAGAACCTGAAGGTGCAGTTCATCTGGTTCAGGTGACTTATGTACCCTTGGGTCTTTCAGCTTTTTGAGCACCATCTCCCTTGTATAGTTACTGCACACACTCCTCTTCCCTCACACCCTTCAACATCTGGCACCTTATTTCTTATACTCCATGCACTGAGATATAACATTTTGAATACTATATTTGCTACCCATTTTGATTCTGCATCCCTAATGCACTGATCCCTGCTGCCATTTTGTCCTATCATCTGCCTGCCCTTCCTGACAATCTGACTGCATGCTATCTTTGCTTTTTTACCATCTGTCCAATCCTGTGTCCCTTCACTCCAGTTCCTATCCTTCTGCCAAATTAGTTCAAACCCTCCTGACAGCACACTGGAGGAACTCAGCAGGTCGGGCAGCATCCGTGGAAACAATCAGTCACTGTTTCGGGCCGGAACCCTTCGTCAGGACTGTAGGGGGAAGGGGCAGAGGCCCTATAAAGAAGGTGGGGGGAGGGTGAGAAGGAGAAGGCTGGTAGGATCCAGGTGAAAAACCAGTAAGGGGAAAGATAAAGGGGTGGGGGAGGGGATAGGCAGGAAAGGTGAAGAAAGAATAGGGGAAAATACAATGGGTAGTAGAAGGAGGCAGAACCATGAGGGAGGTGGTAGGCAGCTGGGGGAGGGGGCAGAGTGAAACTGGGATGGGAGAAGGGAGGGGGAGGGAATTACCGGAAGTTGGAGAATTCAATGTTCATACCAAGGGGCTGGAGACTACCTAGACGTTATATGAGGTGTTGCTCCAACCCTAGCAAATCTGCTCGCAAGAATATAGGTCCCCCTTGGGCTCAGGTGCAACCCGTCGCTTTTGAACAGGTCATACCTCCCCCAGAAGGGATCCCAGTGATCCAAGAACCTGAAGCCCTGCCCCCTGCACCAGCTTCTCAGCCACACATTTATCTGCCAAGTCATTCTGCTTCTACACTCGCTACTGTGTGGCAAGAAAGTAATCCAGAAATTACTGCCCTGATTGGATACAGTCAGCATGGCTCTGTGCATTTTAGGTTGTGTCTTACGAACCTTACAGAGTTTTTGAAGAAGTTACCCAAGTACACTGGTGAGAGAAAGACTGTGGATGTTGTCTATAAGGACTTTAGCAAGGCCTTTAATAAGGTCCCACAAGGGAGGTTGGTTAAGAAGGTTCAGTCACTTTCAGCATGAGGTAATAAACTGGGTTTGACATTGGCTTCGGAGGAGAGCCAAGAATGCTAGTAGATAGTTACCTCTCTGACAGATGGTCTGTGATTATTGGTGTGCCACAGGGATTGGCGCTGGGTCCTTCTTTGTCATCTTCATCAATGGTTTGGATGATAATGTAAACTGGATAAGCAAATTTGCAGATGACACCAAGATTGGGGTTGTGTAGTAGACAGCAAGGAGGGGTAGCAAAGCTTGCAGCAGAAACTGGACCAGCTGGAATAATGGACTGAAAAGTGGCAGATAGAATTTAATGCAGACAAGTATGTGGTGTTGCGCTTTGGGAGGACAAACCAGGGTAGGACTTACACATGAGGGCACTGTGGAACAAAAGGATCTGGGGATACAGGTCCATAATTCACTGAAAGTGGCATCATAGCTAGATAGGATTGTAAAGAGAGCTTTTGGCACATTGGCCTGCAGGAATCAAAGTATTGGGTAGAGGAGGTGGGATGTATGTTGATGTATACGATGTTGGTGAGGCCAGTTTTGGAGTGTTTTATGCAGTTCTGATTACCTCCCTACACAAAAAATATCAATAAGATTGAAAGAGCGCAAAGAAAATTTACAAGGATATTGCTGGGCTTTGAGGACCTGAGTTCTCGTTAAGGTTGAATAAGTTAGGACTTTTATTCCCTGGAGTGTAGGAGAATGAGGGGAGATTTGATAGATGTATAGACAGGATAAATGCAAGCAGGTTTTTTTCCACTGAGGATGGGTGAGACTTTAACTAAAGGTTATAGGTTAAGGGTGAAAAGTGAAATATTTGAGGGGAACATGGGGGAGAACTTCTTCACAGGGTAGTGAGAGAGTGGAATGAGCTGTCAGTGGAAGTGGTGAGGCAGGTTCGATTTCAAGTTTCAAGAGTTGTTTGGATAAGTACATGGAGGAAGGGAGTATAGAGGGCAATAGGATTAGGCAAATATCTCAGCACTGACTAAATGGGCTCTGTAACTCAATTTGAAAAATTGAGGAAATTGATGGTTCTGGGAAACTGACACAGAGGAAGACTTGAGGCCAGCGTAGATCAATCATGATCATATTATTTGGCAGGTTTAAGGAGCCTGATAGTCCACTCCTATTCCTATTTTCAGTGCTGGGGGTGTTGGCCTCGGAGAGGTCGCATTGGGACACATATCCTTCTTGCGGATTTCACAAAGACAGCATTGGCTGAACAACTCCAGTGCTGTGAGTTACTCGCCGTGCAGACTCCTGGTCTAATGAGTGCACAGGAGGGCAGGGATCACCATGGCAGGGGACGGGGAGCTTTTGCTGGGTTCGAGTTGCACTGTATGGTCACCTGCTGAAGCTGGTTCTGGAATGGAGGTGATACAAGGTTGAACAGTTTCTCATTTGTCCTGTAAGTTAGCCTCTTTCCAGTGGAAAGTTGGCTAGAGTTAAGGTGTATCATTGTGCTAAGAAAGTCGGCATGGCTTTGCCTGTCAGAGATCTGCATGAGACCGTGTCTGTTGTAATCCATTGGTTAGGATCTCACCTTGTATGCTGCTGTGAAGCAGATGTGCAGTGTAATGGAGATGAATTTCCACAGACATCTAAATTTAAGAAAGATGCTCCACAGTTGCTGAGAGAGTGGAAGTCTTGAGAGATGTAAACAGTACATAGAAAATGCTTGAAGCTACTCCCTCAATACATGAGTGACATTATGACTAATATAAAAGGATCAGAATTTAAGAAATGGAAGTAGGAATAGACCATTCAGCCCCACATCATTCAGCATGCTCGTGACCGACCCTTTATTTCAGCAGCACTTTCCTGTTCTGACCCCAAATATTATTTTAATATTTCTCTTTGTCTTAAATATACTCAGCCACTGAGCCTCCTTGGCCCTCTTGGGTAGAGGAATCCAAAGGTTCTGGGTGAAAAATTTCAATTTCAGATATTATTTTAATATTGCTCTGTCTTGAATATACTCAGCCACTGAACCTCCTTGGTCCTCTTGGGCAGAGGGATCCAAAGGTTCTGGGTGATAAGTTTCTCCTAATGTCTATCCTGGATAGAGAAAGAGATTATCCAAGGCCGTGACCTGTTCCAGACGCCCCAGGAAGAGGGCGGATTGGCAGGATGCATCACTCTTGCATGCACCCTGCCAATATCCTTGACTTTTGTTGGTTTCAACAAGATCATCTGTCAGTTATCTAAACAGAGCCATAGGCCCAGTTGGCCTAATCTCTCACAACCTATCCATTCTCAAGAATCAAGATGGTGAGCTTCTGTTACAACTGTATCCTTCCTTGGGTTGGCAGACCAGATCTCTACACAATATTCTGGATCTGGTTTCACAGACTCCGATATAATTGGAGCAAATTGTATTTTGCATTTAAGTATTCTTGCATTAGAGGCTATCAATCAATTTGCCTTCTTAATTGCCTGCTAGACCTACAGGTTACTCCGATTTCTGTACTCTCAGACCCCGAGTGGCATCTTCCAGGTCCTCACTATTTAAAAAATGCTCTGTCTTTCTGTTTTTATTTTCAGAGTGCATAATCTCGCATTTTTCTACATTATATTTTATCTGCCATGTCCTTCCCCGTTCACTTTACCTGTTAGGATTGCAAATTGAAGTCTCTCCAATACTACCTATTTTCTGACATTACATTTGAACCTACCATACAAATCATTGATACAGGTTGCCAACTGCTGAAGCCTCAGTACCAATTCTTTGAAGCACCTTACCACCCACAGCCTCGCAACCCAAAATCAACCTTCTCATTCCTTCTCACCGTGTTCTGTTCATTAGTCCTTACCAATATGTTACTCCCAATTTTAGTAACCTGTTATGATGCCTCATCAACGGTCTACTGAAAGAAAAAGTAAAGTGGACTTCGGTTAATTGAGACACTTCAGAATACATTTTGGCCAATTAAGTGGTTGCCTAATTAGTCAAAGTTTCATGAAAATAGTTAAAAATGTATTAAAAAAAGACAAACTGAGTAACAAATTGTGCATTTAAGTAACTACTGAGCAAATTAGAACACTATTCATAGTACTATAAAATTGTGTATTGGTTCTTAATAGTTATCAATGGAGGAATTCATCCAATTTCCTCAAGGAACATTTGCAGACACTAGTTCAGATAATGGACAGCCTTCTTACAACCGCTTCAATGATTGTATCTTCCTAATCTTCATTTTCATTGTAACATGACAAAAATCATTGCTTTTTGAATGCAAACATGTGCAGCTGATGCTATTTAAAAATTATTTGCTCTAAGCATGTTGTAGCATCTACCGGCCACACAAGTGGACACGAATGACACTGGTTAGAATATGCTTGTCAAGTCTCCTGCCCCAATTAAGTGGCATAGTGTCCCAAATACATGAATGGAATCCTAGCTATTTTCTTTATTTGTTTTTATTCTTTAAGAGTTGTCCCTATTAAGCAGTTGCCCCAATTAACCAGAGTCCACTGTACATATCAACTGATTGTCCCTCATGAATTCCAACAGTACAACCTCAACAGATCTTGGTGTTTCCCTGGGTTCTGCGGGAGAGGGCTCTGGCAAATACAGAACATTGAACTTTAAGGTTACTGTGTGGCATAGAAAGGAGCTATGGCCTCCAGTAGACATTAAATAGCTGCTAGATGCTAGTGGGGAGGTCCTGGAAAAGGATAGAGGTCAAGAAGGATAAGAGGAAACTGTGCGTGATTGGTAGAGTCATGTAGCATGATGACACTTGTGAGTCAGTTGAGAATAATGCTTAACTTTGCAATCCAATAACTGACCTCATGAATCACTCTAGCACAGCAAACAGGACACTTTCTACAGTTGTGCTGAATTCTGTAAGTTGTTCGACAATTCACAATCTCACCTTGATTTGAAGCACTGTGACTGCGGTTCAGTAAGTGAAAGACTGGTGGCAGTGACAAAAGATAACAGCAACAATGCTCATCAACACAGGACACTTCCCTTCTTAAAAGAAATCACTTGAATCAATTACTCCATTGCCTTCTACGTTTCCAACTTATTCAAACATTTGGTGGTGGAAGATTATGACATGCAGAGCCAAGAACATTACTGCATGAATACTGGTGTTGTCCTCAATCTTGGTCAATAATTTTTTCATCCATGCAGGAAATGAGTGCAATCTCAGTCTCTGACAGAGCAGCTGAATCTTATTACTGTACGTGCAGAACTGTTGCTAGTGTTTAATCCTGTAGCCACTGGCTAGAGGAAAAAATGTTTCAGCCTTAATACTGCCAGATGTCTTTGTTTTGTTTATTTAACCTCACCTCCATGGACCAAAATTCAGAGCTGTGACTTCCTTAAGTCTCATGCACATTAGAAGCAAACCAGATCATTCTCTGATTTTGCAATCAATTGCCACGTGAAAATGCACATTTCATTTTCTGTTTTTGCAAAGAATTAATGCAGCTGCAACACTTCTATATGGAAGAAAGCCTACACTTGTTCCAGCTGCACTAAACAGCATCTGTGCTGTAGAAACAAGATATCTGCTAGACACCGTCCCCAACATCTAAAGGGAGGATTATCTTGCCTGTCAGCAGAAGCAATATTAAGCTGCAAATCCATTGCCACCGAGGTAAATATTACACTCTCATGAACACACTCAATCCTAGCACTGCACAACAGTGGTCACTTTAATGTTCCTGTAACATAGACTGTGAACTCTTTGATTGGCAGTGGGGATAACTTGTTTCCCACTTTTGTGAGTCAGTCAGTTTTCAGTTCAGGTGGTCGTGGTGCTGATCGACACTGTGGTGTTTGTCACTTACCCTGCCTCTGGTATCGTGTGCAGGCCACTGCCTCTATCAACACCGTGGAGCAGCTAGTAGAGCCTCTGCTCCACAGCCTCGGCAACCCAGCTTTGAACCCCACTTTTGGCACTGTACGAGGGGCCTAATCTGATTGGTGGAAAGTATAGGGGAGATGTCCATGACAAGTTCTTTTAGACAGAGTGTGGTGGGTGCATATGTGTGGGCACGTGGCCAAGTGGTTAAGGCGTTTGACTAGCGATCTGAAGGTCGTGAGTTCGAGGCCCAGCCGAGGCAGCGCGTTGTGTCCTTGAGCAAGGCACTTAATCACACAGTGCTCTGCGATGACACTGGTGCAAGCCGTATGGGTCCTAATGCCCTTCCCTTGGACAACATCGGTGTCGTGGAGAAGGGAGACTTGCAGCATGGGCAACTGCCAGTCTTTCATACAACCTTGCCCAGGCCTGTGCCCTGGAGAGTGAAGAGTTTCCAGGCGCAGATCCATGGTCTCGCAAGACTAATGGTGGATGCATGGAATGGGCAGCCAGGAGTGGTGGTAGAGACATTTAAGAAACTTTTAGATAGGCACATGTGTGATAGAGAAATGAAGGGCTTTGGAGGAGGGAAAGGTTAGATTGATCTTGAAGTAGGTTAAAAGGTTGGCACAACACTGTGGGCTGGCGTATCCGTACTGTGCTGTAATGCTCTGTTTTTCCTGTGACCATGTGGGTTTCTCCCAGGGGTCCAGCTTCCCTCTCACATGTTGCTAGGTTAATTGGCCAGTGTACATTGTCCTCAGCATGCTGTGCATCAGGGCATGTCAGGGAGTGTTGCTTCTTCTGTGTGCTTGGGCAGAGACCCCTTGATTTCATCACTAAATTCCATCCTCTGAATCTTTCTCCTAATCTAGTCGGCTTTGCTCCAGGGCCGTTTGTTACATCAGTAGTGCTACCCCTGCTCCTGATTGCCACTGTGGTGTGGTGGGCGGGGTGAGTAGCTCTTTGCCTAATATTGGTAACATTTAGAATGGTTTCAACATGTTTATCTCTAGAGAGGGAACATTATGTAGTGGTCCTCTAGGCTCGAGAGCAGGAGAAAGGGATGAGGATGGAGAAGGAGAAGGGGATGGGGATGGGGATGGGGATGGGGTGAGGGGTTGACATGTGGAGGTAGGTGGTGAGGTGATGGGAAAGGAGAGTAGATGGGAAGGACATACTGTATAAGTTGAGGGTTCAAGGAGAAATGAGGGAGGGAAAGAGGGAGGGGTTAAAGTGTTCGAAGAAGGGGTCAGGTTTGAATGAAAGATGGATTTTAAACAGAAGAGGATTTGGGAATAGGGAGGATTGAGAGGAGGAAAGCAAGGAGGAGAGAATGGGAATGGTATTGGTGTTTGAGCCGATCCTTCAAGGTGTGTAAGAATTCAAGTGCTCACTCTGTCAAGCCTGTTGGTAGCTAGTGGAACAGTGAACTAATATCAGAAGAAATTGTGCACTGGCCTCTTCAACTTCTTAGTATTAAATCTAGCACCTCCCATGTGAGGTCCCATGGACAGAGCTGGCAGCTACAGTCTTGAAGGTCGTTCTGGTGTCTGAGCTCCAGACCTCAGATGCTGTGACACTGACGTCGCTACCCTGACTGAGATAGGACAGGAAAGAGACAAACAGCTGAAGGAACAAGGTGGCTACACCCTCGACAGCAAAGGCTAACTGTAAGAGGAGTCTTCCAGAGAGAAGTTTGAGCTCTTGAGCTCATGATGTCTACACCAAACTCAATGTCAAATTAAACTCAATCTCTTCTGCCTGCATATAGTCCATTTCCATGTATTCCCTGCACGTTCATGCTTCTATATGTAAAGGCCTCTAAATTAGGCATCCGTTAGTCTCGTGAGACCATGGACTTGCGCCTTGGAAGGTTTCCAGGGCGCAGACCGGGGCGAGGTTGTATGGAAGACCAGCAGTTGCCCAAGCTGCAAGTCTCCCCTCTCCATGCACCGATGTTGTCCAAGGGAGGGGCACTGGGGCACTAGGACCCATACAGCTTGGCACCAGTGTCATCGCAGAGCGAAGTGTGGTTCAGTGCCTTGCTCAAGGACACAACATGCTGCCTCAGCTGAGGCTCGAACTAGCGACCTTCAGATCACTAGACCGACACCTTAACCACTTGGCCGCGTGCCAAAGCCTCTAAAATGTCACTTTCATATCTGCTTCCACCAGTATTCTTGGTAGCACGTTCCAGGTATGTATCACTTTCTGTACAAAACGAAAGAACTTGACCCAATCATCTTCAAACTTCTGTCTTTCACCTTAGATGTATACGCTCTAATATTTGATATTTCTACCTCGGGAAAATGACTTGACTATCTACCTTATCTATGGTTGTTATAATTCTATAAACTTGAATCACATTTCCCCTCAGCCGCTGGCAATCCGGCAAAGAATAATCCAGACTTATTATCCAATTCCTCCTTCTAGTTCCCGCCTCTTTCATCCACACAGCATCACGTTAAATCTCTTCTGTACACTTTCAAAGCTTCTACATCTTTTCTGTAATAGGGGTAACTAGAATAGCACACAATATTTCAAGTGTGGCCTAAGCAAAATTTTAAAAAGCTCCAACATGACTATCTTATCTATATTCAGTGCCCCAGCCAATGAAGACAAGCATGCCATACACCTACTTGCATCGCTGTCAAGAATTAGCTTGTTTGGCATTACCCTGACTCCCTTAAGCTGCCCACAGAAACAACTTCCATCATGCCATTACCTTGTGATGGCATGCAAGCCACAATCCTAATTCTTTGAGGAAGTGAAAAACAATAAGGATGAGGGCAGAGCACTGGATGTGTTGTATATGGATTTTTATTTGCCCATGGCAGGCTCATTCAGAAAATCAGGAGGCATGGGATCTAGGGAAACCTGGCTGTACGGATACAGAATTGGCTTGCCCACCAAAGGCAGAGGCTGATAGTAAATGGAGCGTATATTGCTTGGAGACCAGTGACGTTTCACAGGGAACCCCGCTCTTTGTGATTTTTATAAAGGATTTGGATGAACAGAGGCATGATGGTTGGTGGTGTTTTACATAGGGTAGAAGGTTGTTGTGGTTTACAGTGGGACATTGGTAGAATGCAGAGCTGGGCTGAGAAGTGGTAGATGCATCTCAATCTGGAAAAGTGTGAAGTGATTCACTTTGGAAAGGCAAACATGAAGGCAGGATACAGGGTTAATGGCAGGATTCTTAACAGAATGGAGGAACAGAGGGATCTTGGGGTTCACGTTCATCGATCCCTCAAAGTTGTAGGTGAAATTTGAAACAGTGGCTGAGGAGACATATGGTGTATTAGCCTTGATCATTCAGGGGATTGAGTTCAAGAGCCACGAGATAATGTTGCAGCTCTGTAAAGCTGTAGTTAGACCACACTTGGAGTATTGTAATCACAAACAAATGAAAATCTGCAGACGTTGGAAATCCAAGTAACACACACAAAATGCTGGAGGAACTCAGCAGGCCAGGCAGCATCTATGGAAAAGAGTACAGTCGACGTTTCGGGAGGAGATTCTTCAGCAGGAAAGATCTCGGCCTGAAACGTCGACTGTTTGCTTTTTTCTGTAGATGCTGCCTGAACTGCTGAGTTCCTCCAGCATTTTGTGTGTGTTGCTTGGAGTATTGTGCTCAGTTCTGTGGTCTCATTATAGGAAGATGTGGAAGGTTTAGAGAGGGCGAGTAAAGATTTACCAGGATACTGCCTGGATAACAGAGCACGTCTTATGAGGATAAGTTGGGCAAACTATGGTTTTTCTCCTTGGAGAAGAGGAAGCAACTTGTTAGAGGTGTACAAGATGATAAGAGGCATAGACTTTTTCACAAGGTGGAGGTGACTAATACAAGAGGTGCTGGAGCAGGTATAGGGGGGAACATCAGAGGCAGGTTTTGTTTTTTTACACAGAGAGAGGTGTGAGTGTGGAATGAGCTGCTGAGGTGGTGATAGAGGCACTTAAGGGGCTCTTAGATAGGCATATGAATAAAAGAAAAATGGAGGTAAGGGAGAGATTAATCTTGAAGTTGGTTAAAAGGTCAGCACAACATTGTGGATTGTACTCTTCAATGCCATAAGCAACACATCCACAACAAAACCAGTTTCAGCTGAAGACTGGCAGTAAATGAGGCTGCATTATTGCTCCAAGATACTATTCAATCTTTTTCCACAGCAATGCTACAGCTCACCCCCAACAAGATTGCTGCCAGAATAGAAATAAACATCACAGGTAATGTAAAACTATCCTATCACAGCAACTGCAGTCCAGAACTTCAGTAGCTGAGCTGCAGGGACTAATCAATGTTTTTTTTTTGCGATATTAATCTTGAAATGGAATTAAATGCAAAAATATAATTTAGAAGAATTAAAACATCCCTCTGCTCTGTTTCCTGCTATGGAAATTTCTCTCCCTTTTAACCAGTTTTAAAACCCATTTTGTGTTTCAACTTTTTACTTACTGTCTTCAACCTGCTACCTACTTTTCTTTAAAGAACAGAGCGGTTTTTTATATTTTAAATGGACTTTGATTTGTGGGGATATTTCTTTTTATGATGGCACAGCAAAAGAGTCACTTTGTTTTTATTGCTATTGGTACATAGTAGCCGGTAGGCTATTTAGCCCTTCCAGTTGATTTCAGTATTCAGTTGGGTCATGACTGAATCTCAGTTCCAATTCACAGCCTTTGCTCCAAGTTTGTAGGGCTGTCAATTTCATTGGCACAGCATCCACAGGAGTTCGGGGAGATGCTTTCGAATTTTTACTAGTGTGTGTGGAAAATGCCACTGAGAGAAGTCAGGAGGCAAAGCTCCATTTGTAAGATTTTACCACTCGCGAAGGTTACTGTACTATAAAAGCTCTTTATTCCCTTTGGTGATATCCATTTAGTAGACTCTCAACTTCTGCCATTTGTGAGGATATAAATTGAGTTTTTGCACTCTTCTTTATAATTAATCTCCTGAAGCCTGGTGTAATTTTATTTCAAGGCCAATATAACTTTTACAGTACAGTACTTAGACTGATCAGTATTCCTAATAGACTCTGACAGGCTCTGTACAACTGAGGCATCACACTTGCACATTTTTGATTCCATACTTATTGGAATAAAGGTCTATTTTTCATAACCTTTTAAAATAATATTTGTACCTATGCACTCATTTTTAGTAACAAATACATACAAATTCTCCCACTTCTCCATGGTACCTAGTTACTCAGCTTTAAAAAATAAACTGATTTGTGCACCATCGATCTAAAGTTGACTTTCCTGCATTAAGCTTATTTTAAACTACTTACATCTTTAACTCAAGAAGTTTAAGTTGGGCAAATGTTACCTACCGTTCACATATTGTTTTTTCAGTTTCTCCAATCTTGATCATCAGTCACTCAGCTTCCGATGGGTTTCCAGAACCCCTTCTTACAAAAGATGTTCAGCTGATAGAAAACATGTTAAAATCAGAAAGAGTTTGTTGTTAGTGATATAGGAGTATAATAATCTGTATTTTCTCCTTCCAGATCCTCACATAAATTGATCATGCACAAAGTTTGAGATCTTCAGGTTTTGCAGTTGGTGTTATAACAAACCCTATGCTAATGCAGTAATGGCTCCTTTAGCAGAAACCACGTGGACTACTTTTATACATCAAATTCCTCTTGTCCTTACCTACCACCCCATGAGCCTCCACATCCAACACTTCATTCCCCTGCAACTCTGCCATCTCCAAAGGGATCCTATCACCAAACACAACTTTACCAACCCCCAACTCTCTGCTTCCCTCGGGGATATCTCCCTCTGTGATTCCCTTGTCCAATTGTCCCTCCCGGCACTTAGCCCTACAAGCGGCCAAAATGCTGCACCTGCCCATTTTCTGCAGAGATCACTCCCTTCATGGTTCCCTTCTCCATCCATCCCTCCCCAATAATCTCCCTCCCAGTACTTAACCCTGCAAGCAGCCAAAGTGCCCATTCATTTCCTCCCTCACCTTCATTCAGGGCCCCAAACAGCCCGTCCAGGTGAGGCAACACTTCATCTGCAAATCAGGTGGGGTTGCCTATTGTATCTGGTGCTCTGGGTGAGGTCTCCTCGACAGTGGTGAGACCCATCGTAAATCAGGGGACTTCCTTGTTGAACACCTCCGCTTCAACCGCCAAAAGCAGAACTTTCTGGTGGCCAAACATTTTAATTCTGATTTTTGTTCCAACATGTTGGTTCACGGCCTCCTCTTGTGTCACAATGAGACCACCCTCAGGGTGGCGGAGCAACACCCTATATTCCTTCTGGGTAGCCTCCAACCTGATGGCACAAATGTCGATTTGTCCTGCCAGTAAAAAAAATTCCCTCCCCCTTCCTCTCTTCTTCTGTTCCCCACACTGGCCTCTTACCACTTCCCATCTGTCTATCACCTCCCCCTGGTGCCCCTGCTCCTGCCCGTTCTCCTATGGTCTACTCTCCTCTCCTATCAGATTCCTTCTTCTCCAGCCCTTTACCTTTCCCATCCACCTAGCTTTACCTTTTACCTTGTGGTTATCCTTCTTCCCATCCCTCCACCTTTTTCATTCTGGGGTCTTCCCCCAACCTCCTTTCCCAGTCCTGAAGAAGGGTCTTGGCCCGAAACATCGTCCGTTTGTTCATTTCCATGGATGCTGCCTGACCTGCTGTGTTCTTCCAGCATTTTGCGTGTGTTGCTTTGGCTTTCTAGCACCTGCAGAATTTCTTGTGTTTATACATCAAAAGATGTTCAATGAATACTAACATTGGTTTGAAACAATGCAAGCTGAGGATTCCTTTATAGTTTGTGTCCCTTTTCAATTGCTAACTAGCAGTTTATAAAAGAACATTAAACTTCTTTATCCTTTTTCTCTGTTATTCAGGCTCCTAAAGAAACTTTGGCCAAATCTATCCTAGCAGAACTACCCCAGCAAGTTGTTCAGTACTTCAAGCAAAGAAACCTTCCACCGGTTAATCCTGATTCAGCCTAACACCAAACCTTTTCCCTTCAAACTTGCATGACTCCTGACCAGCCCGCCTGAAAATGTTTACAAAATCTCTGCATGTTTTGCAGCACATAGCACATTTGTAACATTTTGTTTCCATTGCTTTAAAAAAATATTTCAATGACTCAATTTGTTTGTAAGAACAATCTGGTGCTTTGTAAAAGCATGATGATTAACACTAAGTAAAAGTGGTCAACTTTTTTCCTTGTCACCACTGTTAAAAAGTATCGAGTGTATCTTTGTATTTTTGGGTGTTACATATCTGATTTTCTTTTAATTGTTAAACGAAACACTGAAAATAATGTTACCAACTTGCAAAAAGGATAAGGGATAAATTCTCTCATTTTGTGTATACATTGTCCGTATGACTAAATAAACTGTACTTTTGTCAAGATATTACAATTGGACATTTCTTTTTACCTGTAATATGTGCAATACAAGAGAAAGTTCAGTGAGTAATATTGTACAGAGCTTAACTCTTCTCACCCACGCTGTTTTCTTTGCGGCAGAAAGCTTTTCAAATTGCAGTTGAAAAAGCTTCATCTTACCTGAAGTAACTGCATCACTGGGAAAACTATTAGTAATAAAGAAAAAAAATAGGAAATAATCCATCTAGAATGAACAGACATGGCAGATATAGGAGAGAATTGACATACAACTAAAACTTTGAGGTAGATTAGGTCCAAGATTCAACTTCAAATTAAGAACACAACAATGTTAGAAATAAGAGCAGAAGTAAGCCAAGTGTCTTTGAACATCAGATCATGATTAATTTGGTCTTGGGCTCTACTCTATTTTCTCGCTTGTTCCTGTAAGATCACAAGACAGAATAAGGCAATTTGGTCTGAGTCTGTTCCGCCATTCAAACATGGCTGATTTTGTATCCTCTCAACTCTATTCTCCTGCCTTCTGTCCATTATTTTCGATGCCCTTACTAATCAAGAACCCAACAACCTCTGCTTTAAATACACCCAACGATTTGGCCTCCAAAGCTGCCTGTGACAATTAATTCCATAGATTCACCACCCTCTAGCTAAAGAAATTCCTTCTCATCTCTGTTCTAAAGAGACACCCTTCTACTCTGAAGCTGAGTCCTCTGGTCCTAGATTCCCCCACTATAGGAAACATCTTCTCAATGTCCACCATCTACAGCTTTCAATATTCAACAGGTTTCAAGAGAACCCCCCCTCCCCCCACATGCTTCTAAACCACGCGAGTATAGATCTGTTAAGCCCTCTCAGGATGTTATTTGTTTCAATAAGACCACTTTTACACTACGGTGAACCTAGGCTCAAGCTGTTCAATCATTCTTCATACCCAGAAATTAAATGGTAAACATTATCGGTACGGCATCAAGTGCAGGTATTTTCCTCCTAAAATATGGAAACTATAACTATGCAATGTGCCTCACTGATACCTTTTACATTTGTGGTAAGATTTCCCTTTTCCACTCCAAAGACCAGCATTCTACATGCCTTCCTAATCATTTGTGTTATACATAGAAGGATCTGCTGTGAAGCAGCATTCGTGGTCTTTGTCCATTTGAACAACATTCTGCTTTTATATTCACATGCCCTATGTCATACTCCCCGCAACATTTTTGTCCTTCTCTCCAATTGTTATCTTCAACAGAGATCCTTGCACCCTCAACAAATTCGCCTACAATACAATTTTACCTTTCAACTTAGTCATTAACATAGATTACAAATACCCATCCCTGTAGCATTCCATCAGTTAGCTACCAACCAGAATTTTAGCTGTTTCTGTAGAGCATCTCTTTTCAGCTAGTTAGCTAATCCACTGCTATAATGCTGAATCACACATCCAGCTGGCTTCTCACAGGATTGGAGCTAATTTACAGGACTAAAGGGAAAATCATTACAACCTGTATCGCTTACACTCTAGAACTGAGGTCACCATAACCCTAGCAGCAGAAAATTGTGGTACGCAGACAGGATTTACATTTGAAACCATTCAGAGACCAACTCTAAATCATTGCCAATATACAAGAGGATGGCCGTACACCCAACTTCCACTACATCAAATTCATTTGCAGGCCCACCACTGAATAGCACTGCTTGCTAACTAATAAAGAGGCCCTGAAAAACATGGACTACTTGCCATACCAAGGGAGTTGCCTCTCAACAAAGATAAAGGTTTCACTATTGATGGTGGAGGGTAAGGGTTTCTGAGGTCAAGACCCCAGTCCTGACACAAGACCCATGACTGCACAGTATGATCCTTACCCTCCTATATAACCAGCAATATTGTCTCGGCAACATCCTATAGAAAGATAGAAAAGCTATCAGGGATCAGTTCTGGGAGCCGTACTCTTCGTGATTTTTGTGAGTGGCCTGGATGGGGAGGTGGAGGGATGGGTTGGTGGGTTTGCTGATGACACAACGGTTGGGGATGTTGTGCATGGTGAGGGGGGCTGTCAGGAGTTACAATGAGGGAATGCAAAACTGGGCTGGGGTTTGGCAGATGGAGTTCAACTCATGGGTGTGGGGTGGTTCATTTTGGTTGGTCAGGTATGATGGCAGAGTAGATCGTTGGCGGTAGGACTCTTGGCAGTGTTGAGGATCGGAGAGATCTTGGGGTCTGGGTCGGTGGGACACTTAAAGCTGCTGCGCAGGTTGACTGTGTGGTTGGCAAGGCATGTGGTGCCTTGGACTTCATCAAGTATGGGATTGGCTTTGGGGGCCGAGAGGTAATGTTACAGCTATACAGCTATGGACTCTGGTCAGACCCCACTTGGAGTGCTGTGTTCAGTTCTTGTCACCTCACTGCAGGAAGGATATGGAGGGTATGGGTGGGTGCAGAGGAGATTTACAGGGATGTTGCCTGGTTTGGGGAGCATGCCCTATAAGAATGAGTTGAGTGAATTTGGCTTTTTCTCCTTGGAGCAACGGAGGATGAGAGGTGACCTGATGAAGGTGTGTGGGATGATGGCAGGCATTGATTGTGTGGATAGTCAGAGGCTTTTTCCCAGGGCTGAAACAGCTGGCACGAGAGGACACAGTTTTGGGGAGCTTGGAAGTGGGTACCGAGTAGATGTCAGGGAGGTACCGAGGAGATGTCAGGTTTTTTGCACAGAGAGTGGTGGATGCATGGAGTGGGCTGCAGTGATGGTATAAATTCACTAAAAGGACCAGAAATTTAATGTCAGCCCTTTATGCCAGGCCAATAACTTTATCATTGAAGTGATGACTACCCTCAGCAGATCCATTTAGTGCATCACGTTGTTTGCTTGCCTGGCACTATATTCCTTAAGTAGACATTCTATTTGGAACTCTGTCTGAGAAAAAGATTTAAGACATTCTCAAGCATAATGTAAAAATTGTATGATTTTGAGAACCCTTGGAGAATGGACGATCTTAATTCAATGCATCTAGAAAATGGGGAAGTCCAGTGTAAATGGCAGAAAAAGCTCACTGCCCTGTAAACTACCCAACCACCCTACCTTTCAAATGGTCTTTCACCACTTCTGGCAGGGTTTGTGGCACCAATGACCTCATCTCTCACCTCAGAACCGTAATGGAAGTAATCCGTCCTCAATCCCACGAAGAATATCCATCCAAATGCAATGACCCCAACATTGTACCCCCTTACCTTATGCAGCAACTTTTTATATGGCACTATTTTGAAATCATTATTGATTATTGAATCATTCCTCTTGATGCCATCAAAACCAGCCATTAAATGAATAAAAGGTTAGGAAATTGATCATTGAGAAATTGCCCCACTGAAGAGGCTTCCTTAACCTTGCAAGCTTCAATATGGGTCTTCCACATTCAACCCATCTGCCAAAATTGAATGTGCTGAGGCAACAAAATTTTCCATCAATGCAACTGCCAAGAATTCACACTATTTGCTAAGCCAGGGCACAGCGTTCAAATGTTGTAAACTCTCTCTGCAAATCATAATTATGTTACTAAACTGGCTGCAATTCTGACTTAATGATGCATTTTATTTAGCTAATCACATTTTTTTAATATCTTTCATTATATCAAAATATGTACATTGGCTTGAGAAGATAAAGCTTCATAAAATAAATACAAACCCCATTTCCAGAAACATTGGGATATTTTCCAAAATGCAATAAAAACAAAAATCTGTGATATGTTAATTCACGTGAACCCTTATTTAACTGACAAAAGTACAAAGAAAAGATTTTCAATAGTTTTACTGACCAACTTAATTGTATTTTGTAAATATACATAAATTTAGAATTTGATGGCTGCAACACACTCAACAAAAGTTGGGACAGAGTTAAAATAAGATTGAAAAGTGCACAGAATATTCAAGTAACACCGGTTTGGAAGACTCCACATTAAGCAGGCTAATTGGTAGCAGGTGAGGTATCATGACTGGGTATAAAAGTAGTGTCCATCAAAGGCTCAGTCTTTGCAAGCAAGGATGGGTCGTGGCTCACCCCTTTGTGCCCAAATTCGTGAGAGATTTGTTAGTCAGTTCAAAAGGAACATTTCTCAACGCAAGATTGCAGAGAATTTAGGGCTTTCAACATCTACAGTACATAATATTGTGAAGAGATTCAGAGAATTCAGAGACATCTCAGTGCGTAAAGGGCAAGGTCGGAAACCACTGTTGAATGCGCGTGATCTTCGAGCCCTCAGGCGGCACTGCCTAAGAAACCGTCATGCTACTGTGACAATTATAGCCACGTGGGCTCGGGAGTACTTCGGAAAACCATTGTCACTCAACATAATCCGTCACTGCATCCAGAAATGCAACTTGAGACTGTATTACGCAAGGAGGAAGCCATACATCAACTCTATGCAGAAACGCCAGCGAGTTCTCTGGGCCTGAGCTCATCCCAGATGCACTGAAAGACTGTGGAACCGTGTGCTGTGGTCAGATGAGTCCACATTTCAGCTAGTTTTTGGAAAAAACGGGAGTCGAGTACTCCGTGCCAAAGATGAAAACGACCATCCAGATTGTTATCAGCGAAAGGTGCAAAAGCCAGCATCTGTGATGGTATGGAGGTGCATCAGTGCCCACGGCATGGGTGAGTTGTATGTATGTGAAGGTACCATTGACTCTGAGGCGTATATTATGATTTTAGAGAGGCATATGTTGCCATCAAGGCGATGTCTCTTCCCGGGACGTCCATGCTTATTTCAGCAGGACAATGCCAGACCACATTCTGCACGGGCTACAACAGCGTGGCTTTGTAGACACAGAGTGCGTGTGCTTGACTGGCCTGCTGCCAGTCCAGATCTACCTCCTATTGAAAATGTATGGCGTATCATGAAGAGGAGAATCAGACAACGGAGACCAATGGACTGTTGAGCAGCTGAAGTCTTATATCAAGCAAGAATGGATAAAATTTCCAATTGCAAATCTACTACAATTAGTATCCTCAGTTCCAAAACAATTAAAAAGCATTATTAAAAGGAAAGGTGATGTAACACAATGGTAAACACGCCTCTGTCCCAACTTTTGTTGAGTGTGTTGCAGCCATCAAATTCTAAATTTGTGTATGTTTACAAAATACAATTAAGTTGGTCAGTAAAACTATTGAAAATCTTTTCTTTGTACTTTTGTCAGTTAAATAAAGGTTCACGTGAATTAACATATCACAGATTTTTGTTTTTATTGCATTTTGGAAAATATCCCAACTTTTCTGGAAATGGGGTTTGTAGATAAAATAACAAATTCTCTAACTCTAGACTAAAATAAAGTCTCTCATTTTACAATAGAAGATATTTAGCTTCGTGCAGCATTCACCACAAAGTACAGTAATTAGGAGAGTCAGCCAGCAGGAAAGTTGGAGAACCTTTGTACAATTAGCCAATCTATTTTTGACAGAAAATACTAAATTGGTTGGCATTCAGCAGTAGCAGTGTGGCAGGGTGATCTGTGATGTGAACCTGCTCAGTTATACAGTACAGCAAACATCTAAGAGAAAAATTGTTGCTGAATTAGGCAAGAGAAGTACACAGAAGCACTGTCACTTTAGAAAATAATGCAGCAATATTGAAACTCCTGAGATGAGCATTATGTGGTCTATATCATGCCCTGAGATGCCTCTAAACTTGTCTACTGTTGAATGTCACTTTCACTCACTCAAGATTGTGGCAGGCAGTGGTCAGTTAAAATTGTAAGCACAGTACAACATTTCAAAGTCAACTTTTTGTCATTTGCATAAGTACCTGATTGCACAGCTGCAATGAAAACCTTACTTGCAACAGTATATACACCATATTCTCCAGTAGTAGCAAACCATCAACCAGTTGCTCAAGAAACAATTGCACAATGTTGTATGAATGGAAACAGATTTGCACTACAGGCTCATACAATGACAAATAGGTTAATTGTATATTTGTGTTCTGCTACCTTCAAAAATACAACCTTGCACATCTAGTTACATTAAAGATGTATATTCCTGATCGATTCCTTGTGTCCCTTGCCCACATTAGTTATATATTGATGGACATCTTTGTAAGCAGTTTCGTCCCTTCGGACACTTGCTGACAGACCTATGAACCCACTTCATGTGTTGCATCACACCTACCTGATGGGCTTCATTCCTGCATTTCTGCTCCAACGTTTACTTACAGTTATCTTCTCAGATGCTGTTCCTCTCCACTGTTTTACCATTGAAATTTCAACATGCAGACCCTCATCTTCACTTCCCTTCTAGAGATCCTTCCTTTGGTCTCTGCCTCTAGCAAGGCACATCAAATCCAAATCTGCTATGCCTGGGTGACAGCACATTGGGCAGATGTAATTGAGTGTTAAATCGGCCAGTGGTCATAATTAAGTGATGTACTGTTGGTCTTGTATCCTAATATTATTGGCAGAGTATTCAATTCTTTCATTTTGAAAACTCTTTGACTCCTGTCACAAGCACCATAATAAGCAAGTCTGGTACAAAATATCCACTTTGACAGTCACTCCACATGCTTTGAAACACACATCAGGGTTTTAATGCAGTCTCACTTCAAGCCCTGTGTAGTATCCCAGTCAACCTCCTCTATCACTAACAGCCCAGTGTTGCATTTGTTCCAGCTTTTCCAAATGAACCACACCACAAGAGATTTCTGGAGGACTTTTCTAAGGAATACCATTGTGATCTCTCAGGAAGAAGGTCCCATTTGCCTGATATACCAAGGTTGCAGTTGCTAAGTAGTGCAAGTGAGACTGCTTACACAGATTCCTTTTGTTCCTACATTTTTATATTTACTAAGATGCTCTTGATCTTGGTCTCTGAGTTGCCTTGATCCTGCTGACTGTGTCCCTTGGTTTCATCAAACTCATGTGCTCTTTAATTGCAGAGTTCACAGAGGATGACATCAATCAAACTTAATCTGAGTACCAATCTCTATTCTTTTTTAAAATAAGTCCTCTGATTCTCTTTTAGCTCTGAGTCTTTTCCCTTGTCCAAAATTCTCACAGACAATAGAAAGCCAGTACATCCATTTCGACATTTTATTTGGATCTTGTTGATTAGTCTTAACTGACACATTAGTCTTAATGGCTCCATCGCTGTCTGTCTTCTCATTATGTCAGTGCTGCCATTCAACTTCCCCACAGCAACAGCCTTTCTTGTTCATAAACATAAGAGATTCCGCAGGCACTTGAAATCTTGAGCAGCACACACAAAATGCTGTAGAAACCCAGCAAGTCAGGCAGCGTCTATGGAGGGGAATAAACAGTCGATGTCTCAGCCCAAAATATCAGCTGTTTATACCCCACTGTAGATGCTGTCCGACTTGCTGGATCCCTACAGCATTTTGTGTGTATTATTCATTTTTTCTGGCTGCTGACTTGTAGTTTCACTTCTGCCCTGCCCATATTTGGTTTGTTTGGGTAACTATCACTTCCTTCCAGAGCAAAAAAAAATCAATACAAAATGAAGGTTTCTGTACAGAAAGACCGCATGTTCTGTATTTACCTTCTCCTACTTCTCCAAGTGTTGAGCTTAAACACTGTTTATCTGTTTATCCACCCACTTTGTTAAAAAGTTTTATTCTCTTTAGTTTCCCCAATTGCTTCATCTAAAAGCATACAGTTGAATCCATCTGCAAAAGGTTATCTCAGGTGTGTACGGGAATTTAATATAACCATCATTTAAATTGCCTTCTTTAATAAGGTTTGAGACTTTAATGCTATGCAGTAAACACGTACATGTATATCCATGGCCTCATATCTTTTTAGGTGATTATTGGAGAAGTGGGTTTGTGGTGGGATGGGAAAAGTGAACTGTGCCCAACCAAGTCTTGGCCAGAAATGCCAACTCTTTATTCCTTTCCCTTGATGCTGCCTGACCAGCTGAGTTCCTCCAGCATTTTGTGTGTATTACATGATAAAAAGGTGGATATGTTCTTTCTAAAATGAAGTATTCCTTATTCCAATAAGACCATAGAACTTGAACCACTAATGCTTCCACACACCTAACTTTCTTGTGGACTGCAGACTCCCTTCACTAATCATCCCAACACCACTGTTTTGACCAACGTCAACTCCCTGCCCTGGCCTGTCATTTTGTTTCACTGTCACAGCCAAGTTTACAGACTACAGCAAAGAAAGCAGTATTTGGTCACTGACTAAAAAACAGTCAAGACGATCAGCTGCTGTTTGTTTCAGTTACCAGCACCCTGGTTCCATTGTAATTTTTAAAGCTATTACTTAAATGATTATTCCCATTATTTTTGGTTCTTTGAATAGCTTGATTTTATCATTAAAGTATTAAATGCTCAGATACGCAGCACCGAGTCTGTTATACATGGGCTATACTTTACACTTCACATAAAAAGCTACCAGTAATGACAGAGGTAGATGTGGTAATGTGGGTAGTGGCTCCATATCTCACTACTTCAGGGCATGACGACCCTGCCCTACACGAGTCCCGGGCTCAGCTGGCTCTGGCTGACAGTACCCAGTATGGGCCCCTATCCAGGGTTACGGATCCCACTGCCTTGTGGGTATCTTCGGGAGAAGAGAAGGCTAAGGAGTAATCCCTACACAAATCCGGAGTGGAGCCCCTAAGGTGGTTGGATGACATATCACGTCACCTCCTGGCAGCTCCTACAGCCAAGCTGATGCCAAATGTACTGTTTCGCATTCCTTTGGACCACATCCGCGAGGCTGAGAGGGGGATCTTGATGTCTGGGCAGCCCAGGATCTCAATATTCATCGCCCAGGTCTGCGCCCCGGAACGGGTGTATCCATTGTCTACTTAGACAGACGGAGCCATTAAGATTAAGGCATGATATGAAGACAGATGGTTAAAGATCACAGGTATATTCAAAACAATGTGTGCAGCTAAAAGAATATCTAAAAGAAAAGTGTTTGGCAGCTGTGGTTCAGAACATTAGGTACCTAAATAAAATTCAACACACAGGTGACTGAGTGGCAAAGTCAATGTACAGAAAATACAAGGCAAACAAAGGAAAAACATTCAGAAGTAACAGAGAATTTATTTAATTCTTAAATGGCCCAAAACCTCCAAAGTAAGCTGGCCTATCCATGGATATACATTGTTAGTTTTTCCACTGCCTTAACTTGCAAGTCTTTTTTTTACAATACACCCTAGTGTAAAAACAATTATTCACATTTAAAATGTTGATCCATTCAACAATGTATCTAGTCTTTGGACACAAATCCCAAGTCACTTTAGTCTGTGATGTACTGTGCAATACGTAGTCAAGTTCTGAAACAGGGACACAAAATTTTGTATTTTACACGATTGCCAAAGATTTAGCAGTCCAAACAAAAATTACCATTTTACACAGGGAACTTTGTATTACAATCCACTTCTATACAAATAACATTGTTCCCGCAAACACTGCATTTCACGGGCTTTCAGGAAAAGGATGGGATCGAAAGACTGAAGATATGATTCGTCCTCCAGTGTTAATGATAATATCACTGTCAGAGCTGGACTCTGCGTCTGAGTCACTGCTCCCTGAGTAAGCGCCAAGGCCTGGTAGTATCCCAACGCACACAGAGGCTGAAGGATGTTCGATTCTCACACCAGTTGGGAAAAACTGTGTTTGGTCACAAGAGACTTCATCTGGAGAATAATCAAATTAAATGTCAGAAGCAGCATAGCCTACCACAGTTTAGCATTTTCTAACATCCAAAGAGAACAAACGATATGTGAATTAGTCAACAATGCAGTTAAGATTCAATGCTGCTTGACTGAACATTGAATTAACAGAGATAATTTTCTCAAAACACTCTTCATCTTTGAACCTTGAGATTTTGAGGCTAATTAGTTTTTTAAATGAACTTGTTGAACAATAACCACAGATGACAAAACTGCAATCCCCATATATTGTATAATAAGCCCCGAGTCATAACACTTAATAAAAAGCTTAGGCTACCTAAACAGAAGTTTCATGGTATAAAGAGTCAGAGCAGAATGAGAACTCTATGTTGCACGTAGCCTTTCTCCAGGCACAGGACAGGTACACGGTATTCTGCTAGCCCAGGGATCCACACATCCCTCGGTTAATGGTGGGGATCTATGGCATAAGAAAGGTTGGAGACCCCTGTACCAGCCATACTTTAACCATATTGCTCCCTCCCCCATATCCACGGACCAAACGGAGAAGTGGAACAAGAACAGGAAGGAGATAGAATGTCCTTCCTATCACAATCCTTCCATCATCTCTCCATACACTTCCTACCTTAATAATAATTCAGCCCTAATGAGAAAAATCACTGGTCTCCATCCAAAATTCCATGGCTTCACGCAGTAAATTTCTTAGCATCTCCAGATAGAACAGTCCTCAATGTGAAAGATTTACATTTTCCCACAAACTACATGTTCCCACATCCATCTATCAATTCTGTGGTCAACCTAATACATTAATAGCTCACAATCCACAGGACCACTGGTTTGGTGACACAAAGCAAATAGCTTGAGATTACTGAAAAGCCCGTTGGATGCAGAACAAATAGGTGTCCCTGATGGACTTCTAATCAAGGTTTCCTACACAATAGCCGTTTATTAGAGTACATTAAAGGTGTACAAATCCACCAAGCAAAGTTGAGGTGCTATACCATCCCAGTGGATGAAGATGAGATTACTTCACCAAGCACAGATGATGTGGTCTTTTCAACCGCTGATTCACAAGCCACAGCGATTCGCTCTGGAGAGAGTCATCATACTCCAGGTCAGACAAGAGATAACCCAGGTCAGGTTTCAGACCACAGTACCCAGGTAGATCCTTTGCATGATGGTGGTGGTGAGGAGGTAGAGAAGAAGAGGAAAGTCAGGTGGCCAGCAATGGCAGATGAGAAGGCTTGGCGTGTATTTGATGAGGATATCAGTATGATGTTGGAGAACACTCTCAGGGGAGCATCAAAGGGAAAGTTGGAAGTGATGGTTGATATGATTTACAATGTTGGAAAGTACAAGTTTGGTTTGGTTGAGTTGAAGAAAGCAAAGCCTACACAGCAACCAAGCAGGCACCAGAAGAAGATTAGTAGGTTGAGGAGAGAGCTTAGACCGTTGAGACAGAGGTGGAAGGTAGCAAGTGAGGGTGACAAGCCAGGGCTTGCTGATCTCCGAGAGCATTTTCAAATAAAGTTAGCATCACTCCGTCATGCAGAGTCACAACGTAAAAAGAGAAAGAAGAGAGAGAAGGCAAGAAAGTCGTTCTTTGAGAACCCTCACGAGTTCACAAAGAAACTGTTTGAACAAAGTAAGGGTGGGCAGCTTAACATCTCTCAACTTGAGGATCACCTGGCAAGCACTTACTCTAACGAACAGCGGGAGGCTCCTTTGCTTGACATTTCAGGGCTTGTGAAGCCTACCAAGCCAGGAGTGAAGTTCAATATGTCAGAACCCAAACTGGCAGAAGTTGAACGGTTCATCAGAAAGGCAAGGTCAGGCTCAGTGCCAGGACCTAATGGAGTGCCGTATAAGGTGTTCAAGAAGTGTGAACAGCTGAGGAAATACTTGTGGAGATTGTTAAAGGTGGTGTGGAGACAAGGTGTTGTTCCTTTGTCATGGAGTGAGGCTGAAGGAGTATACATCCTGAAGCAAGAGAATTCTTCCACATTGAATCAGTTCCGACCAATTTCACTCCTGAATGTAGAGGGGAAGATTATGTTTGGCATTCTGGCAGAAAGAACATCTTCATTTGTGATAGAGAATGGATTAGCAAATACATCTGTGCAGAAGGCAGGAATACCAGGCTTCCCAGGATGCCTTGAACATTCTAGTATGATATGGCATACCATCCAGGAGTCAAAAAGGTTGAGAAGAAATCTGGCTGTGGTTTGGCTTGATCTGGCAAATGCGTATGGTTCTGTTCCCCATGTCCTGATTGAGTTTGCGATGGAATTCCTATGGATTCCTGCTAAGGTGAGGAACTTTGTTATGCAGTACTACAACGATTTCCGGATGAGGTTTTCCACTCAGCAGTTTACAACTAGGTGGCAGAGCTTGGATGTTGGAATCCCAATGGGATGTGCAATTTCACCCATCCTTTTTGTCTTAGCCATGGAGGTCATTGTGAGGGCTGCAGAATCAGTGGGACCAGGTGTCGCACTTGATGGCGGAGGGGAGTTACCACCAATACGAGCGTTCATGGACGATCTCACCCTTTTGGGTCCCAGCACGGAGGCAGTGGAAAATGTACTATCTAGACTCGAGGAGCTAATGGATTGGGGAAGAATGAAGTTCAAGACCAAGAAGTCAAGGAGCCTTGTTCTTAGGAGAGGAAAGCTGGTTGACTTTCATTTCACCCTTTGTGGAGAGGAGATTCCATCCATTCAGGACCAACCAGTTAAGAGCCTCGGGTGATGGTACACAGAGGAGCTGAGAGACACCAAGAGGGTTCAAGAGACAGGAGAACAGATCAGCAGAGGTCTGATGTCTGTTGACAAGTGTGGCTTGCCTGGCAAGTTGAAGTTGTGGTGCTTGCAGTACAGACTGATGCCATGGATAATGTGGCCACTAACTGTCTATGAAGTGGCAATGTCCCATGTTGAGGCAATGGAATGGAAGATCAACGAGTATGTGAAGAGGTGGCTTGGAGTACCGAGCAGCCTCACCAATGTTGCAATCCACAGTAGCCAGACAAAGCTTACCATCCCAGTGTAATCCCTTGTTGAGGAGGTCAAAGTAGCCAAGGTAAGATCATTCTTGATGCTTCGAGACTCAAAAGACCCTGTCATCAAGAACACCCAGCCGGATGTGAGATCAGGCAGGAAGTGGTCAGCCCGTGTAGCAGTTGATGAGGCAGAGTCTAGATTGAAGCACAAGGAGACGGTTGGGGCTATCCAGCTAGGCGGCCAGGGACTTGGATGGACAACCCACAAGTGGTGGTCATCTTCTACAGGTAAGGAGCGCCGTGAGCTTGTAACACAAAAAATACAAGAGGTAGAAGAGGAGAAGACGTTAACTAAAACAGCTGGCCTGGCCAAACAAGGGGCTTGGACCTGGTGGGAAAGTGTTGAACAATGACATCTATCTTGTAATGTTCGGTGGCAGATGGAACCGCTCCGCATTTCTTTTCTATGCAGAGCAGCGTACGATCTGCTCCCAACGCCTGCCAACCTCAGCACCTGGTATGAAGATAAGACAGACAGGTGTGCTGCTTGTGGAGAGAAGGGAACACTTCAACATATCTTGAGTGCATGCAGAGTCAATCTTCCCAGCGGCATGCACACTTGGAGATATAACAACGTTCTCAAAGTTGTAACAGAAGCGGTTGAGCAGAGAGTACTGCAGCACAACTTATCTCATGCCCCATGCTGCACAGAACATCACATATCATTTGTGAAAGGAGGCTCCAAGTCAAGGGTGTACAGCACAGGCTCACAATCAAGCATACTTTCTTCAGCCAATGATTGGTGTGTCAAGGTCGACCTGGACGGGAGAGGCAGTTTCCCGGAGCAAATACCTTTCACCACATATAATCATATGGTCTGACAGCAGTAGAGAAGCGGTTATTGGTGAACTCACAGTCTCCTGGGAAGACAACATCGATGAAGCCCATGAGCGCAAGTTAACCAAGTATGCAGAATTAAGATCAGAGTGCAGAGACAGAGGGTGGAAGGTCTCATGCTATCTATTCGAAGTAGGCTGCCGTGGGTTTATTGCGTTCACTCTCCAGAAGTGGGTATGTGACCTTGGCTTCACTGGAAGAGGGATCAAGTCAACCAGCAGGGCTGTAGCTGGAGCAGCAGAGAAAGGATCAGCATGGGTGTGGACCAAGTATGTCCAGAGGGGCAGATAGTCAGACAGTGTATACATCTTTTGCAAACCCTTCAGTAGTTGCATAGTCTGCTCTTCAGGTGTCTATCTGTTGGATGAAAGTGACCAACAACTCTGATAGAGGCAGATGCCAAGTTTTTAAGCTCACCAGTGGGAGGTGGTGCTTTAGCACTGCTGGCCCACCACCTCAAGGGAGTCTTGATCATAAGCGGGCCGAAACTCCTGAAGACAGGTGGCAGATCAACTGATGATCCCACTGGTGGTAGCACAGGACAGTTAACATCTTAGTCCATGTGTATTTTGTAACACATTTCCTATGTCAGCAATGGAGAAGCATAATCACATTCCAAATGTCAATCCAGAACCTCCATTTGCCAATTAATTTTGTCATTTCTGAGCACTGACGCACTGCATTTGATATACCCAACAGTGCTCATATATTTTTAATGCGCATCTCAAAAATCCAACTTCTACCAATAGGGATTTCCAGGTATTTTGTAGCAAATTTCAACTGTGCTCACTTATGACTTCTGAAATATTTTCCCATACTTCACTCAAGCAATATTCCAAGTGGAAATTGCAAGGGGAAACTTTCCCATTCCCTCAGTGAGGCTTTACCCAGCAAAAGGACTTTCTGTGCTGTAACAGGATCAATAAAAGTTGGGGTTATACAAGCTTCACCTCAAGGTCAAGCCAAGTCTTTTGATTTGCCCACAACCTCTTGAAACACTAATTTTTTCTCTCTCTGACTTGTACTATTCAAAGGCATCTCAGTGTCTGGCAGGTTGGATGGTGACAGAAATTTGAAGAAAATTATGTTCTGATTCACATAGCTAAGGAAATACAGCATGGTGCAAAAGTCGTAGGCACCCTAGATTTTTTATATAGATTTTGTTTTAGATAATTATTTTTTGTCTTCAGCTTTAGTGTCAGTAGAAACAAGCAACTCTTAGATTTCCAAACATTCGTTGTCCAAAAAAATTAAATTTTACAAAGAATATTTTGTTATAGGAAGTAAAATATGAAATAACAGACCAGTTTGCAAATAAAAATGATTAGTTTGTAAGTATATAGCCCAGTGCCTGACTAAACAAAGGTAACAAACAGCTGCTAATAATCAATGACATAATGAGTTGAATGAACTAATTAACTGAAACAGAAACAGGAATCAAACTGGGTGAAGGATGACCAAACTAAAAGGTGAGGGTGTGGTAGGTGTGACAGTTTAATCTTCAAATCATCAATTTTTACACCGTGACAAGAGTGAGCACAGCAATTAGACATAAGGTGGTCATCCTGCATCAGCAAGGTCTCTCCCAAACATAAATTTTGCGGCACAGGTTTCAAGATGTGCTGTCCAATCTCTTCTGAAGAAGCGCAAAGAAAAATGCAAGGTTGAGGACCAGAAGCAAATTGGTCGGCCACAGAAGGTAAAAGATAGATCAAATTGATGTCCCTTCCAAATTGGAACAAGTCCAGCACTGCTATCAGCTCAGAAGTCACAAAAACCACTAGAACCCAAATACACCCCTTCTACAATCTAGAGAAGTCTTGTCAGAAATGGTCTTCATGGAAGGGTTGCTGCCAAGAAGCCATTCATCCAAAGCAGAAACAAAGCTGAGACTCATCTAGAGCAAAAACATGAGGGATGGGGTGCTGAACAATGGCAGCAAGTGCTTTGGAATGACAAGGCAAAATTTTGAAATTTTGGCTCAAACAGGAGGCAGTTTGTCCATAGAAGAACAGGAGAGCACTACGTGGATGAGTGTCCGGAGCTAACAGTGAAGCATAGCGGAGGTTCCTTGCAGGTTTGGGGCTGCATTTCTGCAAATGGAGTTGGTGATCTGATCAGAATTAATGGAATCGTCAATGCTGAGAAGTACAAGAAGATTTTCATTCATCACACAATACCATCAGGGAGGTATCTGATCAGTCCCAAATTCATTCTGCAGCAGGACAACTACCTCAAACACACGGTCAAGGTCATAAAGAACCATTTTCAGCAAAAAGAAGAACAAGGAGTTCTTCTCTTTTTGCTCTCATTTTACACTTTTATACACACACACACAGGATTCTGGTTAATTGGGACACATTAGAACTAAACACTATCAATAATACCAGTGGGTGGTTGTCTGTCATAGTTCCAAAGGTAGTCATAGCAGAAGGGTGGTAGTGGGGACGAGCTCCCACTGCTAAACAAATGCTGTTCATGGCATGCGTCTCAATCAGCCTCAGACAACCAAGTCCAACTCCTGGCCTTTACGTGTGGCATTGTTCTTATGCCCGGCGGAACTGTTCTCACCGACAGGAGAAGGAGCAAAGGCGGGCCACTGGCACCTTAAAACCAGTTGCTCCGGGCAGATGGGGCTCGTTAACCACGGATGGTAGCTCATCCAGGAGAGGGAAAACTCCGATTTCAAACCTCCACTGCCTTGCGGCTATACCTGCTCACGGGAAAGGCTGTGGGAGTAAACCCTGAGGAAAAATCCGGAGTCAGACCCCAAAGGCGAATGACTTGCTGTATCCGTCACTGGCACAGCAACTCCTGCGATGCCGCGAGCATGGAGTGGGTTTTGCCGTTAGGAACTCCTTGTTGCAAATGGTGGAGCCACCAGAAAATGGATCAGAACGACTTACAACTCTCCACCTACACACCAGTCATGGCCCAGTATCTCTCGTCAGTGTATATGCCCCTACCTTGAACCCTGCCTCTGAGGCAAAAGACATGGTCTACCACAAATTAGAAGCTGTTGTCAGGAATATTCCCAGTGATGAGCACCTTGTTCTCCTTGGTGACTTCAACGCCAGCGTGGGAGCCGATAATGATTCCTGGCCGTCTTGTCTTGGCCACTTTGGAATTGGCAAATTAATGACAATGGACAACATCTCCTGGAGTTCTGCACCTGTTGCAGCCTGTGTGTAACTAACTCCTACTTTCAGATGAAGTCGCAGTACGGGGTCTCATGGCAACATCCACTGTCTAAACAGTGGCACCAACTGGACATGATCATCACCAGGTGCTCTTTTATCAACTCTGTACTAATCACCCGCTCATACCACAGTGCAGACTGCGATATGGATCATGCTTTAGTATGCTGCAAGACCAAACTACGTCTGAAGAAAATCCACCACTCCAAACATACTGGAAAACCTCGCATCAACACAACACAGATGAAACAGTCAGAAAAGGTTGACCAGTGTGCCAAGTCAGTACAGGGCACTATGACTACCTCCTTACAAGGAGATACTGCAACAGAAAAATGGTCATACCTTCGCAACACCATCCATAAATCAGCACTCTCTATCTTTGGAAGAAAGACCACAAAGAGCAGTGACTGGTTTGAGGCAAAGTCCAACATCATGACTCCTGTCATTGAAGCCAAGTGTGCAGCTCTCACAGAGTACAAGCGCTCACCATCCGATCAAACACTCCAGGCACTTCAAGCTGCTAGAAGCAAAGTGCAACAGACTGCAAGGCAGTGCGCAAATGAGTACTGGCTCCAGCTCAGTGAGGACATTCAGACAGCAGCTGTGACAGGCAACATCAAATCGATGTATGATAATCATAGTCATACTTTATTAACCCCAGGGGAAATTGGTTTTCATTACAGTTGCTCCATAAATAATAAATAGTAATAGTAATATGTAAATTATGCCAGTAAATTATGAAATAAGTCCAGGACCAGCCTATTGGCTCAGGGTGTCTGACCCTCCAACGGAGGAGTTGTAAAGTTTGATGGTCGCAGGCAGGAATGACTTCCTATGATGCTCAGTGCTGCATCTCGGTGGAATGAGTCTCTGGCTGAATGTACTCCTGTGCCCCCCAGTACATTATGTAGTGGATGGGAGACATTGACCAAGATGGCATGCAACTTAGACAGCACCCTCTTTTCAGACACCACCGTGAGAGAGTCCAGTTCCATCCCCACAACATCACTGGCCTTACGAATGAGTTTGTTGATTCTGTTGGTGTCTGCTACCCTCAGCCTGCTGCCCTAGCACACAACAGCAAACATGTTAGCACTGGCCACCACAGACTCGTAGAACATCCTCAGCAAGATGGTATCAAGAAGGCCCTTGGCCCATCGCAGAGCAAGATAGCACCCCTGAAGTCATCCAGCTGTGAAATAATCACCAAAAAAATCAAGCAGATCGAATGCTGGGCAGAACACTACTCTGAGCTCTACTCGAGGGAAAATGTTGTTAGCTCAGCCATTGATGCCATCGATTGTCTACCAGTCATGGATGAACTCGACTCCAAACCAACCACTGAGGACCTCAGCAAGGCAATTAACAGTCTGGCCCCAGGGAAAGCTCCTGGCAATGAAGGGATTCCTCCAGACCTGACCAAACACTGCAAGAATTCACTCCTCCAACCTTTACACGAGGTCCTCTGTCAGTGCTGGAAGGAGGGAGACGTACCACAGGATATGTGTGACTCCAAAATCGTCACTTTGTACAAGAACAAGAGTGATAGGAGCAACTGCAACAATGACAGGGGTATCTCCCGCCTGAGTAATGTCGGCAAGGCCTTTGCTCGTGTAACTCTGGCACGTCTACAAGCTCTGGCAGAATGGGTCTACTCTGAGTCCCAATGCAGTTTTCGCACAAGGAGGTCAACTGTCGACATAATTTTCTCACTCCGTCAACTCCAGGAGAAGTGCAGGGAACAACAGAAACCCCTCTATGTCACTTTCATTGACTTGACTAAGGCATTCGACCTTGTCAGCAGGGATGGGCTCTTTCAGATTCTCAAGATCGGCTGTCCCCCGAAACTCCAAAGTATCATCAAGTCATTCCATGACGACATGAGGGCAACTGTTCAGTACGATGGCAGCTCATCAGAACCCTTCGCTATTCGTAGTGGAGTCAAACAAGGATGCGTGTTGGCCCCAACATTATTCAGCATCTTCTTCTCTCTGCTATTGAAGCAGGCGTTTGGGACATCGACAGAAGGCACACCAGGTCTGATGGGTGGCTGTTCAACCCTGCGCGCCTGAGAGCAAGAACAAAGGTGTGAAAGATCTTAATACGTGACATGCTCTTTGCCGATGACGCTGCTATAACTTCGCACACCAAACAGCAACTACAAACTCTCATGGACCACTTCTCTAAGGCGTGCAAGGACTTCAGGCTTACCATCAGCCTAAAGAAAACAAATGTCCTTGCCCAGAACGGAGTGGAGACACCAGTCATTACCATCGACAATTACAATCTAGAAGTGGTCCACGAGTTCACATACTTGGGGTCGACCATTAGTGACACTCTCTCCCTCGATGCTGAAATCAATAGTAATATCAGCAAAGCAGCATCGATCCTTGTTTGACTCTCCTCGCGGGTCTGGGAGAATCCGAAACTCGCTACAAAGACCAAGACTGCCATGTACATTGCATGCGTTATCAACACCGTCCTGTATGGTAGCGAGACTTGGACCATCTACTCCAAGCAGGAGAGGAAACTCAATAGTTTTCACCTGCGCAGCCTTCGCTACATCCTCGGCATCACCTGGAGAGACAAAGTCCCAAACCCTGAGGTCCTGCCCTGCACTGGACTTCCCACAATGTTCAACGTTCACGCTTTTAAGACAACACAGACTGCACTGGCTGGGCTACGTCTGTCGTATGAAGGATGATAATACTGCCAAAGAAAATCCTCTATGGAGAGCTAGCAACAGGCAAGAGGAACGTTGGTAGACTCCAGCTTCACTTCAAGAACCTCTGCAAGCACGACATGAAAGCCTTAAAAATCAACACGGAGGATACAGCAGATGACTGCAACAAATGGCGAGGTACTCTTCAGCAACACCTAGAGCAAGGCGAAAGGGTGATCCTGAGTCAGTTTCAGGAGCAGAGAGCTAAATGGAGAGCACAGCGGACAGCGGACAACAATTCCACGATGCCCTACACATGCAGCAACTGTGGCAGAGCCTGCCGTTCCAGGATCAGCCTCAACAGCCACAGTCGATGCTGCTCAACAAACCAATGACTACCAGAAGTGCAGTACCCATGGCCGACCACTACTGTCAGAGGCCACACACGTCTGTCTTATCTGAGGATGACAGAAAACCTGTGCGAGAGTGTTTAGAAGAAAGTAGAAGTGCCATGTAATGTGGCAGTCTGTATCCACATGAAATAAGGTATGTTAAGGCACGATAAAAGATGGCCAGACCTTTAGCCGCCAAAATAGAGTTGAATTAAATGCTTTCTGAGTAAACCAAAGAAATTGTATTTATATATACTCTGTACTATCCTTGACGCTCTTCAATGTAACGTGAAAAGCAAATCAATTGAAATACTAACATTAAGGCGACTGGGGACACTCTAATTCTTTAAATTGTACACAGCAATTTTAAGGGGATTCAGTTAAGCTAAAGTTAGATGTATCAGTATTGCAGTGAAGGAACAGGAATTACAGAGGCATGAGCGAGGAGCTGGCCAAAACTGATTGGAAGGGGACACTAGCAGGGATGATGGCAGAGCAGCAATGGCTGGAATTTCTGGAAGCAAATCGGAAGGCGCGGGATATATACATCCCAAAGATGAAGAGCTCAGAATCAGGTTTATTATCACTGGCATGTGATCTGAAATTTGTTAACTTAGCAGCAGCAGTTCAATGTAATACGTAATATAGAAGAAAAAAATAATAATAGGTAAATCTATTACAGTATATGCATATCGAATAGATTAAAAGTCATTCAGATAACAGAAATACTATACATTAAAAAAAAGTGAGGTAGTGTCCAAGGGTTCAATGTCCATTTAGGAATCGGATGGCAGAGGGGAAGAAGCTGTTCCTGAATTGCTGAGTGTGTGCCTTTAGGCTTCTGTACCTGATGGTAACAATGAGAAAAGGGCATGCCCTCGGTGCTGGAGGTCCTTAATAATGGATGCTGCCTTTCTGAGACACCACTCCTTGAAGATGTCCTGGGTACTTTGCAGGCTAGTACCCAAGATGGAGTCGACTAAATTTACAACCCTCTGCAGCTTCATTTGGCCCTGTGCAGTAGATCCCCACCCCCCTCAATACCAGACAGTGATGCAGCCTGAAGTATTCTAAAGGCATGATGACACAAATGTGGCTAACAACAGAAGTTAAAGCCAATGTAAAAGCTAAAGAAAGGGCAAATAATAGAGCAAAAATTTGTGGGAAGTTAGAGGATTGGGAAGCTTTTAAAAACCAACAGAAAGCAACTATAGTCATCATTAACAAAAAGATGGAAATCGAAGGTAAGCTTGCCAATAACATTAAGTAGGATACCAAAAGCTTTTTCAGATACTTAAGCTGTAAAAGAGAGGTGACAGTGGATATCAGACAGCTGAAAAATGATGGAGAGATAATAATGGGGGACAAGGAAATGGCAGATGAACTGAATGAGTATTTTGCATCAGTATTCACTGCGGAAGATTCTAGCAGTATGCTGGAAGTTCAAGAGCGTCAGGGAGCAGAAATGTGTGACGTTGTAATTACTAGAGAGAAGATTTTTGGGAAACAGAAAGGTCTGAAGGTAGATAAGTCGCCTGGACAGATGGTGTACACCCTAGGGTTCTGAAAGAGGTGGCTGAAAAGGCTGTGGAGGCATTACTAATGATCTTTCAAGAATCACTAGATTCTGGCATGATTCCGGAGGAACGGAATATTGCAAGTGTCGCTTCACTCTTCAAGAAGGGAGAGAGGTCAAAGAAAGGAAATTATAGACCAGTTAGTCTCACCTCAGTGGTTGCGAAGTGTTGGAGTTGATCGTTAAGGATGTAGTTTTAAGATACTTGGAAGTTCATGATAAAATAGGCTGTAGTCAACATAGTTTCCTCAAGAAAAAATCTTGCCTGACAAATATATTGGAATTCTTTGAAGAAATAAAAAGTAGGATAGACAAAGGAGAATCAGTGGATGTTGTGTACTTGGAATTTCAAGGCCTTTGACAAGATGCCATACATGAGGCTCTTAACAAATTAAGAGCCCATAATATTACAGGAAAGATACTAGCATGGATAAGGCAGTGGCTGATTAACAGGAGGCAAAGAGTGGGAATAAAGGGGGCCATTTTGGTTGGCTGCCATTGACATGTGGTGTTCCAGAGGTCTGTGTTGGGAATGCTTCTTTTTATTTTATATGTCAATGACTTGAATGATGGAATTTCTAGCTTTGTGGCCAAGTTTGCGGATGATATGAAGATAGATGGAGGGGCAGGTAGTTTTGAGGAGGTAAAGAGGTTACAGAATGACTTAGACAAATTAGGAGAATGGGCAAAGTGGCAGTTGGAATACAGTGACAGGAAGTGTCTGGTCATGCACTTTGGTAGAAGAAATAAAAAGTATAGACCATTTTCTAAGTAGAGAGAATATTCAAAAATGTGAGGTGCAAAAGGACATGGGAGTCCTTGTGCAGTATTCCCCAAAGGTTAATTTGCAGGTTGAATCAGTGGTGAGGAAGGCAAATGTGATGTTAGCATCAATTTAAAATAGTGGAACAAACTCAATGGACCAAGTAGCCTAATTCTGCTCCTGTATCTTAGTGCCTTATCCAAAGATGTCACCTCCAATATCGTAACTCTCTCTGTAGAGTAATTAGAACTTCAGCTTAGATTTTTGTGCTCAAGTCTCTGGAATGGACTTGAATCCACAAACTTCTGAGGTAAAATTCAAAAGGTAAAAAAATTAATACCAGCTGATCATGGCTAAGAGGAGTCAAAGGTGGCTCATTACCTGACAGGAGCCACAATATGCTCAGCTTCCATGGGAAATGGAGAGGAAAGGAAGAAATCAGCTAGGGCTTCTGCAATGATCATTATCTAGTTAATACTGCTGGTAAGCTGGGTCAGCAGGTATTGGTTAAAAGTAGCTTTGGGTCAGATGTATTGGTTCCACTTGGGTAGAGGCAAGGAATAGCTAGTTGAACCGCACCTCAGCTGGAGTTTGCTATCTATTAAGTTCAGTTCCATGGGAGATTTGTTGCTTTTTTTGAAATAGCATGTTGGATCAGTGAAGCACATTTGTGACATGAACAATGCTAAAAACAGAGGGGACATTAATAAAAATTCCCGTCACAGGGAGAACACTATGCACATATTCTGGATGTTTATACTGACAAATGTGGAGCAGATGGCATACATGACAAAGATAATTTGGGAAACATTACTTACCATCTTGCCCACTTCCTTCGACAATATCCACCTTCTGCTTTTTGACTGTTTCAGAGCTTGTTGAGCTACAGTGAAGTGACAAGAAATGAAATTGAAAAAGTGGAATTAAGGTTTTAATATATTTGTTTCTTCTATCTGAGTTTGATAATGCATTCAAATTCACCATGAATTATTTTAAGATTTCAGGAACTATCACTATTACTGGCCACAGCTGCTAAGACAGATCAAGCAAAATCAAATAAAGACACTATGCATTAAGTTATATTAGTTAAAACTTAATAGTTGTGGAATAACAAATTAAAATTATTTTCCAGATCGCAGACAAAGAATGTTGAGCCAATACAATGCTGTTTGAATCAGGCTAGTTTGTTGAAAGATTCACACCAACAGTACTGAACGGCAAACAGTATGCCCGACTGAGAAAAGAACAAAGCAAGAGACAGAGGACCAAACCTTTACCCTGAGGAGTTAGTAAAGGTACCAAAACTACAGCTGAAATAAATGGTTCCTGAATATGGCAAAGAGTTTGTATTTATATGTGCTTGTCCTGTCCTAGGGATGCTTCAAAGTGACATACAACCAACTGATGATTTTTTTTTACACCATTAAGGATCATCCACGATATATCAGAATCAGGTTTATTATCACCGGCATGTGTCATGAAATTTGCAAACTGTTTCGAAGAGGCCTGGAAACAAAACCCTACAGGAGCAGAATAGTTTTCCCATTGTTGGCTGCGCTAATATTCTTCTGGAAATCAAGCAATCCCACAGAACCAAGTGTTTAAATGTCATTTAAAATGTAACAGAAAGTAACTACAAAACTGAAGGTGAAGATAAAAGTCCAAAGTTCATTCGAAGATTTATATTTTTAACAGTGGAAGAACCCCTCACACATAATAATCTATCCAGAGCAGATAGTATAGAAGTCACACCAAAGCTTGGAAAATACCTGTACAAGTTCAGGATATTCTGCCGGACAAAATTTCTAAAAATGCTTTTGAACTTTCAGAAAGCTTTCAACATGTTGACATTCTAATTAAAGTGGAAGCCAAAGGAATCCACAGTAGACACAGGACTGAGTAACTTGAATTTTTTTAACAGTTAAACATTTCAAATTATATAGTGGCACACTGTGAGAAGGTGCTGACTGACAAGGCAAGCTTGTTGCTCCTTATCTAAGGAGACTGCCTTGAAGCAGAAAATGTTATTGTTAAATCAGCAGACCACAATAACAAGAAATGCAGTAAGAGACAGAGGATGTGGTTAACACAGGGTGGAGCTTAAATCTCCTGTGCCATTGAAACAGCAAATAAAAACACACTTTGAATACAATATAAATGTTAAGTGAAGGAACAAGATTATCACGAAGGTCACAAGATTAACAATACTTTTAACTTTGACAAAATATAGAGCTGCAGTTAAGAAACAAAGTGGACAATAGCAGAACAGAGGGAAATTAATCAGTGAGAACCTAAAGTAAAATTTTAATCATACAAAAAGTCAGAGACAAAGTGAAGCACAAGTTTTGGTATCCGGTAAGATAATTAAACAAAAACCTCTGTGTATGTAGCACACATATTCAGAATAATACTTCGAGGTATATTGAATTGAATTGAATTGACTTTATTTCTTACATCCTTCACATACATGAGAAGTAAAAATCTTTACGCTACATCTTCAACTAAATGTGCAATCAATGTAATTTATAATAATTCATAATAAATAGAACAGTCAATGTAATATAAAGTATACTCAAGTCAGCGCAAGTTCATCAGTCTGATGGCCTTGTGGAAGAAGCTGTCCCGGAGCCTGTTGGTCCTGGCTTTAATGCTGCGGTACCACTTACCGTACGGTAGCAGCTGGAGTAGATAGTGGTTGGGATGGCTTGGGTCGCCAATGATCCTACAGGCTCCTTTTACACACCTGTCCTTGTAAATGTCCTGAATCATGGGAAGTTCACAGCTACAGATGTGATGGGCTGTCCGCACCACGAGTCCTGCAATTAAGGGAGGTACAGTTCCCATACCAGGCAGTGATGCAGGCAGTCAGGATGCTCTCCATTGTGTCCTTGTAAAAAGTTCTTAGGATTTGGGAGCCCATACCAAACTTCCTCAACTGTCTGAGTGTAAGAGGCGCTGTTGTGCCTTTTTCACCACACAGCTGGTGTGTACAGACCACGTGAGGTCCTCGGTGATGTGGATGCCAAGAAACTTGAAGCTTTTTACCCTCTCCACCCAACATCCAATATCAATAGGGGTTAGCTCATCTGCATTCCTCCTGTAATCCACATCCAGCTCCTTTGTTTTTGGGTCATTGAGGGAGAGGTTGTTTTCTTGACACCACTATGTCAGAGATATGACTTCTTCCCTGTAGGCCACCTCGCTAATGTTTGAGATAAGACCAATCAATGTAGTGTTGTCAGCAAATTTAATTAGCAGATTAGAGCTGTGGGTGGCGATACAGTCATGAGTATACAGGGAGTAAAGGAGGGGACTCAGTACACAGCCCTGAGGGGCTCCTGTATTGAGAGTCAGAGGATTGGAGGTGAGGGAGCCCATTCTTACAACCTGCTGGCAATCTGACAGGAAGTTCAGGATCCAGCTGCACAAGGCCGAGGTCTCTGAGTTTCTTGTCGAGCCTGGATGGAACTATGGTGTTGAATGCTGAACTGTAGTCCAAGAACAGCATTCTCACATAAGCATCCTTCTTCTCCAGATGTGTAAGGACGGCATGTAGATCAGTGGCTATTGCGTCATCTGTTGATTTGCTGTGTCGGTTGGCAAATTGTAGGGGGTCCAGTTTGGGTGGTAGCAAGCTGCAGATATAATCCTTGACCAGCCTCTCAAAGTATTGCTTATTATTGAGGTGAGTGCAACAGGACGCCAGTCATTCAGCCATGTTACCTTGGTCTTTTTTGGTACAGGGACAATGGTGGATAATTTGAAGGAGGAGGGCACTCTACACTGGGGGAGGGAGAGAGAGATTAAAAATAAACGCACCTGCCAGTTGTGCTGCGCAAACCCTAAGTACTAAGTATCAAGACTATTGGAAGTAATGACAAATATAAGTGATATTGAAGTACATGTCAAGTATAGGAAGCTGGTATCAAGTGAATTCCTTGAGAAAACAGGGAGTAAAGGGTTCACTTAAGAGCAAAATCAGTAAAAGGGGACATGAGATAGCTTTGGCAGGTAAAATGAAGGAGAATCCAAAAAGATTATTTGGGTATATTAAGAGCAAATGAATAACAAGAGAATGAATAGAGCCTGTTAAAGATCAAAGAGATGGTCTATGTGTGAAGCAGAGGAGGTGCGTGAGGTCCTAAACAAATACTTTACATTTGTGTTTACTCTGGAGAAAGGCGTAGATGTTTGGGAACTCAGATAAGTTAATAGTGATGTCTTGAAGAGAGTGCAAATCTCAGGAGGTGCTGAAGGTCTTAAATTGCATAAAGTAGATAAATAACCAGAACTTGATCAAGGGTATCTTAGAACATTGTAGGGAGATAGGGAAGAAACTGCAGGGCTGAGATATTTGTATCATCCATAGCCTAATGTTGTGTCCTTATTTAATGTTTGCACGGAAAAAATTGGGAACTATAAAATGGAAAGCCTAAATGGAGGATAAGTTATTGGAGGAGATGCTAAAAGATGTGATCCACGTGGATTTGGAAAGGTAAGGCTTGACTAGAGAAAACCAGCAAGGCTTTGTGCATAGGAAATTATGCCTCAAGAATTTGATTGAAGTTTTTGAAAAACAGACCAGGAAAATAAATAAGGGTAGTGAAGTCAACCTCTGCACAGACTTTAGCAGGTTCTTCTACAAGGTAGGCTAGCTTGGAAAGTCAGATCACATGGGATCCAGAGCAAGCTATCCAACTGGATACAAAACAAGTTTGATGATATGAAGACACAGAATGATGGTAGAGAGCTGTTTGTCAGACAGGAGACCTGTAATGAACAGTGCATTGTAAAGATCTGTGCTGTTTCCACTGTTGTTTGTCATCTAACTGAATTGCTTAAATGTGAATGCAAAGTGGCATGATTAGTAGGTTTGTGGACGACACTAAAACTAGTGATAATAGTGAACAGTAAAGAAGGTTAACTAAGATTAGAATGGGACCTTGAGCAACTGGCCATCCTCACAAACACATGTGGATTGAGCTGCCAGAGGAACTGATAGAGGGGTGTATAATTACAACATGAGAAGAAAACCTTTATATAGATTCATGGACAGAAAATGGTTAGAGGGATATGGGCCAAGAGCAGGTAAATGAGACCAGCTCAGTTGGTCAGCATGGACGAGTTGGGCCAAGAGGCCTGTTTTCTGTGAGTTTTAAGTATATGAATGCAAAGTATATTTTAAGCAAGTCTTTCAGAGAAAAGAAATCACTTCAAGCATTCGAAATAAACTTCTAGATGAAACAGAATCATGTGTGGCACAACCTTCGCCGAACTGCCCAACATAATCCTACCTTCTAGCAATAGCTCAGTAGGTCACAGCTCAAATTTACAACTAAGGACTGTTTAAATAAGATGAACATGTTGGCTCTAACATCATTTCAGGCCACTGAGTTCCAAACCTCTGCAATTCTCAGGATGAAAATTATTTTCTCATTTTCCTCTACCAATCCACCTACCAAATGCTCTACATATACATCCTCTAGATTTTGATACTCTGCAAAGAAAAAAAAATCTTCCCTACTTAGTTGGTATTAGGGATTCAAGAGATGGTGAAAGGCTCTTGAAGTTGAATTAAGATAATAGAGAGACAGATTGAACCTTTGCTTATTCATGTCCCTCTCTCAGGAATTGATGGGCTATTCACACTTTAATGAGCTTCTTTAGAATTTATTTTACTGCCATCAAAATGGTCAGTTGGATTGAATAGCAAGATTAGCAAAATGCATTAACCATCAGCTGCATATACAAGCTAAAACCGGTCATTTTATTTAAAATTAAACAACAAGTATCATCTAAGTGATAATAATCTCATGCATATTTACAGAAACTTATTTCAATTGTATAATGAAGATCTTCAAACTACAAAGTATTATTCATTCCAGTGAGTGTTCCCAAGCCTGTACTAATTCAGGTTATCTCAATCAAGACACAAATGTAATTGCTGAAGCCAAGAATAGTAAAGTAAAAAAAACTGCAAAAGCTGGAGAACTGAAAACCACAAAATGCTGGGAATTCTCAACAGGGCAGGTAGTATCTGTGATGCCAAAGACAGAGATAATGCTTCAAGGTCAATTACATTTCACCAGAACCAGAAGAAAGTCAGAACTCAAACATGTTTTAAATTCTGAAGAAAATAGTAGTCAGGGAAAGGATGGTACGGACAGCAAAGGGAACACATGATGGAGTGGTGAAATGCTCTTATGCCCAAGTAGAAATAAATGGAATGAGTTAAAATTAGATCGTAAGAAATCAGAAATAATTAATACTACCACTGAGACCTCAAGACTCAGTTATTAAAACAACTCATTTCCATGGTTCATGGAAAAGGCTAGGCTGTGCATCTTAGTTGGATGGCTTTTTTCAGGGTTGTCACAGACCTTGATGGCAAAACGGCATCCTTACTTTCAACAAAGCTTTGGTTTGAAGCCATGGAAACAGCAGAATGGTTTGGGGAGCACACTCAAATACAGGTCGACCTTCACTAGTCCGGCACCATTAGGACCTGAGGAGGGCCGGATTAGTGAAAATGCCGAATTACAGAAAGATCACATTAAGCATAATCTGTGCCGGATTATCGAGGAAACCGGATTACAGGTAGTCGGATTAGTGAAGGTCGACCTGTACCAAGTTTAAAACCTGCAGCCAAAAGCAATGTATGTAGCCAAATTCACAGAATTTAATCCTTTTTGAGTTTCCAACAAAAGAAAATCCAAATCCTCTTCAGAACCGCTGCCATTCCCTGTCCAATTGATGAGATTGCCCCAAATGAAGATTATAATTTATCATTAAAAAGGTGTCCTTTAATTGCAGTTATGTGCACTTAGTGGGTTAACAACACATTAACAAGTTTTCTCTGCCAGCACAAATTGGTTTTTCCAGTTATGCAAGGATGCACACCTTTTAAACAGAAACTACTCAGAACAGAATTTCAAGTTGCTGCAATACTGGAAAAGAGGAATTGGAAGAAGTTAAAATAAGTAATTTTTTCACTCTCCAGTTTTCTGACTTTATCATGTGCATAGCTTGGTCTACAAATCTCCCAGTTTTTCCTGCAACACCTGTTCTTCATCTTTCCCTCACAATTAGACTCCATGTACTACACAACTTCAGACCAGAAATCCATCATAAATGATACTACACTGCAACAGCTACAGAAACTGAAAATAATCAGTCACCAATATCATCTGTAACATGAAGGACAGGGAATAAAAATTAATTAAGATATATGCAATTAGCTCATTATCAAAATATAAACACTGTGGGTTACATTCTACCACCTGATAGTACTGTATCCTTCATATATCACAGTTCAATTACTCTTCCATAAAAACATTTGATTACATTTCCATCTTCTAATCGCCAGAAACACAATCCAAGATATCCCTCACCCCTCAACCTCTTGAACCAGAGGGGATAACTTCACTTGCCCCATCACTAAACTTTCCCAAACCCTATGGACTCACATTCAAGGGCCCTTCATCTCATGTTCTCAATATTTGTTGCTTATTTATTTATTATTATTTCTTTTTTATTTTCTATCTGCATAGTTTGTTGCCTTTCCCACAATGGTTGTTTGGCCACCCTGTTGGTTCAGGTCTTTCATTGACCCTATCACGATTCTTGCATTTACTGGGTATGCCCGCAAGAAAACAAATCTCAGGATTGTATATGGTGATATATATGTACTTTGATCATGAATTTATGTTGAACTTTGAACTCCACTGGCATTTTTGTGGGATACTGTTATGGTAGATATTTCTCAAGGAATTGGTGCATTTTCATGAATGGAATTCTAACTGGAGTTTTAACTTCATTAATTACTTTCTTATCATTTTCCAATACTCAAGTCAATAAAACCATCAAATGCTGTTTTTTTTTAAAAATCGGAAGTGCCTGACTGAAGCTCTTTTACTGATATTTGGACTGTGACCCAGATACAGTCGCAATCTTTACAAAGGAAACATTTACTGTCATGTTAAACTTAGCACTGGCATTTTAATTATATGGAAGCCACAATGTTTCCTAGTACTGAGCTTAGTGAAAAATAACCTGTTTATAACTATTTTAAATTCATTCACCAATAAATGAACTTCCAGTTGGTGCCAGCAATGCTCCTGTTATTTTTCAGTACAACTTGCAGAGAAAGATCATTGTCATAATTATCATTAGATTCTCAACCATTAGAAATATGAAACTTGCTTAAGCAAAAATTGTTGCCCTTTCATGATTCATCCAATCAACCTCAAGAACTCCCTACTGCACCATTTTGCTGCAATAATCAGATCACGTAAACCTTACATTTTATATATTCTTTAAGATGGTGTTTAGAGATCTTAGGAACACACACAAAATGCTGGAGGAACTCAACAGGCCAGGCAGCATCTATGGAAAAAAGTACAGTCGATGTTTTGGGCTGAGACCCTTCGGCAGGACTGGAGAAAAAAAGATGAGGAGTAGATTTAAAAGGTAGGGGACAGGAGAGAGAAACACAAGGTAATAAGTGAAACTGGGAGGGGGAGGGATGAAGTAAATAGCTGGGAAATTGATTGGTGAAAGAGATACCGGGCTGGAGGAAGGTGAGTCTGATAGATAAGAACAGAAGGCTATGGAAGAAATAAAAAGGGAGGGAGCACCAGAGGGAGATGGGCAGTTAAGGAGATAAGATGATAGGGGGAAAAGGGAATGGAGAATGGTGAAGGTGGTGGGGGGGGGGCATTACCGGATGTTTGAGAAATTGATGTTTATACCATTAGGTTGGAGGCTACCCAGATGGAATATAAGGTATTGTTCCTCCAACCTGAGCGTGGCCTCATCACAACAGGCCATGGATTGACATATCGGAATGGGAATGGGAAATGGGATTAAAATAGGTGGCTACTGGGAGATACTGCTTTTTCTGGCAGACAGAGCGTAGCTACTCGGCAAAGCAGTGTCCCAATCTACATTGGGTCTCACCGATATACAGGAGGCCACAAGAGGAGTACCAGCCACAGTATATGACCCCAACAGACTCACAGGGGGTGTTGCCTCACCTGAAAGGACTGTTTGGGGCCCTGAATGGCAGTGAGAGAGGAGGGAGAAGATGTGCTTGGTTGTGGGATCCCACTGGAGACGGGATCTTTCCCTCTTGGGAGATTTCCTAAGCATACCTTTCCCTGCCCCCTGGCCCTTCCCCCCACTTTCTGCTTTCCGCAGGTATCACTCCCTTCGCAACTCCCTTGTCAATTCGTCCCTCCCCACTGATCTCCCTCCTGGCACTTCTCCTTGTGAGTGTAACAAGTGCTACACCTGCCCCTGCACCTCCTCCCTCATTACCAAACACAGCCCAATGGTCCTTCCAGGTGAGGCGACACTTCACCGGTGAGTCTGTTAGGATCATCTACTGTGTCCAGTGCTCCCGGTGTGGCCTCCTGTATATCAGTGAGGCCCAATGTAGATTGGGAGACCATTTCACTGAGCACCTACACCCTATCCACCAGAAAATGTGGGATCTCCCAGTGGCCACCTATTTTAATTCCACTTTGCATTCCCATTCAAATATGTCAATCCATGGCCTCCTCTACAGTTGTGATGGGCCCACACTCAGGTTGGAGGAATAACAGCTTATATTCTGCCTGGGTAGCCTCCAACCTGATGGCATGAAATCGATTTCTTTAACTTCTGGTAACGCCCCCTCACCTTTACCATTCCCCACCCCCTTTTCCCTCTCTCATCTTATCTCCTTAGCTGCCCATTTCCTCCCTCTGGTGCTCTCTCCCCTTTTCTTTCTTCCATGGCCTTCTGTCCTTTTCTATCAGACTCCCCCTTCTCCAGCTCGGTATCTCTTTCACCGATCAGCTCTCTACTTCATCCCTCCTCCTCCTAGTTTCACCCATCACCTTTTGTTTCTCTCTCCCCTCCCCCATCTTTTAAATCTACTCCTCATCTTTTTTTTCTCTAGTCCTGCCGAAGGATCTCGGCACGAAAGGTCAACTGTACTTTTTCCCCATTGATGCTGCCTGGCTTGCTGAGTTCCTCCAGCATTTTGCATGTGCTGATTGGGTTTCCAGCATCTGCAGATTTTCTCTTATTTGTGTTTACAGATATTATTTAATTTGGTCCTAAAGCATTTTTGTAACAACTCTTATTTCCTGCTTTTTGTTTTGTAGTTTACACCTAGTTTCAAGATCATTTAACGATCATAAATGTGTACTGTGGTAAACACCAAACCACCTGTATCCTTATAACCTTGTGGATATTTGGGATACTTGCAAATGGAAATGTAGCAAACAGAGATTTAGACTGATTTTTGTGTGGACAGTGGAACACAGTGTACAACTGACTAGTTTAGCAATTTTAAAAAATGAACACGGTTTTAGATACCGGCCTTCACCCCCCCCCCCCCGACTACCTAACGGCTTAGAAAGGTGACTGTATTTCCTACTGTATCTGGCACTTTGCATCTTCAGGGTATCACAATCTTCTCCTTTTGTCCTTCTTGAACATACAGTAAATTAAAACCTTTCAAATTCAATATCAAGTCCAAAAGGCTACAATAAGGAATTATATCCATAGACTTGCATTAGGCCTCATTATAACAGTTGGAGAGACTTCAGTGTAGGAATGTGATGGGAATAGGGAATTAAAAAGTAGCAGGCAAACAGAAGTCCTTGACTAATCCTTTTATTCTTTTTGTCAGTTTGGATGAAGGGTTCTGGATTTGAAACACTAATTATCTTTCCATGATGCTGCCTGACCTGCTGAATGTTTCTAGTCTTTTCTGTTTTACCCCTAAATGAAGTCCTTCTTTGCAGCTATCTAGGAAGGATGTAACAAACATTGTGAGCTCACCTACTCAAACTCCTTTCAATCACTAATGAAAAACTAGCTCAAGGGCACAAATGAAGTTTGGAAGCCTGCTTGCCATTCCCCCTAAACATTTTTTGTCATGAAGAAACCAATGGATTAGAGAAAAAATATTTTGCACACTGCAGTAATTAGATGCACTAGTGACATCTTGAGGTATAAAATTAGACTCTGTTTAGTATAGATAAACTAAACAGCAGCATAATATTAAAAAAATGTTTCAGTTACTCCTCCTCCCTCATGAACTTTCACAGCTTAGCTCACACAAAAATGACTGTTGGTAATGGTTGTTATGATATTGAATAAGTTGCTTAGGCCAATTTAAATTCAACATGACATGTTTCTAGTGAATTAATAAGAAGGAAAACAGAATCAAACTTGCCAAACTTTCATAAAAGCCAAATTAATTTCTTCCAACCTATTACTTCTGTCCCACATTACAGTAAAACTTCCTTCATCCCCTATCTGACTACTAAGAATTGTTGATGGTTCACCATCTGGCTCACAAGGTAATGTTTGCAATGCTGTCTCCTGAGCCCCTAACTTCCTATGGTCTCTTTCCACTTACCTGAAACATTGTTCCTGCACTCCCTTCCCCACTCACCAGAAACTCAGTTTCTGCATTCTCTTTCCAATTGGGACACAGGTTCCCACAGCCCCTTTCTATACAAACATGCCAAATTACCACAGCTTTACTGACATAGTGGCATCCTATTGATATCTGAAGCTTCTCCATTGGAAGACTAAAAAATCACACTTCCAATTAAAGCAATGATGGATAGGCAATAAATTATCCCACAGCAGTGTTCTGAAGTATTTTCAAAATGTCACATAATACTATCAATTATGTTGCTTGATTACATACAATGACTTTGCATGTTTGTATTTACCAACTAAAAATAACATAATAAAAATTTAAATTAACAGAACATTCTATTTAGTATGATTGAAAGTTTTTAATGAGTGACTGATGAAAAAAAATGGAAGGCTACAGAAGATTCTTTTGATGAATCATCTCAAATTAAATCCCAACATCAGAATTAAACCTTCCACAATATGAAAGGCCAACTAAAATGAAAATAAATGTGATAGCAGCACCCAGTCTAGTGCAATCTATCAATGAGTTCTACACGAGTTTAAGAAGTACATTTAAGAAAATTTAAGCAGCCTTCCCACTCTGAATCTCAAATATTCAATAACTGTAAATTAAATAGTATCCATGCATAGACAGTATAAGATTCCATTGTCCTGTACTATGTAGTCAAGTGCATTGTCAATTTCTATGTGATTTCAGAAGAATATTTCAAAGCACTGGGTATAGTACTTTGACACAACCAAGGGCTGTGAAACTGTACAATCAAATCATTCTTTCAAGGGAAAATAAATAACTGAAAGGTAACTTGCTTGTCTCATTGTGGTCATTACTTCATTGATGTCTGTAAACTTTACTACAAATAGTGGAAGTTACAGTAGAAAGTGGTTATTGAGCCCATTATATTCATGCCAGGTCATTGGTGCAGAAATTCAAGTGAATCCCACTGCCTTGCATTCTTCCCCTCTGCTATCTTCATTTAAGTGTACAGTTGCATTCCTCACTTGTCTTTTTTCTAGTCACAACACATAAAATTACTCATGCAAGACTTCTGCCTGTCTTGCAGATAACCAGCAAATCTCAATTTTTTTGATCACTGTGTTACAACAGTATATGACTGAAGGAACATTTAACTAGTTTATATTTCATCATTCGGGTAGATGGAGCTCGTCAGCCTGGGAAGGCATTCCATCTAAGAGGGAAAACTCCGATTTCAAACCTCCGCTGCCTTGCGGCCATACCCACTTACAGCTTTGGAAGGCTTCGGAAGTAAACCCTGAGGACAAATCCGGAGCTGAAGTCCCTAAGGCGGTCTGACGTTGCTTTCAACCTCACTCTGGAAACTCCTGCGACGTCACTGGTGCCAAGCTGTATGGGCCCTTGCCCTTCCCTCGGACAACATCGGTGGCCTAGAGAGGGTAGACTTGCTGCTTGGGCAACAGCCGGTCTTCCATACAACCTTGCCCGGGCCTGCGCCCTGGAGAAACTGAAGCAAGACTTTCCAGGTGCAGATCCATGGTCTCGCAAGACTAACGGATGCCATCCATTTCATCATTGGAAAGAAGTTGACTTCACCAATCACCAGGAAATCCTATTGTATTTTTCTCTCTCGCTCGGCAACTTAGTTTCTCTGATACTCTGTTGCAAAGAATGTTCAATACACAAGGCAGACTTGAGAATAAAATCATGACATACTGCTTTTTCACCTACTGGATCTTCAGATTCAGGTTCCCTTATCACATGTAAGTGGATACACAGTGAAATGTCATGAATCTTGTGTGCAACAAAGTTCCACAGCACTGTCTGCATTAAATCCACTTTCTGAACAACCCTCAGTCATCTCCCATCATAACTCCTCCCCAATCCTATCTTATGTAATGTCCTGGTTAAAATTTCTACTGCTATGCCATGAGGTCTTTTTATTTTAGTAGTTTTTTCAAGTGCAGTGTGTCCTGTTAGTAAGCTTCATAGACTAGTGTTTTGGCTTCAGCTAAAGATAAGGAGCCATTTTGTCCAGATTAGGAATATTGTGTCAGCCAGTTGGGTTTGTTTAGGTAACATGTTGTAACTTTTAGCCCAGTGGGATGTTATGGAAGATTCGAGAGAGCTGGGTGGGATCAGATTTTGAAGGACAGTAATTTGGTTTAGGGTCTTTTGGCAGGAGCTGTGCAGCAGAGCATACGGGGAGATGCCCCAGAATGCGGCTTGAAGGCGAAGCTCTATTGTAAGGTGTTTTGTGCAGACCAATGGTCCCAAGGATGAAGTGCCAATACTCCTGAGTTAACCAGTTGGTTTGAGATGGTCTTCGAGGGAAGTTTGAACAGCGGTTGGTGTCTTTCACGCAGAACATGGGGTCAGTACATGAGTCAAGTGATACACCTAGCTACTAGCGAAATGAGTTCCAACGTTTATGTGTACATTTATACTCGTTTAACTGTAATGAGCCCTTTTATTTTTTTTTACTTTTTCTGATAACTATTTGCTGAAGTTGGAAAATTGGTAAATATACTCTTGTGTTTTATGCCAGTGTATGATCTGTCATTTCCTGGTGAATAATAACTGTGTATGGGGCAGCATTTAGACAGCATTCACTACAATCAATGATCCTTAATCAGAACATTCCAACTTTCTTGCTTGGTTGAACCCCAAATCATACTGACCCTAGACGTATATTGCTTTTGAAAGGCGGCCTCTCACCGCTGAGAGTTTGCTAACGAGCCGGGTTCACATATGAGCCCTGTGAGAGGGTTGCACTTAAATTTACCCAATCTTCAAATTGGGATGAAAAGACCTTTCATTCCCTAATTGCAATATTAAGCTTTCTCTGGGGTACCATTTTCCTCTCAAAATGCCTGTATTAAAATATTCAGATGCCAAACTCTTAAAGTCAACATTTTAAATCTACATTTTAATGTAATTATTATATGTGGGTGAAGCATGCAATCTGAACAGTGAAACTGGGCACAGTACATTTGTTTGCTTCAATAACAGAAAGAAAAGAAAGCACTAACTTGATTAATATAACTTGTGAAAAAGACATGAATTGAAAATGTAAATAAATGAACACATTACGAAGCATACCATACCAGGCTTACAGCCAAAATAGTTTTCTTTTGAAAGTAGATCCGGATAAAATCATGAGAACTGCTAGGCAATTACACTGAACCAACTATTGAATGCACAACAGCAGTCAAAATTAAATTCACTATGCTCCCTTTTCAGATATAATGTTGATTTTATCTTTTGGAACAATTCTATGTCACATTGAAATTGCAGACCATTGAAATTGCAGACTTCAAAGCAACTCAATTATTCCCAAACCTATCAGAATTGCACAATTTGCACACAATAAAGGAAAGCTTAAGAGACAAACCTGGCATCAATGAATCAACAGAACTCTAACCTTACTCATGAGGATGAGCTTATTAAATAATTTATTTTGACACTCAAGAGGACAAACGCAGGTCCAGTAATGGAACTTAACACAGCAGTTCCATCAGCATTCCATGAAATCATGCGTGGCATGTCTGGAATTCTCTAACTACCAAGTCTCAGTAAATAATTATATCCAATAGACACTCAGTCTACATACGCCCAAATGGGGCAAAATTTGATCCAAGTAATTTTTGCTTAGTAATGCTCAATAGACTGACCAGCCTGAGCTGTTTCTACAAGTTGTTTGTAATCTCCATGTGCATTGGTATCACTTTATTCCAGAAGAGCTGCTCTTCAGTTACATTTCAGCGAGTTGTCACTGATAATTACATTAATTGCTGTACAAGGGAAACATGAATACAGAGCCAAATTGATTTCAATGAGTGCAGTAAGGCAACTATGCAAAATATAATAACACAGTAGCTATGGAAAATGACATTCTGTATCCAGGACATAATTGCCTCCAGTTAAGTAAAATATCCACCCTTACTGCTCTTCAGGGCAACAGTTTAAAGAAAAATGCTGCAACTACAGATCCAAATATCTAAATATGTCCAGCCAAAGCAACATTCTTCAAAAGATGATAATAAGCTTAATGGATAATTTCAGCAGCTGCACTCAACTGAGAGCTTTTAGCTAAAATTATTTAAAGTTGTTCATTTAGTATTGAAAATTAACACTGCTGCATTTTGAATAAATAATGAACAGAGCATCACTTCAATATTTCATTTTATAAAGAAAATATTTTTCTTCATCTCTCTTTGGAACTATCCACTGCCTATACCTAAACAATGGACAGAATTAGTTTCTGCTCCCCAGGCAAAGTCAATAATCATCTCTCTATTTGCTCTAAAGTTAGTTCATTTCTATAGCACCAGAATTATTCACTTGAGTATTCACAAGCAATTTGCAATGATAAAACCACAGTCATGCATTTATTTAATTTTAGTGATATTAATTTCATTTGTATTACTGCATATTCCGGCGTATAAGCCAACCCCCCCCCCCCCCCCGATGCTGGCTTCAAGCTGACGGTTGTTGATTTTGCTAAAGGAACGAATAATTCTACAGCTGCTAAGTTTAATGTAAACGAGAAATAAGTGAGAGAGTGGAGAAAGGCAGAGGACATGCTGAGGGAAATGCCAAAGACGAAAGGTGCAAACCGTGGGGAAACATGCTAGTGGCCAGAACTGGAAGAAGTAGTTTTAGAGCGGGTGAATCACCAGCGATCGTCTGGGTACGTTGTCACCAGAGAAATGATTCAAGTTCAAGCGTTGAACTGGGCCGTAAAACACCGCGAGGTCAGTGAAAATTTCAAAGCCACGCGAAGTTGGTGCGCCCGATTTATCAATAGATGTGATCCTGTGTTGAGACAAGAAACAAAGATTGCTCAGAAAATTCCTGCGGGGTGTTGTTGTTTATGTCCAAAAACACTGCTGGATGGATGAAGCAGGTTGCTTGAAGTGGGTTAAAGAGGTGTGGCGTCGATGTCCCGAAGGTTTCGGGAGGGAAAAGTTGCTACTTGTCTGGGACATGTTCAAAGCGCACTTGTCAGATGAGACAAAAGCAGCATTGAAAGCTGAAAATACGGACATTGCAGTCATCCCCGGTGGTTTGGTGTCCGTGCTCCAGCCACTAGATGTGAATCTAAACAAACCATTCAAAGAATTCATGGGTCAACAGTGGAACGAATGGATAATGTCTGGAAATCAAGTCATTCACTCCTGCTGGAAATATGAGGGCCGCATCTCCAGCTACTGTTTGCCAGTGGGTATTTGTATTCTTTTGTATTTGACTCAAAAACAGCCAATAAATATGACCTGCCTTCCGTGTATTTGTTTTTCCAAAGTTGGCAACCTCTGTATAAGCCAACCCCCTACTTTTAGGACCAAAATTTAGGGCCAAATTCTCAGCTTATACACTGGAACTTACAGTGTATACCATCAATAAATTGATGTAAGAAACATTAACTAATTAGGTGGATGGAACTTACCAATGTTAAATTCGGGAACAATGTTAAATCACTGGAACAAAATTTCTCAGCTTGCTACTCCGCTATCCACCAGGTCCTGCTTACTTGGATCTGATCTTTTAACAGCAACAGCATGAACAAAACCAACCAAACACGGTTAATGAAATGTTGTAAAGGCATAGCCCTTCAGCCACAGATAGCAAGTCCAAGTCCTACCTACCAAAATGCTTGAGCTACAGACTCAGGCTTCCCCCACAGTCAAGACATTCAAAAACTACTCAAGACTTATTTTAAATAAAGATTAAAACTACTAAAACCACATGCAGACTCAATTAACTCAAAAGATAATCTGAAAATTGACCCTCTCCCTCACAGCCATTCCTTGCCATTAAAAAAAGAGCTGTGGAACCAGCGGGCAGCATACTTGCTGGAAAAGTTGCAAGCTGATGCTGCCGTGCTTGACACAAGAATTCCAAGATCAGAGTGCAGCCAGCAAAATACTTCTTAGGACATTCAGGACCTCTGCCTGTTTCTGTAAGTGTCCTAAGGTGCCTGACGACTTTGGAACAAAATATCACAACTTCACCTGGAATGGCTTAGATTCCTGAAGAAATGCTCAACAACTCTCCTAGCAGCTACAGATAGTAAACAAAAATCTGAGTTTACCCTTGCAAACACAACACCTAGACAAAGGCAACGAGAAAGTTTCTGCATAGCAAGATGCCCCAGGGAACATGGGGCACACACATAAGAACATTTCTGCCAAAAGCCATGCTCTGCTGCTAGCTCAGGAGTCACCCAGCATGAAAGGGAAGGCCAAAGCTCTGATAAAGTCAATTATTGGAGAAAAAAATCAGCATTCATTCTTACAACTCTGCCCACAATAGCTCAACTGGTGGATCAAGGTCAAAGCTGGTGTGTGGTCACTGGGGTGACCACACAGAATATAAGCCAGGAGGCAGAGTATGCTCCAATGCCCAACTGGCAAGTGGACCCACAACTACCTGGGAAACACAATGTTTTTCCCCAGTAACATTGCTTAGCACCATAGAGCAGCGGTCCCCAACCACCGGGCCGCGGACCGGTACCGGGCCACAAAGCACGTGCTACTGGGCTGTGAGGAAACGATACAAGTCAGTTGCACCTTTCCTCAATCCCTGTCACACACTGTTGAACTTGAACATAGGGTTGCCAACTGTCCCGTATTTGCCAGGACATCCCGTATATTGGGCTAAATTGGTTTGTCCCGTATTTCCCCTGCTAAGGTAGAGCGTTCCCATGAAACCTTTTGTGCCGAAATGGCGTGAAGCGAAGAAGCAATTACCATTAATTTATATGGGAAAAATTTTTGAGCGTTCCCAGACCCAAAAAAATAACCTAACAAATCATACCAAATAACACATGAAACCGAAAATAAATAACACTAACATACAGTAAAACCAGGAATGATATGATAAATACACAGCCTATATAAAGTAGAAATAATGTACAGTATAGTCAGGAAGATGAAGGTAAAACCGATTTGTGAGAAAAAAATCAGTACGTACGCGCATGCGCACGTCACATGTCAGATACACTAGTGAAGTTTAAGAGACTACTAGACAGGTATATGGAGGAATTTAAGGTGGGGGCTTATATGGGAGGCAGGGTTTGAGGGTCGGCACAACATTGTGGGCCGAAGGGCCTGTACTGTGCTGTACTATTCTATGTTCTATGTCACGCATGCGCACACAGGTGCCCGCGCAAGGCTTCATGGTCATGGTAGTCTTTCCTGGGGTAAAGTGTCCCGGGATTTGACTGCTACTTCTGTCCCTTATTTAGGAGCGAGAAAGTTGGCAACCCTAACTGTAAAAGACATGTTGAGGTGAGTTTAACCCTACTTGAACACCCCCCCACCCCCGTTCGGCCGGTCCGCAAGAATATTGTCAATATTAAACCGGTCCGTGGTGCAAAAAAGATTGGGAACCCCTGCCATTGAGTATCTATTTTGTATGTCCTCTTTCAATTCAAAATATGTTGAACTTATAGGTTTAAATGTATTATTATAAGCAGGATTTGTGCACATTGTGCACATTTCAGTTTAATAGTGCAACTCAATCTTTAAACAGTTAACGTCATTCAGCAACCTTGCACTGAAATTCACTTTTGATAGAAGGTTCTGATCAAGTCCAGCCAGAGTCAAAGGGATAAGAGACAATGGAAGTGGTTGAGTAAGTTACGGCCTTTCTTTTTGGAGTGAAGGTGGATGAGAGGTGACTTGATAGGGGTGTACAAGATAAGAGGCATAGATCAGGTTGATAGCCAGAGATGTTTTCCCTGACTGGAAATGACTAATAGGAAGGGGCACAGTTTTAAGGTAATTGGAGGCAAATTTGGGGGGATGTCAGAGGCAAGTGTTTTATATATTATATATATATATATATATATATATATATACACACACACACACACACACACACACACACACAGAGTAAGTGGTGCATGCATGGAACACCCTGCCAGGTAGTGGTGGTGGCAAACACATGAGGGACATTTAACAAACTTTTACAGAGGCACCTGGATGAAAGAAAAATGCAGGGCTATGTAGAAAGGAAGTGCAGGATTGATCTCCAATTAGGTTAAAAGATAAGCACAACATTGTGGGCCAAGGGCTGTACTGTGCTGTAATATTCAGTGTTCAAAGTTTAAGTACATTTATTATTAAAGTATGTATACTACATATAACCTTGAGATTCGTCAAGGTTGCCACAAAACAAAGAAGCCCAATAGAATCCATTAAAAAAGACCATCAAACACCTGATGTGCAGAAAAAATTACAAATCATGCAACCAGCTGAAGTCATGGAAGTGAGACCATAGTCACAAAGTGAGTCATCACTGCAGCCGATCCAGTAGTCCATCAGTTGTAGGCCACAGTCTCAGTTCAGCACTGAGACAAGTAGACCTCACAGAGCAGTGAGCTGAACACCAGCCCATCCCTAGCCTCCAACCCTGACACCCTGACCTTTTCAATCTGGCCCAGCGCTTAAACCTTGGGCTGTTTCTTGCTCTCAGACCCGGGCCTGACACTGTGATATGCTATTGGGCCTGAGCCACATAACCTCGATACGGCCGGTACCCCACCTTTCCAATGAGGCCTGCCACTTTGGCCAAACTTCAGGCCGTTCATTGCCCTCAGGCCTGGGTCCCATCACTTTGATTTGGTCCGGCACTTAAATTGATCAAACCTCAGTTCTTTCCTCGTTCTCCAGCCCTGTCACCTCAACTCTGCCTCGCCTCTGCTACCATATCATTCTAGGTTCTAAATAACTGGGAATGATGCTTGCATTATTCAAACCCATTCTAACTATACTGTCATATTGTACTGGGATCCTACAGGTCAAAGTTATTCTTTATCCATGAATTATGATTTTCCAATTTTCTATCAACATTTTTTTTCAGTTTCTGGAGTAATGAGGATTATCCCCTGTCCCATATCTACATATACTGACACTACCTTACTTGCCTTCACCAAAAATCCATGTCAAAGATGTTCAGACCAGCTATAGCTATCCAAACTAATTCAAAGCCAAAGCTGGTTATTACCTTGATCTACAAATGCATAGCACAAGCCGAAGTCTGAAAATGTTCAATGGAGAGGTGGTTACAAAAAGTTCATTTTTTGTCCAAAAAGTATGTGTTGTTAAACACTAAAGCCTGAATACAGTAAATATTCTTGTATTAAATATATTTCTTTGCAAAATTTCAATAGGATTACACTACCCATAGTGTCAATAGTAAAACATTTTCTGCTCATATTACAACCCAGTAACTGATTTTTATAGATAAAAATCAAATGAAGGGGCAGTGCTCAGATGTTATTAAATTTATATTGATTTTTTTACTGAACAATTCTACCCCACATTTAAAAGACCCTTATTCTTTAAAAAAAAAGCATCTTCAAAATAGGCACAAGAATCTTGGCAGCTAGTCAATATCTAGTTCATCAAATCAAGTTAGGAAAACAGTAATATTCTGAATTTTAAGCTCATTGCCAATCACAACCTGAACACTGGAGATGTGAGAAAGCTTGACTGAGCCTGTATTAGAGACATTCCTGGTGGATTTGGATGATGTCCAAAACTGACACTGATTTCTGGCAAAAAGAAAATTACAAATACTATATATGTTACTATAGCTCCACAAGAAATAGAAAAAAGGATTTAAATCCACAGAATTGTTCCACACTCTGCAGAAAAAGACAGACAGCCTAAAATCAAAGATATTGAAAGAGACGAGAAGCTAGAGAAAGAATATGTGGTGAAAAAATGAGTGTAATGCCCTGGTCAAGATTTTTGCTGCTACGTTGTAGGGATTTCAATTTAGCAGTTCTATAAGAACACAGTCAGTTCTGCTTTTAACCTGTTTGGGTTTGAGCTGAGATAAGAGGCTTTTGTTTTTCAACTTAGGAATGTGGTATCAGCCAATTAGAATGGTGGAATTGGAAAAAGGTTCTAGAGAACGCAGGGCAGAAAGGTCTTTCTTGGCAGGAGCTGGGAGAAGACAGAAGGGAAGATGGTGGAGGATGCTATCCCTGTTGCACAAAGTTCTTTGTGCAGATGAATGGTTTCGAGGAGGAAGAAATAATACTTGCGCGGGAGAGCCCGTTTGTTCAAGATGGATTTCGAGCAACATTCGGAAGGTGGTGTGTGCTTTCACACAGACCAAGGGTCCAGCGCGTGTGTTACAGACAAGTGCAAGATTTGAGCTCCACTGTGTGCATGTGACTGCTTTGGTTTCTTTTTCTTTCTTTCCTTTAATAGATTAGATTATGAGGACACTCAGTCCTCATTTATTGTCATTTAGAAATGCATGCATTAAAAAAAATGATACAATGTTCCTCCAGAATGATATCACAAGAAACACAGGACAAACCAAGACTAAAACTGATAAAACCACATAATTATAACGTATAATTACAACAGTGCAAAGCAATACCATAATTTGATCAAGAGCAGACCATGGGCACGGTAAAAAAAGTCTCAAGTCCTGATAGCCCCATCATCTCACGCAGACGGTAGAAGGGAGAAACTCTCCCTGCCATGAACCTCCAAGGGCCGCAAACTTGCCGATGCAGCACCAATGGAAGCACCCAACCACAGCGGACTCTGAGTCCATCCGAAAACTTCGAGCTTCCGACCAGCCCTTCCACACTGAGCACCATCCTCTGCCAAGCGCTTCGACCCCGCCCCCGCCGCCAAGCAACAAGCAAAGCCGAGGGCTCAGGGCCTTCCCCTCCGGAGATTTTGGACAACACAGTAGCAGCAGCAGCGAAGCAGGCATTTCAGAAGTTTCACCAGATGTTCCTCCATGCCATCACGTCCGTCTCCATCAAATCAGGATTGTGCACAGCACCCTACTTGACAAATAACAGACATCACCACCGGAGTGGCCGCTGCGAGCTGCGTCGCGCCGCCATCTTCTCCTCTTATAACATTCTTAACTATACTTCTGATTAATTGTGTGCAGTGTACGATCTGTTATTTCTTGCCGACGGGCAATTGCCAGGGGGACAGTAGATCACACAACATTCACAAAAACCGAGGTCTGGGTGGGTGAGACACTCCAACCTCATGGACTTGGCAGGACCAAAGTCATATACACCCTAGACATATGAAGCCGGAGAAAGGTTGGTTCCTCGCTGCGGAATCCAGTGGCTGTTAGTGAGGGGCTATTGAGTCGCATTTCCAGAGATGCTCAATAAAAGGTGGTTTCATGAGCAAAAGTGGTGAATTTAAATCAAACTGGTCTTGATAAATGAACTCTCTAGAAAATAAAACTATATTTCAATCTATCACAATAATTAACTGCTTTCACCATTCAAACAAATATTTAAATATTTCTCTTTATACACACTGATTAACAAGTGTGAACCCAGTTTTTAATGAGTGAACAAGTGATTAGCAGGACTTGTCAACAAAACTGACCATAGTCATACTTTATTGATCCCAAGGGAAATTGGTTTTCGTTACAGTTGCACCAACCAAGAATAGAGTACCATGCGCTGGGTACTAATTGACAATTTCAGTTTGAATCCTTGCATATAAAACTAAGATTGAAAAATTACAATTTTAGTCTGGTTTCTTCAAATAATTTCTCTTGAAGCATAGAGCAGTTGAACAAGTTCAGCTATATACCAACACACTAATGAGATGTCATACAAGATTGAAAAACAGGCAAACGTTTGATACTCACATCATGTAAAACTCTTTCAATCTTAAACTAAAACGATTGATCTAGCAGTAACCTCCCATGCAAATTGATAACCTGAACTATATAAGGCATACAGATTAGAAAGCACTAGTTTAAATGCTGGATGTCCAAATTAACTGTTTACTGAGGCTATAATTAAAGGTGCGCCTGAGATAAAGTAGTAACACAATAATTCTCACTGAAAAGGGTTCCTGAAATACAAGGTCTCATGTAGTCAAATATCCTGGCAATTGCACCATCAAAGCACCCAAAAGAACAATATTCAATCAAATAATACTCACTTGATACTGAAAATAACTCAAAGCAGTAAAAGATAGAACTTGATTAGCATAAGCAAAGATCAAGTTTCAGAACCACTGTTAATATTGCAGCATAATGAAAATTATTATCTTTAATTGCTTGTAATATTTATTGTGCCTCACTGACTTCGTTTCCCACATGGATACATACCTTTTGCGTTTTACAGCTCCAGCTAACAGCTGTGCTTGAGAGAACTTGTGCTTATTCTCTGCTGGTTTAGCAGTCATTTTCCTTTCAGTGTCTTTTCTGGATTCAACATTTTCTGTTAGTCTTGTGCAGGCACTGTTAGTACACAGTTAAGGATTTAAAACGTACAACTGCAGATTACACGTCTGGATATTTGAGCCTTGTGCTTTCAAAGTTTCATGTTAAGAACGCATGCAAGTCAAAATATAACAGAATGCACATCATGGTCACAATGCAATCCTACAACAGGCAACAGACTCAGACTGACTAAATTTTATTTGTTCACAGAATACAAACATTACTGACAACATATTAATTTATTGTTAAGCTATAATTGCTCTCAAGCAAAGTGACCAAGTAAAAGTCAAGTGGATCTTGAATCACAAGCCAAAGATATTTAACTGGTGGACAGTTGATTCTAAAACTACGATAAAATATGAAAGGATATATTTAACATAGACATATATAAGGTACTACATGTATCAAGATACAAGTACTCTACAAATTTTGTTGATTAGCATTTTTTGTAGTGTTTCAGGAGTGTAGTAGTGGAGGAGTACAACTAGGTAGAGATGGCAATTAATTTGCACAAGCAATATTTAATATTAGATTACTTAATTCAGAAATGTCAATGGCCAGACCTTCTAATGCTGTGTCCAACACTCAGCAGATATGGCAACATCTGTGCAATGAGAAACAGTGTTAAATGTTTGATTAAATAACTTTACATCAAAACAAAGAAAAAGACTTGGCTTTATTTGTCACATACATTGAAACATACAGTGAAATGTGTGGTTTGAGTCAAATCAAGTCTGCGAGGATTGTGCTGCAAGTGTCACCATGCTTCCAGCGCCAGCATAGCAAGCCCACAACATATTAACCCTAACTGGGTGTCTTTGGAATGTGGGAGGAAACTGGAGCACCCTGAGGAAACCCTCAGAGTCACAGGGAGAACATATAAACTCCTAACAGGCAGCAGCAGAATTGAGCCCAGGTCACTGGCGCAGTAATATCATTATACTAACCGCTACTCTACCGTGATCCACTGCGTCTTCCTGCTCTTTTCTGGATCAATAACTAAAATCTTCAAAAGAACAGTACATTATTGGAGAGGCGATTGGCCAAGTTATGAGCTATACTGGAACATAAGGGTATAAACAAGTGAGTCACTGATGCTGAAAAGTTACGAGTTTCCTCTAGCTTGAGAACGAACAGAGAGGGTACAGAGATGGACAAAGCTTGAAGAAGAGTAGAAGAATGACTCATTGGGAGAAAGTCCTCAGGGAACAAATTGTGATACCCTGAAATATCTTTTGTAGAGCCATGATAACAGTATGAGGTGCCACTCCATCATTTTGATGTTCCGCATATGCTTCCAGTATGAAATAATAGTTAAGATGTTGGTCATCAAAAACTATAAAATTGTTGGATTCTTCAATGTACTCAGAGTTGAGCCCAAATTCCACATTTCAAAGCATGTATTCCATATCATGCAAACCTCTACCTTTTGCATTCAGCTTTGTTCCTCAACAAAAATAACAGGGTTGTTATCATGGGTGACATTAACTTCCCTAATACTGATTGGTACCTGATTAGTTCCAATGCTTTACATGGGCCAGAGTTTGTTAAGTGTGCCCAAGATGGATTCCTGTCACAGTATGTTGACAGGCCGACCAGGGGGAATGCCATACTAGATCTAGTATTAGGTAACGAACTGGGTCAGGTCACAGACCTCTCAGTGGGTAAGCATCTGGGGGACAGTGACCACCGCTCCCTGGTCTTTAACACCATGGAAAAGGATAGAATCAGAGAGGACAGGAAATTTTTTAATTGGGGAAGGGCAAATTATGAGGCTATAAGGCTAGAACTTGCAGGTGTGAATTGGGATCATGTTTTTACAGGGAAATGTACTATGGACACGTGGTCAATGTTTAGGGATCTCTTGCAGGACGTTAGGGATAAATTTGTCCCGGTGAGGAAGATAAAGAATGGTAGGGTGAAGAAATCATGGGTGACAAGTGAGGTGGAAAATCTAGTCAGGTGGAAGAAGGCAGCATACATGAGGTTTAGGAAGCAAGGATCAGATGGGTCTATTGAGGAATATAGGGAAGCAAGAAAGGAGCTTAAGAAGAGGCTGAAGAGAGTAAGAAGGGGGCATGAGAAAGCCTTGGTGAGTAGGGTAAAGGAAAGCCCCAAGGCATTCTTCAATTATGTGAAGAACAAAAGGATGACAGGAGTGAAGGTAGGACCGATTAGAGATAAAGGTAGGAAGATGTGCCTGGAGGCTGTGGAAGGGAGTGAGGTCCTCAATGAATACTTCTCTTCGGTATTCACCAATGAATGGGAACTTGATGACGGTTAGGACAATATGAGTGAGGTTGATGTTCTGGAGCATGTTGATATTAAAGGAGAGGAGGTGTTGGAGTTGTTAAAATACATTAGGACAGAGAAGTCCCCAGGGCCTGACAGAATATTCCCCAGGCTGCTCCACGAGATTGCTGAGCCTCTGGCTAGGATCTTTATGTCCTCGTTGTCCACGGGAATGGTACCAGAGGATTGGAGGGAGGCGAATGGTAAAAAAAGGTAGTAGGGATAGTCCGGGTAATTATAGACCAGTGAGCCTTACGTCTGTGGTGGGAAGGCTGTTGGAAAAGATTCTTCGGGATAGGATCTATGGGCATTTAGAGAATCATGGTCTGATCAGGGACAGTCAGCATGACTTTGTGAAGGGCAGATCGTGGCTAACAAGCCTGATAGAGTTCTTTGAGGAGGTGACCAGGCATATAGATGAGGGTAGTGCAGTGGATATGATCTACATGGATTCATTTGACAAGGTTCCACACGGTAGGCTTATTCAGAAAGTCAGAAGACATGGGATCCAGGGAAGTTTGGCCAGGTGGATTCAGAACTGGCTTGTCTGCAGAAAGCAGAGGGTCGTGGTGGAGGGAGTACATTCGGTTTGGAGGGTTGTGACTAATGGTGTCCCACAAGGATCAGTTCTGGGACCTCTTCTTTTGTGTTTTTTATTAACGACCTGGATATGGGGGTAGAAGGGGTGGGTCAGCAAGTTTGCAGACAACACAAAGGTTGGTGGTGTTGTGGATGGTGTAGAGGATTGTCGAAGATTGAAGAGAGACACTGAAAGGATGCAGAAGTGGGCTGAGAAGTGGCAGATGGAGTTCAACCCAGAGAAGTGTGAGGTTGTACACTTTGGAAGGACAAACTCCAAGGCAGAGTACAAAGTAAATGGCTTGATACTTGGTAGTGTGGAGGAGCAGAGGGATCTGGGGGTACATGTCCACAGATCCCTGAAAGTTGCCTCACAGGTAGATAGGGTAATTAAGAAAGCTTATGGGGTGTTACTGTTAGCTTTCATAAGTTGAGGGATAGAGTTTAAGAGTCGCGATGCAATGATGCAGCTCTATAAAACTCTGGTTAGGCCACACTTGGAGTACTGTGTCCAGTTCTGGTCGCCTCACTATAGGAAGGATGTGGACGCACTGGAAAGGGTACAGAGGAGATTTACCAGGGTGCTGCCTGGTTTAGAGAGTATGGATTATGATCAGAGATCAAGAGAGCTAAGGCTTTACTCTTTGGAGAGAAGGATAAGAGGAGACATGATAGAGGTATACAAGGTATTAAGAGGAATAGATAGAGTGGACAGCCAGCACCTCTTCCCCAGGTCACCACTGCTCAATACAAGAGGACATGGCTTTAAGGTAAGGGGTGGGAAGTTCAAGGGGGTTATTATGAGGAAGCAGTGTGCATGTGGCAAAATCTGCAAGAACAATCGCGGCTTGAAGATCCACCAAGCGAGGATGAAGTGTTTGGCGGGAGCAGGAGCAGCACAATGCGCAGGTGTCCAACCTGGTGAGACGAAGGAGGGGCCAGGCCCGGAGTCACCCCATAGTGCCCGGAACCTCCAAGTGTCGCAAACTAATCCCTCAAACATGAAGTCTAACAGGAGGCGGATCAAATGGCCTGCAGCTAACATGACTTCACTGTGGAAGCAGTTTGATGATGATGTTAACCAAATTCTGGAGGCAACGGCGAAGGGAGGAGTTGATAAGAAGCTGCAAGCCATGACAACAATTATTGTTAGTATTGCAGCTGAACGGTTCGGAGAAGAGGAGAAGGAAGGCTCCAAAACATCTTACTCGAAGAACCAAAGAGCATTGAGGATCCACAACATCAGGCAAGAGATGAAAGCGCTGAATTCCCAATACAAGGAGGCAGGAGAAGAGGAGCGCATTGGCTTGGCCCAGCTGATGTGCATACTACGAAAGAAGATCAGGGTCCTCTGCCGGGCAGAGTGGCATCGGAGGCGGCGTCATGAAAGGGCTCGAAAACGTGCTGCCTTTATCACCAACCCCTTCAAGTTCACCAAGGAATTGCTGGGGGAGAAGCACAGTGGGACACTGGCCTGTTCACAGGAAGACATAGACCAACATCTGAAGAAGATATATAATGATCCTGAAAGAGAGCAGGAGTTGGGAGAGTGCAACATCCTAATAGACCCACCTGAACCGGATGTGCAGTTCGACATGTCAGAGCTGCAGCTAAAGGAAGTCAGAGAGGTCGTCCGCAGAGCAAGGGCAAGTTCAGCTCCAGGACCAAGCAACGCCTCATACAAAGTGTACAAGAACTGCCCCAAACTCCTGCTGCGTCTGTGGAAGATCCTGAGAATCTTCTGGAGAAGGGGGAAGATCCCAGAACAGTGGAGAGTGGCTGAAGGGGTGTGGATCCCGAAGGAGGAAAATGCCACCCAGATAGATCAGTTTCGCATCATCTCCCTGCTGTGTGTCGAGGCGAAGATCTTCTTCAGTGCAGTTTCCAACCAGTTGTGCACCTACCTAGCAAAGAACACCTATATTGATACATCAGTCCAGAAGGGTGGCATTTCAGGGATGCTGGGCTGTCTGGAGCACATCGGTGTGGTGACACAGCTCATCAGGGAGGCCAGACAGAACAAGGGCAACTTGTCAGTGTTGTGGCTCGACCTGGCAAATGCATATGGCTCCATTCCGCACAAGCTGGTGCAGCTCACACTGACCAAATATCACGTCCCCAGCAGAATCAGAGACCTTATCACTGATTATTACAGCAACTTCAGGATGAGGGTCTCTTCAGGAGCAATTACATCAACCTGGCACAAGGTGGAGATCGGCATCATCACAGGGTGCACTATCTCAGTGACACTGTTCTCCCTAGTCATGAACATGCTCACTAAGTCTGCTGAACCAGGGTGCAGAGGGCCCAGAATGAATTCCGCTCAATGGCAACCACCTATCAGGGCATTCATGGATAACCTCACAGTCACCACAGAATCAGTCCCGGGCTGCCAGAGGATTCTGCAAGGGCTCGAAAAGCTGGTGGAGTGGGCCCGGATGCGTTTGAAACCTGCCAAATTAAGGTCGATGGTGCTGAGGAAAGGGAAGGTGGAGAACAAGTTCAGGTTCAGCATCGCAGGCACAGCCATCCCAACCATCACAGAAAAGCCAGTCAAGAGCTTAGGCAAAGTTTTTGACAGCTCTTTAAGGGACACAACATCCATTCAGGCAACCTGCACCGAGTTGGAAGGCTGGCTGAAATCTGTGGACAAGTCTGGCCTACCTGGGAAGTTTAAAGCCTGGGTGTATCAGCATGGCATTCTTCCCAGAATCCTGTGGCCCCTCCTCGTCTATGCAGTTCCGATCTCGACAGTCGAAATCTTAGAGAGCAGGGTTAGCAACCACCTCAGGAGATGGCTGGGGCTGCCAAAGAGCCTGAGCAGCATCGCACCCTATGGACACCACAACAAACTGCAACTGCCCTTCAAATCCTTGGAGGAAGAATTCAAGGTAACAAGAGCCAGAGAAGTACTAGAGTATAGGGACTCAAGTGACCCGAAGGTGGCTAGAGCAGGGATCCAAGTAAGTACTGGCAGGAAGTGGAGGGCAGAGGAAGCTGTTCAGGAGGCAGAGGCAGAGGCGAGGCTGCGTCACAGGAGGCTGGTGGAAGTGGTCACACAAGGCCGAGCTGGGCTAGGATCCTTTCCAACTCCCCAAATGGACACCAGAGGGAAGGAAAGGCGTCGTCTAGTTCAGGAGGAGGTGAGAGCAGTAGCGGAGGAGATGAGAGTCTGCAAGGCGGTGGGAATAAAGCAACAGGGAGCTTGGACAAGATGGAAGAATGCTGTTGAGAGGAAAGTGACCTGGGCTGATCTTTGGAAAGCTGAACCACACCGCATCTAATTTCTCATCCAGGCAATGTACGATGTGCTTCCAAGCCCATCAAACCTGCACACATGAGGCAAGGCAGAGTCATCTGCGTGCCCACTGCGCTCCAAGCGAGGAACCCTGCAGCACATCCTCAGCAGCTGTGCAAGGGCACTTGGTGAGGGACGGTACAGGTGGAGGCATGATCAGGTCCTGAAGACCATCGCTGAAGCCATCAGAGCAGGATTTGAGTGGGCGAAGCAGTCCCGACCCTCCAAGCAGACTATTGCCTTTGTCAGAGCTGGGAAGCAGCCAATACCTGTCAAAAGAACATCTGCAGGCATTCTGACCTCTGCAGGGACTGGCAGCTGTTGGTAGACCTCAAAGGGCAGCTGAAGTTCCCCAACCATATCGCAGCCACCATCCTGCAACCAGACATTGTCCTAGTGTCTGAGTCTACTAAGCAAGTGGTGCTGCTGGAGCTGACAGTCCCATGGGAAGATAGCTTGGAAGAGGCCTTTGAAAGGAAGCTCTCCAAGTACGCAGGACTGGTCAGCAACTGTCAGCAGGCTGGATGGAGAGCGAGGTGTCTCCCAGTGGAGGTTGGTTGTAGGGGATTCATAGCCCGTTCTTTAGTTACAGCCTTCAGCATTTTGGGCATCGAGTGAGAGAGGAAGAGGAGAGCCATCTGCAGTACCACCGATGCGGCAGAGAAGGCCTCAAGATGGCTGTGGCTCAAGAGAGGGGAGCCATGGAGTCATAAGTAGCTAGCCATCTGGACACAAGCTGGGGTCTGATCAGCCAGCCCCGGCTGGGTCACCTGGAGGAGGTTGTGTGATGTTGAAAGACCCGAAACACCCGATGATTCCAGGAACATCACTGAAGATGTGTCCAGAAGCATCAATGGATGTATGTACACAGAGGAAGGCTTTTTTACTCAGAGAGTGGTTGGTGCGTGGAATGCACTACCTGAGTCAGTGGTGGAGGGAGATACACTACTGAAATTTAAGAGACTACTAGACAGGTATATGGAGGAATTTAAGGTGGGGGGGTTATATGGGAGGCAGGGTTTAAGGGTCGGCACAACACTGTGGGCCAAAGGGCCTGTACTACGCTGTACTATTCTATGTTCTATTTATTTATGCAAGGACAGAATGGAACCTGCCTGTATCACATAAATGGAGGCTCCAAAGTAAATATGTGAGAAACCTGTAAGAAATAAAATAAACAAAAAACACTGGAAATGCTCAACAGATCAGGTAGCATCCGTAGAGAGTGAATCAAAGTTAATGCTTCACGTTGATGACTTTTCATGAGCACTGTTTCTTTCTCCACTCATGTTGCCTGACTTGCTGAGCATTTACAGTATATTCTGTTTTACAAGTGAACGTGACTCCTTGGCAGCCTGCTAAAGCATGAAGCATTGTTAGGGATATGTCCCCTAGCCGCCTTCTACAAACACTCCCATTGAAAAAACCCCTGGAACAAAACTGGCTCGGTACCTCACTTTCCAGGAAGCTATCAACAATGCAATGACCAAAAAGTTTTAAAAGATAGGATTACACAAAATGTACAGCATAAAAAAATGTGGACCAACTAGCCTGTAACATTTTATACTCTATATGGGCCTTCCCCCCTCATTTTTCCACAACTCAATATATTCTACCTTCACACTGTCCAATTATATTTCTTCCTTAAGTGCTTCAACAGTCTTTGCTGTAACTGCACCATTGCCAATTTCATGCTCTTGTCATCTTTGTTCGCGATTCAAGAAAGTAAGAGAAGTAACATTTACATGAATGTTACTGGGGCTAGAGGGTTTGAGTTATGAGGAGAGGCCTGGACTTCATTTCCCTGGTTAGTTGGAAGCTGAAATATGACCTTATATTGGTTTATAAAATCATGAGGACCATAGATAGTTAAGCCGAATGCCCAGTTTTTTTACAGGGTAAGGGAGTCGAAAACTAGAGGGCATAAGTATAAGGTGAGAGGAGAAAGATTTAAAAGGGACACAAGGAGTGGTGTATACATGGAACGAACTGCCCAAGGAAGCTGCAAAGGTGCGTACATTTATGATATTTAAAAGACATTAAATAGAAAATGTTTAGAGGGATGTAAGCCAAACACAGGCAAAGTGGATTAGCTAAATTAGGCAATTTACTCGGCATGGATAAATTGGGCTGATTGGTCTGTTTCTGTGCCGAGGAGCTCTGTGATTTCATGACCCAAATATTAAGGTCATTTTAAGAGATGAGCACATTATTGTAAAGGTAATTAAGGCACATTTCCAATGTGAAGTTTATTAAAAACAAAATTATTCAAGACTTTATTATTCACTTTTCTATAAGCCTATTTAATCTAACAGCAACCAGCTGTTTGCTTTGCAGTCAAGCCAACCTTTCCATACTAATAAGCTATGCTCGTATGATTTGTTATACAAATTCTTTAAAAAAATTGAATTGCAAGAACAGTGTCTCTTCAATCAGTAAAAACATCAACTTTGAGGGAAAGAAAGAAACACACACACACACAATGCTGGAGGAACTCAGCAGGTCTGGCAGCATCTATGAAAGAGTACAGTCAACATTTCTGGCTGAATCCTTTCATCAGTCCTGATGAAACGTCAACTGTACTCTTTTCCATAGATGCTGCCTGACTTGCTGAGTTCCTCCAGCATTGTGTGTGTGTTGCTTGGATTTACAGCAACTACAGATTTTCTCTTGTTTGTGATTGGAATGCAATAACTCATGTGCTCACACCCTCTGGATAAAAAACACAATCAAACTCCAATTTGCATTAACAGCTGTGACATAATCTCTCCCATGTACTATGATCTTCAGCTACCTAGCCCACAGCCTATCCATGGATTCTTATCAGACAGGACTGCAGAAACCAAGAAACAAAAGAAGGAAAAATTAGTAAAGCAATCTAGCCATTTTTAAAACACCTCTAAGAAAGCAAATCATTTCATGTGGTGCCAAACAATATTTAATACAAAATTAACATAATTAATGCCAGCAAAGGCATTTTGCTTTAAGCAAGGAAATAAGTAAACAAGCACAGATTAACAGAGGGAACATCACAGCACCTCAAAAGAGGAAAGAGGCAGAGAAAGGGCCTTTGTAGATGAGGGCATAGCCACCAAAGGTGGATTGACTGAATTCAGAATTGTTCAACAAGCTACTGTCCAAGAAGCAATTTAGAATTTAAGTGATGAAGGAAAGTACAGAGATTGGCAAGGCCAAATATCTTGGAGGTGAATGAAACCAAGAATTGTCCAGGACAAAGAAGCAGGCAGAAAAAGTCATTGCAGACATTATTCACCCAAAAACTGTCTTTTCCAAAAGCTCCCTTCTGTACAGCGCTTTAGGGATATTAAAACAAAAGCTTTACAGTTTATACCATCTAAGAGGGCGGCATGGTGGTGTAGTGGTTAGCATAACACTTCACAATAGCAGCAACCCAGGTTCATTTCCTGCCATTGCATGTAAAGAATCTGTGCATTCTTCTTCACATGAATGTGTGGGTTTCCTCCAGGTACTCCAGTTTGCTCCCATAGCCCAAAGATGTACTGTTTGGTCAGTTAAATGGTCACTGTAAATTGTCCCATAATTAAACTAGGATTAAACTGGGGCATTGCTGGGCAGGGCAGATTAAAGGGCCATAAGAGCCTATTCCATGTTGTATCTCATAAATAAATACTTCCCCCAGGCTGGTAATCTAATCAATCATTCTAGTTAACTCCTCAACACCCCTCTCTATTACCTCAGTAACTACACTACACCGGCAACACTTAATAAAGTGTTGGTAACACTTGATAAAAGTAGAATTACTTTTTATCATGCTACTTACATTGTAAGTACATGCTGGTATTTATGTACTTCTGCACATTTTATTCCATATACGTACTTCAACCTCAAACTTATTTTTTATTTAACTCATTACCCTTTATATAATTGATAATCATTTTTGTTGTATGTCACACCAACACACAAATTTCTAATACATGTAAATGTATATGGAAAATTAAACTTCAAAGTTTATAGACATGACTTAAACATGAACCAAGTTCGGTTCACATTAAAGGAACAACAGAGAAATGGGACTTGGAGCATGCGGGCACATGGGCAGTAGAGTTTTGGATAATCTTAAACTGATGGAAGATAGAAATAGAAGAGGTCTTCAATATTTCTTATCTGTACTCTGTAAGGAGGAAGATATAGTAGTTGGAGATTCTAGGAAGCAGGAGAGTAAAATTCTGGAACATGTTATCATAATAAAAAGGATTTAACAGGCTTAAAGATGAATAAATCCCCAGAGCCTCATGAGGTGTATTCCAGGCTATTTCAGAAGGCAAGGGAAGGGATTGCTGGGACTCCACCACAAATGAGGTGCCAGATTACTGGAGAAAAGCAAATATGGTATCTTTACTCCAGAGGGGCAGCAGGGATAAGCCAGGTAACTACAGACAAGTAAGACTAATGTCGCTACAGGGACTTTTATGAGAAAAATTCAAAGAGGCAGGAATAAAAGATAAAAATTAGTAAAAAAAAAGGCATTGCTAGAGAGAGATCCCTTCTGCCCAGTTTGATAGAATTTATTGAACAGATAAAATGCATTGAAGATAGCACTTGTTTGGTTTAGTCTACATAGACTTTAAAACTTTTGACAAGGTCCCATTAAGGAAATTGTTCCAAAAGGCTAGAGTCCATGAGATCCAGCAGAAGTTGGCAAAATTGATCCAAATTTGGCTTAATAATAGGAGGCGGTATGAAGTAGTGAATGGTTGTTTTTGGATTTGGGAACCTGTGACCACAGTGGTGCCCCCAGGGATTGGTTCCTTGATTATCGACACAAATAACTGAAATATGATTTGGAAGTTTGCAGATACTTGATAGCTGATAGCAGAAGGGTGGTGATAGGCTACAGACTCAATGATGAGCTGGTAAAATGGGCAAACCAATGGCAAATGGGTGATAGGCAGATAAGGGATTTTGGGAGGTCTAGGATGGACACAATGAATAGTAGAGCCCTTGGGAACACGGACAAACTGAGGGATTTTAGGATACAAGTCCAAAGATCCCCAATGATGACAACACAGTGCGATAAAGTGGTTAAAGGAATATTCATGATTCTTACTTTATTAGCTGGGGCACACAGTGCAAGAACAGGAAGATAATGGTACAACTTTACAAAACAATAGCTAGGCATTGCTAGAGTTGTGTATACATTTATGTTTGCCACATTATGGGAAGGACATGGTCACACTGTAGAGGAAATTCACTAGGATACTGATAGATCTAGAATGTTAGTTATGAAGAGGGATAGGAGAGGCAGGATTTGATTTCCTTGAAGCAGAGGAGTTGGAGGAGTGGTGGGGAAAGGGTGGTCCTGTTAGAGTCCCAGATAAAACTTCTCTCCCAAAGCTGACACGTTTAAAAGCTGATGGTGTAGATTTAAGGTAGGAGGTTTAAAGGCTTTTAGAGAAGAGTACTTTTTCCATCTAGATGGTGGATGGAAAGTGGAACACATTGCTTGAGAGAATAATAGAGGAAAGAAATCCTCACAGCACTGAAGTAGTAATTAAACAAAGATTTGAACACCAAGGCTATGGACCCAGTGCTGGTAAACAGGAACTAGCACAGATAGGTATTCATGGTTAGCATGGACAAAATGGGATCATTTCCTTGTGACTTTATTACCAAGGAGCACATTGAAATAGCCAAGTCACAATGTATGAATGAGCTAAAATTAGAAAATACTGGAAATACTCAGCAGGTAGCCCTCTGGAACACTGAACAGCCAGCATTTCAAGTCAAAAATGCAGTCTGATCTGCAGAGCGTTTCAGCATTTTCTGTTTTTATTATAGATTTCCAACAGCTGCAGTTTTTGTTTTGTTTCCATTTACAAGAGAAGAGTGCTTGCAATGGGAACCAAAGGCACGGGCAGGGCTCCTCCCAGTCTTTGTTCACCTTGCTGTGGACCTCAGACAAATAGCATGACCAATCAGAGACAGTGAGATAACAGTGATATACATCAACTGCACAAGGTAGCTGGGGCTCTGCTTTTGACCCTGCTGCTAAAAAGGGGGAAAAAGATCGAATCTTGGAAGATGCAAGATAAAACGCAGAAGCAGAAGCAAGAGGCAGAAGGATGCTGGGATCAACTAGATCGAAGAAGAATGCTGGGATCAACTAGATCAAAGACTACTCGTCAACTCAGAACACGGGAGGATGTCATTAGACATGGCGTCACTTAATGGACTTTAGTACTGAGGCAGCAACAGAAGCATGACTGGAGGCATTAAATATGGAACTCGGGGTGGGGGGGAGAAAGGACATGACTTTAATGCAATTTGCTTATACATGATATAAGCAAACCTTTCTTGATATAAGCTATAGGGGAAGGTGATAAGCACAAGAGAGTCGAAAGTTAACAATAAAGTGACATCAAAAAACACATTTGACTGTGCGACAGAAGGGAAAAAACAGGACTACAATGAGATAAGAGTGACTTAATTATGGCATAAAGTACACCAGTAAAATTATCCAATAAGCACTTAGATTTCTGCATTCTCCAATGTCAGAAAATGCTTGCTGAAGAAATTATGCTGCAGACTTTATAGTTGACTATGAAAATAAGTTTACTTCAATTTACTGGTGAACCCAGCAGCAAAGCTAGTTGCCAACCCAAATACTGGACCTTTGGCAAATCTTTTTATTCACTAAAAATGAAATGAAATGGAGGAATAATTAAGGTGAATTTACAATGGAGCAAGTTTTCAGTTTTATGATGAAATGAAACTAATTTTCTAAGTCCCTGTAATCAAAATTTAATTGATACTGAACAAAAGGATATTCTGTATTCTTTCAGCTCTTTATCGTCTTCATCTCTCCGTTGCTTCTCCAGGAGCAAACGTTGCCTGGATACTTCATCAAGGTAGTTTGTTTCATCCTCATCAAGGCCTCTCACCATATTTTCTGAATGAAATGATAAAAACACAACTAATATTCATCAAAACAAAATTAAAGCCAATAAGCAGACAACCCCAGTGAACTTAATTATTCTCAAATTATTTAAAATGGAATATAAAAGACAACATTTATTTTTTTATCATGTTGCACTAAAATGGATTCTGATTTACTTTTCTATAGCCAGTACTGCATTGCAAATAAAATCACAGATAAACATGAAACATACAGGTAAATACATTTATTACATTCCTTATGCATAAAACATGGCTGTTATCAGGCGAGCTAGCAATCTCTTCACACATTGAGCATTAATACATGCATCTGAAGTTATTTTTGGTTTAAATCAAATCCGATGTTCATAGAGCAGCAAAGGAAAATGTCCAATGAACGGTTATGGTCCACTTCATAACAGCAGACATTTTGATAAATCCTGCAGGCATAAGGATTATTTTTATACCAAGTGACAGGTAATTTTTCATGTGGTGTTATAACATTCTGAGAGCTACTTCTCCAATCTGGCATACACACAGCAGCATACGACAAAATAAAAGAAATGGGTCCTTACATTATAATAATAATCCAACATGATAATCAGTCAGGTCTGGAGATCCAGTGAAAATCCTCCAATAATCCAGCATCTGAAGTTTTACATCTTCCACTGGTTTAACATCTTATTCACCTTTTACTAACTCCTCATTATCCACTGAGTGACCCTTGGTTAAGTATAATAATACATACTTGGCTGTAGTTTATTAGCATTGTAAGCAAGTGGACTGCAAGAGTCACAATCATCAGGGGTCAGAAAGCTGGGTAGATTTGTAGCCAGACTCAGGGTCAAGCTGAAATTGACTAGGTTCTGTCCCCTTTAAATGTACTAAGTTCACTGGAAAAACGATTATACTACTGAGTAACAAGTAAAATAAATGTGTGTCTAGAAAATCTTTTAACTGGGCAGTACCGAAGCCCTGAGGATGCCAGATTATTAGAACTGCACTGTGATTGTAAAGTTTAGATGTGATTGCAGAAGCAGAATTCCATTCCTAATAAAGCCTGGCAAACTACCAAGTGGAAAGAGAGTAGCAGAATAACACAATATAAACAATGGAAGCATTAATCATTTGTTCCCACACCAATAATGCCCTCAACCTTTTTCCAAAAAATGGTACTGTTAATTGAGCACTATAGTCATGAATAAAGGCCTCCATTATTTGTAAGCAAGAATGGTTCATCGCCTCCTATTTTATATCTTTAAATGTACTTCAATGAAAATTTGAATCATAGAAGAGAATCAAAGAAGTGCAGGAAGCCACCATTCAGGCTAAGATGCCTCTGTCAGCTAGAAGCAAGGCCCCACCACCACAATCACATTCCCATAGTTTAGACAAACTCAGAATTAAGGGGAGCATGGAAAAAAGTTTTATAGTGATACAGAACAGTAATGGGCCCTTTGGCCCAAAACGTTGCACTGAACCAATTAAATAGGAAACAATGGTCAACCAAACTAATCCTCTCTGCCTACACAATGTCCCTATCCTTCTTCACAGTCCCAAGTTTTCAGCTCTACAATAGTATGATTGAAATTTTAGGCTCATTAAAACAGTTAGAGGATATAACAATCATAATAAAGAGACAGGAGAAAAAGACTGCAGGACTGTGCAGGAAAAGGTTAACCAGGTTGACAGAACTTTGAGAGGTAGTGTGGGACTAATGGGCTGAATGGTTACTTTCTCTGCTGTACCAATTCTATATTTCACCAGTTTACAACCTACGACCAGTACAGGGCTGTGTGAAGGTACTGCTGCCCTCACACAGTTCACCAGGCGGAAATTTGGAATAATGTTGTTCCATCCATCCACTACATTGCCCATCAAACTGAACAGTTTAGGTGTGAGGGGAAAAGAGAGATACATACACACACACTAGCTTTGCCAATGGTAGTTACAGTTTGTGAAATTTAGGAGCATTTGAATGTAATAATTATCTTAAAAATTTTTAAAAATCATGTAACTTAAAAATAAAATTCCCTCATAGACAGTGCTTTCCATTGGAATAAATATGCAAGTTGTTCAATAGTAGGTAAACTAATATGTGTACAGAAACCCTTAAGTTGTTATGGTTGGGAGGGGACATTTGCAAAATCAATTGTATTGGCGAAAAATGCAACGTGATGACATAGATTCAGGCAAACACATACACTACACATTTTAATTTATGATTGAAATAAGAATCATGGAACAGATTCATAAAATTTATGGTGCAGGAAGACCAAAATATCTCTCGCAGCTCCAAGCAATGGAACAATCTATTTCTGTGATTCAAATTCATGAATCTCAGTTCACTACTACAAAATAATACGCAATGATCTGCACAACACATTCCTTCCTCTCAACAAACATCTGCATGTCCTGTAGTCACCTCACTTCCAAAAAAGATATACTGTAGTTATATTGAGAGATATGCCACAATAATTCAGAGATTTTAACTGCATGTCCCCAGAAGCAATACCAGAAGAAGCCTTACTAAATTTAAACTGCTCCTCAAATTCTGACTGTTTCTTCTCTTTCTGTTCTTGAAGCCTTTCATACAATGATCGAGGATCATAAACCTCTTCAGGGCATTCTGTAAATGGAACAAATAAAAAAATTAAAGGCTGCATCTTGTAAGTTCTTTACAAATTAATCAATTTGTCTTGTAACTTTTTGGGAATTTAAAATATATTCCAGCACATTTCTGTAAAAAGTGCAAGTAAATATTAAAGGATTGGCAACCAATACTCTACCTTGAAATATATGCAGGAAAAAGCTGTTATTAACTATTATCAATAGCTTAAAACCCAGATGTCATAGACTATAACTCATGGACACAAGAAAATTGTGTTCCTAATTTTCAACAAGACTTTTTTTTTTAAACTCAGTAAGGACAATATTTCAGAGCAATTCTGAAACCATTCTAATTGCTAATCAGAACTATCAAGGCAGTGTTGTGGTAGAAACACAAATTTAACCGTTTCTTGAGGGGCATGTAAACAGGTACAGAGGATCCCAGTTAATTAGGCCATCGGTGAATCAGGCAGCCGCTTATTTGGAATAACTTTTAAACTAATCAAGAAAATATCCAGGATTCTCTTCACTTATTAGGACACTGCTGCTTAATTGAGACAGGAGACTATGGCTGAGCAGTTTTTAACTAGCGCCGGTTGCTTGCACTTGTGCAACCATTACACACTACACTGTGCTTACAGCAAACAGTTTTAAAAATTGCATCAGTTATGTGCATTTGTGTTCAAAAAGCAGCGATTTTTGTAACTGATTGCTGGAGAGAAATAAGCATTAAGGCAATTGAGACCTGTTTTGCTCACTGTGGTTTCAAGCATTTAGGCTGAGAGATGCCAGAAAAGGCAAGGAGTGAAAATGAAACGATTCCACACTTCAGATCAGGAACTATGAAGAGTTCAAAGGCATCGACAATCATCTTGAATGTGACAATGAAAGTGAAGATTTGGAGGATGCAATTATTGAATACATTAAATGAAGGCAGTCCATTATCTACACTAGGTGTCTGCATGACTTTTTTTTTCCCATTTAGAGTCAATCAAAAGAACACAACAACGTCCATTGGATAAGTTCCTCTGTCAACAGGAAAGGAAAAGTACATCGTATCCGGAGTTTCTCCGGTTAGCCGACGATTTCCCTCCACGCCTCTCTGACGTAGTGGGGATTCATGTACAAGGCAAGTTACAGCAGTGGTCAGCCATTGCCTTCTGCCGGGTGAGTTTCCAAAGAGATCACCAGCTCGTAACCCAGCAAGGATGGAAAGTGTGCAGGGAAGCTGGCTGGCTGGATTCGAACCCGCGACCTTTCGTCCTGAAGCCTGACGCTGACGCCACTTTGCCACCAGCTGGGTCCCTCTGTCGATAACTATTAGAAAATAATACACAGTACAGTAGTACTACATAGTACTGTAGTAGTATCAGTAGTGTTCTAATTTAATCTGTATTTCATTTAAATACAATTTATTACTTAATTAAATAGTTGTTTATCTTTTTTTATACTTTTTTAACCACTTCCATGAAACTTCTGCTAATTGGGGCAGCCGCCTTAATTAGGCCAAAATGAACGGGTCCCGATGTGTCCCAATTAACTGAAATTCATTGTATTATTGTGCACACATAGCTGACCAAGCTCACATCGCTCAATGCTTTCCCTGCATCCTGAACAAAAGGTATCCTTTCAGGATACAGCTCAGTATTTTTGAAAGGAAGAACTAGAAATATTAATCAAGAGTCTGAAAGTTGGCTATCAAAAAAGGTGTATTATTTCAAGAGAAATATTGATCTAAGAAACAGTTTTTTAAAAAATGAAACTATAATTTAGTGTAGATCTACATATATATGAGTATTTAACATTAATTTAACCAACACCATCAAAGTTGCTGGTGAACGCAGCAGGCCAGGCGGCATCTCTAGGAAGAGCTACAGTCGACGTTTCAGGCCGAGACCCTTCGTCAGGACTAACTGAAGGAAGAGTTAGTAAGAGATTTGAAAGTGGAAGGGGGAGGGATGGAGCCAAGAGCTGGATAGGTGATTGGCAAAGGGGATATGAGAGGATCATGGGACAGGAGGTCCGGGAAGAAAGACAAGGGGGGGGGGGTAACCCAGAGGATGGGCAAGGGGTATAGTCAGAGGGACAGAGGGAGAAAAAGGAGAGAGAGAGAAAGAATTTGTGTATAAAAATAAGTAACAGATGGGGTACGAGGGGGAGGTGGGGCATTAGCGGAAGTTAGAGAAGTCGATGTTCATGCCATCAGGTTGGAGGCTACCCAGACGGAATATAAGGTGTTGTTCCTCCAACCTGAGTGTGGCTTCATCTTTACAGTAGAGGAGGCCATGGATAGACATGTCAGAATGGGAATGGGATGTGGAATTAAAATGTGTGGCCACTGGGAGATCCTGCTCTGGCGGACAGAGCGTAGGTGTTCAGCAAAGTAGTCTCCCAGTCTGTGTCGGATCTCGCCAATATATAGAAGGCCACATCGGGAGCACCGGATGCAGTATATCACCCCAGCCGACTCACAGGTGAAGTGTCACCTCACCCGGAAGGACTGTCTGGGGCCCTGAATGGTGGTAAGGGAGGAAGTGTATGGGCATGTGTAGCACTTGTTCCGCTTACAAGGATAAGTGCCAGGAGGGAGATCAGTGGGGAGGGATGGGGGGGGACGAATGGACAAAGGAGTCGCATAGGGAGCGATCCCTGCGAAAAGCAGAGAGGGTGGGGAGGGAAAGGTGTGCTTATTGGTGGGATCCTGTTGGAGGTGGCGGAAGTTACAGAGAATAATATGTTGGACCCGGAGGCTGGTGGGGTGGTAGGTGAGGACCAGGGGAACCCTATTCCTAGTGGGGTGGCGGGAGGATGGAGTGAGAGCAGATGTGCGTGAAATGGGGGAGATGCGTTTGTTTGTTAAGTTGGGGCAAATCAATTCACGGAATCTTCTTTGTCACAGGTTAAATTTAAGCAGTGAACACAAATCCATTTTATATCTCCCAAAAAATGCTCCACAGGTTGAAGATGGCCCCTCTATAACAACAGCAACAGGCTCTGCTTTACCACTGTAATTCATTGCTGAAGGCCATCTAAAATAACAGAAGCCAATAGTATTTTATAATGAAAACTGAAATTTACCAGCAATTACTAGTCTCATCAATTTAAGTGAGAAATGACACAAATAATCTGCATAATAAAATGACATTATGACCTTAAGTGGAGACACAATTGTTGCATATAACAAAAAAATCCATCAGTTAAAGTTCAAGTTTATCATTACCATGTTTTAACATGTCATTTTTGCCTCAATTTCATTCATTTCAGTGCTCCCTTCCAAATGTCCTGTCCCCCCTTTCCCACTTCAGAATCAAATATTTGAAAATGATGAATTACAAACTTACTATTTACCTTCCTAACATCCCCATCCAGTTTAGATGCTGACAGAAGATTAACAATGAACATAGCAATGTCACATCTTTTCCTGCCATTAAAATTGTACAACAGTAGCTAAGCAGCACATTGCTGCTCTGTTTAAATGCAAGTTTTAGTCCCCTTTTTTATAGTCCAATTGGTACTTCATACATGCATATCTCAAATTTGCATTGAGATGTACAGTTGAAGTCAGAAGTTTACATACATTTAGGCTGAAGTCATTAAAACTCATTGTTTAACCACTCCACAGATTTCATATTAGCAAGCTATAGTTTTGGCAAGACGTTGAGGACATCTACTTTGTGCATGACACAAGTAATTTTTCCAAACAAATGTTTACAGACAGATTATTTCACTTTTAATTGACTATATTACAATTCCAGTGGGTCAGAAGTTTACAAACAAAATCAAAAGGAATCCAGCCAAGACCTCAGAGAAAAAAATTGTCGACCTCCACAAGTCTAGTTCATCCTTGGGAGCAATTTCCAAATGCCTGAAGGTACCACGTTCATCTGTACAAACAATAGTACGCAAGTATAAACACCATGGGACCACACAGCCGTCATACCGCTCAGGAAGGAGACGCATTCTGTCTCCTGGAATGTTATGATGAGGTTGTATAAGGCATTGGTGAGGCCGAATCGGGAGTATTGTGTTCAGTTTTGGTCACCAAATTACAGGAAGGACATAAATAAGGTTGAAAGAGTGCAGAGAAGGTTTACAAGGATGTTGCCGGGACTTGAGAAACTCAGTTACAGAGAAAGGTTGAATAGGTTAGGACTTTATTCCCTGGAGCGTAGAAGAATGAGGGGAGATTTGATAGAGGTATATAAAATTATGATGGGTATAGATAGAGTGAATGCAAGCAGGCTTTTTCCACTGAGGCAAGGGGAGAAAAAAACCAGAGGACATGGGTTAAGGATGAGGGGGGAAAAGTTTAAAGGGAACATTAGGGAGGGCTTCTTCACACAGAGAGTGGTGGGAGTATGGAATGAGCTGCCAGACGAGGTGGTAAATGCGGGTTCTTTTTTAACATTTAAGAATAAATTGGACAGATACATGGATGGGAGGTGTATGGAGGGATATGGTCCGTGTGCAGGTCAGTGGGACTAGGCAGAAAATGGTTCGGCACAGCCAAGAAGGGCCAAGGGGCCTGTTTCTGTGCTGTAGTTTCTATGGTTCTAGACTTGAACGTACTTTGGCGCAAAAAGTGCAAATTAACCCAGAACAACAGCAAAGGACTTTGTGAGATGCTGGAGGAAACAGGTAGACAAGTATCTATATCCACAGTAAAAGGAGTCCTATATTGACATAACCCGAAAGGCTGCTCAGCAAGGAAGAAGCCACTGCTCCAAAACCGCCATAAAAAAGCCAGACTACAGTTTGCAAGTGCACATGGGGACAAAGATCTTACTTTTTGAAGAAATGTCCTCTGGTCTGATGAAACAAAAATTGACTTGTTTGGCCATTATGACCATCGTTATGTTTGGAGGAAAAAGGGTAAGGCTTGCAAGCTGAAGAACACCATCCCAACCGTGAAGCATGGGGGTGGCAGCATCATGTTGTGGGGGTGCTTTGCTGCAGGAGGGACTGGTGCACTTCACAAAATAGATGGCATCATGAGGAAGGAAAATTAGGTGGATATATTGAAGCAACATCTCAAGACATCAGCCAGGAAGTTAAAGCTCAGTCACAAATGGGTCTTCCAAATGGACAATGACCCCAAGCATACCTCCAAAGTTGTGGCAAAATTGCTTAAGGACAACAAAGTCAAGGTATTGGAGTGGTCATCACAAAGCCCTGACTTCATTCCGATAGAAACTTTGTGGGCAGAACTGAAAAAGCGTGTGCGAGCAAGGAAGCCTACAAACCTGACTCAGTTACACCAGTTCTGTCTGGAGGAATCGAACAAAATTCCAGAAGCTTACTGTGAGCAACTTGTGGAAGGCTACCCAGAATGTTTGACCCATGTTAAACAATTTAAAGGCAATGCTACCAAATACTAACAAAGTGTATGTAAACTGCTGACCCACTGGGAAAGTGATGAAAGCAATAAAAGCTGAAATAAATCATTCTCTCTACTATTATTCTGACATTTCATGTTCTTAAAATACAGTAGTGATTATAACTGACCTAAGACAGGGAATGTTTTCTCGGATTAAATGTCAGGAATTGTGAAAAACTGAGTTTAAATGTATTTGGCTAAGGTGTATGTAAACTTCTGACTTCAACTGTAATTGCATTGGTACTATATTAAGCAGATGGGTGAGGGCTCACTCATGGCTCAGTGGGGGGAATCAGATGGACGTACTCAGGCAAGACACTATCTTTCAGAGAATGATAATGACTATCATTCTCTTCCACTCCTTGGTTATACTGACTGGAGAACATACTGTTGTGTTTCCAGTACTATAATAAACAAGTCTCCTTGGGTGAAATCCAAGGATTATTTAAGAAGGTCCTCAATTTTAAGCAAAGGGTCACATTTCAATCTGTGGCGCCCATGTCACAGAAGGCACCTTTGAAGATTCAAGCACTGCAATTGTTTGAACATGAAATGGCAACCTGTTCTATAACCTGTTCACTAATTGTTTACTCGTGCAGATATTTTGTATGAAAACAAAAGAATTTTGGCAAGTGCAAGGGGAAAATAGTTGAATTATTTCCCTTTTCCGTTGAGAATAGAATAATAGAGGTGAAACAAAGTTTCATTCTTCAAGGTACAATTCCCTATCAAAAGTTATTAGGATAGAGGGTGTACTGAAAATGGAATTCATTTGGAAACCAATGTGACAAAATGAAAATAGTTCTCCTTATATTGCAATCAAGGACTTTTTAACTTCAACAGACATAATTCAATGTTTCAATCCAGTTCACTTTTCAGAGTTAGTAGCCAATACAGCATGGCATTCCACAGACTGTCTCCAGAAACATAACTATACATTATGTGCTCAGATTAGCACTTGGAACAGATTGTGCTTCTTCATTGTACAGTTGTTGAGGGACATTTTAATCCTTGTGGCTATTTTTCATAAATCAGTGATTCATCACAATGAAGTGTTGATAAGCTAACCACATTCAGCAATTGACAAAAAGTATTATAAAAAATGTGACTGAAAGATTATTGGAATACAAAATATATTTAACAATTGATACAGCTTGGATAAGCACCAAATTATTCCAAGTCACCAAATTTTCAGCAACTCCCAACTATTATTAAGATAGTAATTCACAAAAACATTTATTCACATTCAATTTTCTCCTTTGTTTTGTGACTTCAATGCCTCCTAGAAGGACACAGTTTCACAGCCTTTCTGTTGCTTTACCCAAGAAACCGGCTAAAAGAATATTCAGTGAGTGTGGGTAATTGTTCAACCATGCATGTGAACAAGACCTTATCTGTACCCAACACCCAACAGGTGTCAATGTCTAATTGGAGCAGAGATCTAGGCTAACATGCCAAGAGTGCTAAATCAAAGAGCACAGTCATGAAAACTGCCCTGGTTGAGATTAGCTAATTCAACACTAATGCAGAATAACTCATAAACCTGCCAGAGTGGACATCGCAGCACCAGAAGGAAGAATTTACCCTCAGTGCCTCCCTTCAGCCAATCAGAAAATCTAAACCTTGTATCTGAAGAGCTTTGGGGCACATTTACTGATTATACACTAAGTAGCAAATTCACTCATTACAAGTAGTAATAGAAACGGAAAAAACGGTCAGAGTGACTCATACTGATAAACAGATACAATTGCAGTATCGCACAAGTTTAAGCAGTTATCTGCTGAAAGTGATGCGACTGGTGTTCAGATTTGCACAGCTCACGTATGATCAAATTTCCTGACAACATCAGATGTTGCATCAACAAGACATTAGCCTTGGTTTAAGTACGTAGCACTTACACCTGACAATCAGAAAGTCATACTTTAATTCCCATAATCCAAACAGACATGTCGACAATCATGAATGCGCTACACAATGATGGAAAAAATATGCCGTGTCCTCTTTTTCCTCTCTGTGCATATTCAAAGTTACCATTCAGAGCAGAGAAGTTCTCCATTTGTCTTAGCAATATTCATTCTGCAACAAACAGCCCAGAAACCAGTTTCTCAGGCTTGTTGTGCAAATTAATTGCTGCTTTAAAACATAAATTAGATTTCATTGTCTGTGGAGAAGCTAGGGTTTTTGTTGAGTTGTACAAAGCTGTATTTTGAAGAAATCTTGCTCTGATGTGCCACATTTTGCTTATGCTCATGATGTTACATACCATACTACTGGCATCTGGGAAATTTCATTTCTTAAGGAGCACATTTGCAGCATTCAACATGTTGGTATTTTGCATATTTCTGGTTAGAGAAAATGATTTTTTACTAAAATATTGCCAGTATTGGAGGAATAGGCAGGGTAGGATACAAATTTATTCATAGGGGACTGAGAGCTGACCTTATAGTAGTGTATAAAATCATAGGATGCATAAATTTTGTAAATACAGAGTCTTTTCCCCAGGGGAAGGGAATCAAAAGCACGAGGGCACAGAACTAACATAAGAGCAGAAAGAATTAAGGGACCTCAGGAGCAACCTCTTCACACAGAGGGTGGTGGGTATATGGAATAAGATGCCAAAGAAGTGTCTGAGACAGGTATATTAACAATATTTAAGACACTTAGACAGGTACATGGATAGGAAAGGTTTAGAAGGATATAAGCCAAATACAGTCAATGGGATAGCTTAGTTGAGCATCTTGGTCAGCACAGACTAGTTGGGCTAAATGAGTGTTTCCATTCTGTATTGTCCAATAACTCTGCGGAGGTAACACGGTATTTTTGTTCGTTACTTAACACAAGTCAAGATGCAGGATTAATTCTTCTTGCATCTTCCAATGTGGAACATGCTAATTTTTTCCCAAATCCAAATGCACATTTGTATGGTCATGCTGTGATGGAGGAGGGTCATGTGATCTACCTGTTCCTCAAACAACACGACCGGTGCAGGACAGTAGATCAGGTTGATGGCCACTTATAGATGGGTTTTGGCTCATCACATGGCAAACTTTGGCAAGCCTGTCTCTGCAGCTCCTGACTGAGTTTATTGAGTTATCATCATGTCAGAGTAAACATTGTTCATTGGTGTGCTGGGGTCAAATGACAACTAAGACTCAATGCCCAGTGATGGCTGCCCTGGTGTCACCAGTCACTCACGAAGCTTGGCCACATCACTATTGAAGAAGAAAGGGCAACAGATAGGCCTGACTGGTTACACTGACAGTAAAGGCACACAAAGAAATATGAATCAATAGGAGTGGACCATTCAGCTCCTCAAGCCTGTGGCATAATTCAATAAGACTATGGCTGCATGAAGCACTATTTTCAAAGTAAATTTATTACCAAAATACATATAATGTCACCATATACAACCTTGAAATTCATTTTCTTGGGGACATTCACAGTCAATACAAGAAATATAACAGAATCAATGAAAGACCGCCTCCAACAGGATGGACAAACAACGTATAAAAGATGACCAACTGTGCAAACACAAAAGGAAATAAATAAATAGTAAACAAACAAACATGCAATAAACATCAAGAACATAAGATGAAGAGACTTTGAAGGTGAGTCCATAGGCTGTGGGAACAGTTCAGTGATAGATTGAGTGAAGTTATCCACTCCGGTTCAAGAACCTCATGTTTGAAGAGTAATTGCTCCTGAACCTGGTGGTGTGGATCCTGAGCAAGAAAAGAGAATACCCTTGATGGTAGGGGGGTCTTTGATGATATTTGTGGCTTTCCTGCAACAGCACTCCATGTAGTTGGGCTCAGTGGTAGGCAGAGCTTTACTCATGGTGGACTGGGTTGCACCCACCACTTTTTGTAGGCTTTTCCGTTCAAGGGCATTGATGTTTCCGTACCCAGTCACAATGCAACCAGATAGCGTATTATGGAAGTGAACTTTACTTTAGTCAGGACATTTACAGCAGCAGGTGTGTAAAAAGGGCCTGGAGGATCATCAGGGACTCTAGCCACCCCAACCACAAACTTTTTCACCTGCTATCATCTGGCAAATGGTACCAGAGCATCAAGGCTAGGACCAACAGGCTCTGGGACAGCTTCTTTCACCAGGCCATCAGATTTATCAGTGTACATTGATCTGATTGTGAATCTGACTGTACAAAAAAAAGTGTATACAATCTTAGCGTTTGGGCAATATCCTTCCACATATCCCTTCTTTATTGTTAGTACATAGTGATGGAGACACAACATAAAGATATTTACATCTTTGGATGCAAGAAATAAGAAATAAATACAAAAATAATCTCCCCCACACATCAACAGTATAGAAGTTTGTCAAAATTTTTGAAGATGTGTCAAATCTTTGCAAACTTATAAGAGAGTAGAAGCACTTGAGTATTTTCTGAGCAAAGGCATTTACATGCTGGACCCAGGACAGATCCTTTGAAATGAAAACACAGATGAATTTATAGTTGCTGACCCTCTCTATCTCTGATTCCCAATGAGGACTGGCTCATGGACCTCTGGTTTTCTCCTCCTGAAGTCAATAAGCAGCTCCTTGGTCTTGCTGATATTGAGTGAGAGGTTGTTGTGATACCACTCAGGCAGATTTGCAATCTCCCTTCTATATACTGATTCATCACCACCTTTGATTCAGCCAGCAATAGAGGTGCCAGCAAATTTAAATATGGAATGGGAGCTGTGTTTAGCCTTAAGTATAAAGTAAGTAGAGCGAGGTGGGGGGGACTAAGCACACAGCCTTGTGGTGCACCTGTGCTGATGGAGATTGTTGAGGAGATGCTGTTGCCAATGCAACTGACTGGGATCTGCAAGAAAGGAAATCAAAGATCTAGTTGCACAAGGAAATATTGAGACCTTAGTCTTGAAACATTCATTAGTTTTGAGGGGAGGATAGCATTGAAGTTCCAGTTGTAGTCAATGAAGAACATCCCGATGTATGCCTCTTCACTGTCCAGGGTTGAGTGAAGAGCCAATGAACTGGCATCTGCCGCTGGCCTGTTGTGGCGGTAGGCAAATTGGAGTGGGTCCAAGTCACTTCTCAGGCAGGATTTGATGTTTCATCACCAACCTCTCAAAGTACTTCATCACAATGGATGTAAGTGCTACTGGACGATAGTCATTGAAGCAAGTCACCAAGTTCTTCTTCACCACAGATACAATTGAAGCCAACTTGAAGCAGGTGGGTATATCAGACTGCTGAAGCGAGAGGTTAAAGATATCGGTGAACACTCCAGCCAGTTGATCACCACAGGTGTTTAGTACTTGGGGCCAGGTACCCCATCTGGGCCAGATGCTTTCTGTGGATTTACCCTTCTGAAGGATGCACTCACATCTGCCTCAGAGACTGAAATCATAGAGTCATCAGAGGCTGTGGGAGTTCCTGAAGGTGCATTCATGTTTTGGTAGTCAAAGCAAGTAGAAAAGACATTGAGCTCATATGGGAGTAAAACCTTGTTGTCACCTCTGTTGCTTGGTTTCATTTTGTAGGAGGTGATAGCATTCAAGCCATCACAACTGTTGAGCATCCTGCAGTGATTCAAATTTGCTCCAGAATTGTCACTTCACACATGAGATGCCTTTTCAAATGTCATACCTAGACCTCTTGTATTTTACTTGGTCTCCAGACTAGAACACCACTGATCAGACCCTCAAAAGATTGTGGATCTCATGACTCATCCAAGCTTTCTGGTTAGGGAAGATTCTGAATGATTTTTATGGGGACATAAAAACTGTTTGTTTTTAATATAAAGTCCATGCCTCTTCATTGTCCTTACTTCTGGAGCCTTACTCATTTCCATCTGCCTCTATGCAGGTAGGAAGAGGACAGCCAAATTATTTCAGATTTCTGAAAATGGAGTCAAGGGATTGGACAGGAGGCATTCCCTATGGTAATATAACAGTGGTCAAGTGTGTTGGGACCCCTGGTGCTGCAGGAGATATATTAATGATAATTGGGACAAGATTTCATCAAACAAGCTTGATTGAAATCTCCAGCAATGATCTGAAAGGCATCAGGGTGGCTGTTTCTTTTTTGCTGATAGTGGCACTCAGTACCTTGAGTGCCTACTTCACATCAGCCTTTGGCAGTAAGTAAACTGCAGTCAGGATTACGAAGAAGAACTCTCTTGGAAGAGACAATGGTCGCCACAATCATCAGATGCTCTGGGTCGAAGGAACAAGTGTGTGACAAGACAACTGTGTCCAAGCACCACAGAGAGTTTATCATGAAGCGCAGACCTCCACCTTTTGCCTCTGAGCCAGCTGTCCAGTCCAGTTAGTGTATTGGGAAGTCTTTGGGTCTGATTGCCGAATGTGGCATATTTTGAGAGTGCCATGTGTCCATGAAACACAGAATGCAGCAATCTCACATCTCCCTCCAATACAACAATCAGTACAGTATTTTACTATCCTTATCATCACATTCTTAGATTTCTTTAAAATCCAAAAACTTAATGATCTATGTTTAAATATAATCAAAGACTGAAACCCCAATGCTTTTCAGTAATTGCACTCTTCTTATAAGGCACAGAATTGAGTACTAATGAAGAGTGATTGAAAAGATGGATGTAGTTTACCAATATATAGACAGGAAATCAAATGGTCTCATACCATTTTCCCTGTATCCCCATGTTTATATTGAAATTATATTGGGTAGCAGAGTGATGTGGTGTGCCTGCTTCTGAAATGCAACAGTTTGTACCATGACCTTAAAAATTCAACATGCCAACAGTACATATGCTATCTTGTAAATGAACCTTAATCCCTCTGGATCTTAACTGAGCATCTCAGTGATTTTTTTGAAATATTACATGACAGGTATGAAAATAGATCAAGTCCTCAATGGGTTGGTTAAGGAATTGTGCGCAGCATGGTCACCTAATGCAGAGAGCCTAAAGTAATATTGCCAAAAATGAAAAGATCCATGCTTGAAGAAATATTCAATGAAGCTGAGGAAAGATGTTGGTGTGTGCAGATTCATCACTACATAATAGAGTTTAGTTTGCCTACCCTCAGTGAGATAATCAGTAAGGACAGGACCATTAAGCTATTCCAAAATTGTATCTAACTGTGCTTCTGATTATTTGTTGGTCAGTTACAGCCTGTTTACATTTAAAAGCTGTACAGTGCAAGTAAAAACCTTGTTAAATGTTGAAAAGATAGTTATTAGTGTTGTAGGAGGACACTGCAATTTTCATGTACAAGTTATGCCCAAATGCTCAACCCAATTGACTGGAAACTATGCTATAAATAACACTGCAGCACAAGAAAATGTGAATAAACATCCTCCTTACCCTCAGGAATCTAATTAGTGAGATCCCATTAACTCTTAAATGCAATTTACAATAGAGTGATGTTTCAATGCCGAGGAATTAAGCAGTATCAAATTGGCTTGCTTGACCATCTGAATGTCTTGCCATGTGATGATAATACAGACTTGTAAAATAATACTAGATCAGAGGTTCACTGAATTCAGTACAGAACAATACCACAGCATTGTTCATACTTATACAATACTTTCGGGTACAAGAGTTTCTTGACTTTAAGGAATTGATCTCAAACCACTATAAATTCTAGCTGTTTACTTCGGTGTCTTTTCAAAAAGGGCACAGTGATCAGAGAATGTTTTCTTCACTGCGCCACAGTTCCTGGAGATCATCAGACCAAAGTCAGGCCCTTTTGGGTTGTCATAGCAATAGAGCTCATTCACTATGAGAGCACTGAAAATTCAGCTTTTGGAATGCTACTGCTAAAACTGGGAATTGGATTTCAAATTCAGTGCTATGTTGCTGATGAGACCAACTTCCAGAAATCTAATCTATTTGCGCCCCTGAACATATGTTGTTCATAGAGCACCCACAACGCAATGCACAAGCAAAATCAACTCGTCTGCTGAGTTACATTATTTCTGTAATATATAACAGCATCAAAACCAATGACCTGCACCAAAATGAGAAAAATGTAATTAATATTAAAAAAATTCTGGGATTTGTTACCCATTATTCTATGAAAACCGTATCTAGTCTATACAATAGATATCAGATGAGCAAATTTATGCAAAGGTATTTGAGGTCTATTCCTTGCCAGTTCTAAAGCCAAGCTGATGCCAAACGTAGCAGCTGCGGTCTCAGTCCAGATCACATGGCACTGAAACATAGGAAAAGGAGTAAACCATTCAGCTCTTCAAAGCCGTTTGGTTATTCAGTGAGTATATCTAATTTGTGACAATGTCCTTGTCGTTCCCTCACATGCATTCACCCATGGGATTTGAACTATCAACTTAAGATTTAAAATGAATAATTCCCAAATTTCACTCCTGATTAGTCTGGTTCTAATTAGCCAATGTCCAATACTGAATTCCACCATCAGTAGAAAACATACAATTTCCCCTTTAATCGTGGGAACCTCAGCCAAATCACCCATTAAATTCCCAGGAATACAAACTGTTTCGGTGCATATAGCTTGACACATTGTTTTATCTTTCTGATAAACCTACACGGCATTCAGGATAAGGCCAATATAGCCTTCCAAATGTGGAGCGGTCAAAAACTTACCTGATAATACAGGTGTCGTCTAAGTAAGGCAGCATGGACACTTGCTGTTAGTTCAATCCTTTAATTACAGATGCCTATCCATAACCTTGATTCTTTCTACACTTATTGAAGGTGTTAAAGCATCCTTGGGGTCAGCACATATAGCAAATAACTTCAACCACCAGTCTTCAAATCTGAATATGGACTCTAGATTAAATCTAAAATGCAGCTCTGAACAATGGGTTCCAAAGAACTGTGAACCACAGTTAATTGGAAAACCAGACAGTGCTGATTTAAATTCATTATTTGGGTTTCATTTGGGTGTCTGTAATGTGGTTGCAAAGAGGGAAATGTAAAGGTTGTGTGTAGTTCAAAGGAAGCATTGTGGATACATTGTAAATATGGAATTGTCCTGAATTGTCCTATGATCTTTAGCATATAAAATGACACATAGTGTTGGGTCAAGCAGACCTTCTTCCTCTGAAAAGGGTCTCCATACGATGCCTGCTGCCTCTCATTTTGTTGAATAAAGAGACTACTTCATTTAGAAACATAGAAACATAGAAAACCTACAGCACAGTACAGGCCCTTCTGCCCACAAAGCTGTGCCAAACATGTCCCTACATTAGAACGACCTAGGCTTTATCTACAGCCCTCTATTTTTCTAAGCCCCATGTAGCCATCTAAGAGTCTCTAAAAAGACCCTATCATTTCCGCCTCCACCAGCGCCACTGGCAGCCCATTCCACGCACTCACCACTCTCTTAACAAACTTACCCCTGACATCTCCTCTGTACCTACTTTCAAACACCTTAAAACTATGCTCTCTTGTGCTAGCCATTTCAGCCCTGGGAAAAGCCTCTAACTATCCACACGATCAATGCCTCTCATTATCTCGTACACCTCTATCAGGTCACCCCTCACCCTCCATCGCAAGGAGAAAAGGCTGAGTTCACTCAGCCTATTCTCATAAGGAATTCTCCCCAGTCCAGGCAACATCCTTGTAAATCGCCTCTGCACCCTTTCTATAGTTTCCACGTCCTTCCTGCAGTGAGGCGACCAGAATTGAGCACAGTACTCCAAGTGATGTCTGACCAGGGTCCTATATAGCTGCAACATTACCTCTCTGCTCTTAAACTAAATCCCGTGATTAACCACAGAGTCAACCTGCGTAGCAGCTTTGAGTGTCTTCCTGACTCGGACCCCAAGATCCCTTTGATCCTCTACACTGCCAAGAGTCTTGCCATTAATGCTATATTCTGCCATCAAATTTGACCTACCAAAATGAACCACCTCACACTTACCTGTTAAACTCCATCTGCCACTTCTCAGCCCAGTTTTCCATTCTATCAATGTCCCGTTGTAACCTCTGACAGCCCTCTAGTACTTCTCTCTGCTGACTTTGTTTACATAACAACATGAGGCATAATTATCTTCGGGCATCCAATACTTTCTGATGTTTACTATTTAGCAGGTAGCCTGTTTAAGTTGATGAACACACATTCATGTACATTGAAATCCATTTGGTGGGGTTTTGTCTAATCACTTAAATTGTTAAGCAACACACATCAAAGTTGCTGGTGAACGCAGCAGGCCAGGCAGCATCTCTAGGAAGAGGTGCAGTCGACGTTTCAGGCCGAGACCCTTCATCAGGACTAACTGAAGGAAGAGTGAGTAAGGGATTTGAAAGTTGGAGGGGGAGGGGGAGATCAAAAATGATAGGAGAAGACAGGAGGGGGAGGGATGGAGCCAAGAGCTGGACAAGTGATTGGCAAAAGGGGATATGAGAGGATCATGGGACAGGAGGTCCGGGAAGAAAGATGGGGGGGGGGGACCCAGAGGATGGGCAAGAGGTATATTCAGAGGGACAGAGGGAGAAAAAGGAGAGTGAGAGAAAGAATGTGTGCATAAAAATAAGTAACAGATGGGGTACGAGGGGGAGGTGGGGCCTAGCGGAAGTTAGAGAAGTCGATGTTCATGCCATCAGGTTGGAGGCTACCCAGACGGAATATAAGGTGTTGTTCCTCCAACCTGAGTGTGGCTTCATCTTTACAGTAGAGGAGGCCGTGGATAGACATGTCAGAATGGGAATGGGATGTGGAATTAAAATGTGTGGCCACTGGGAGATCCTGCTTTCTCTGGCAGACAGAGCGTAGATGTTCAGCAAAGCGGTCTCCCAGTCTGCGTCGGGTCTCGCCAACATATAAAAGGCCACATCGGGAGCACCGGACGCAGTATGTCACCCCAGTCGACTCACAGGTGAAGTGTTGCCTCACCTGGAAGGACTGTTTGGGGCCCTGAATGGTGGTAAGGGAGGAAGTGTAAAGGCATGTGTAGCACTTGTTCCGCTTACACGGATAAGTGCCAGGAGGGAGATCAGTGGGGAGGGATGGGGGAGGACGAATGGACAAGGAAGTTGTGTAGGGAGCGATCCCTGCGGAATGCAGAGAGAGGGGGGGAGGGAAAGATGTGCTTAGTGGTGGGATCCCGTTGGAGGTGGCGGAAGTTACGGAGAATAATATGTTGGACCCGGAGGCTGGTGGGGTGGTAGGTGAGGACCAGGGGAACCCTATTCCTAGTGGGGTGGCGGGAGGATGGAGTGAGAGCAGATGTACGTGAAATGGGGGAGATGCGTTTAAGAGCAGAGTTGATAGTGGAGGAAGGGAAGCCCCTTTCTTTAAAAAAGGAAGACATCTCTCTCGTCCTAGAATGAAAAGCCTCATCCTGAGAGCAGATGCGGCGGAGACGGAGGAATTGCGAGAAGGGGATGGCGTTTTTGCAAGAGACAGGGTGAGAAGAGGAATAGTCCAGATAGCTGTGAGAGTCAGTAGACTTATAGTAGACATCAGTGGATAAGCTGTCTCTAGAGACAGAGACAGAAAGATCTAGAAAGGGGAGGGAGGTGTCGGAAATGGACCAGGTAAACTTGCGGGCAGGGTGAAAGTTGGAGGCAAAGTTAATATAGTCAACGAGTTCTGCATGCGTGCAGGAAGCAGCACCAATGCAGTCGTCGATGTAGCGAAGGAAAAGTGGGGGACAGATACCGGAATAGGCACGGAACATAGATTGTTCCACAAACACAACAAAAAGGCAGGCATAGCTAGGACCCATACGGGTGCCCATAGCTACACCTTTAGTTTGGAGGAAGTGGGAGGAGCCAAAGGAGAAATTATTAAGAGTAAGGACTAATTCCGATAGATGGAGCAGAGTGGTGGTAGAGGGGAACTGATTAGGTCTGGAATCCAAAAAGAAGCATAGAGCTTTGAGACCTTCCTGATGGGGGATGGAAGTACATAAGGACTGGACATCCATGGTGAAAATAAAGCGGTGAGGGCCAGGGAACTTAAAATCATTGAAAAGTTTAAGAGCGTGAGAAGTGTCACGAACATAGGTCGGAAGGGATTGAACAAGGGGTGATAAAACAGTGTCGAGGTATGCAGAAATGAGTTCGGTGGGGTAGGAGCAAGCTGAGACAATAGGTCGGCCAGGACAGGCAGGTTTGTGGATCTTGGGTAGGAGGTAGAAACAGGAAGTGCGGGGTGTGGGAACTATAAGGTTGGTAGCAGTGGATGGGAGATCCCCTGAGCGGATAAAGTCGGTGATGGTGTGGGAGACAATGGCCTGGTGCTCCTTAGTGGGGTCACGATCGAGGGGTAAATAAGAGGAGGTATCCGCAAGTTGTCGCTGTGCCTCGGCAAGGTAGAGGTCAGTACGCCAGACTACAACAGCACCCCCCTTGTCGGCGGGTTTAATAATAAGGTTAGGATTAGTGCGGAGGGAGTGGACAGCAGAGCGTTTGGAAGGAGTGAGGTTGGAATGGGGACAAGGTGCGGTGAAGTCGAGACGGTTGATGTCCCATCGGCAATTAGCGATAAAGAGATCCAGAGCAGGCAGAAGACCAGAGCGGGCTGTCCATGAAGAAGAGGAGGGTTGAAGACGGGAGAAGGGGTCATGGGTGGGGGTGGAAGAGTCCCTGCCAAAGAAGTAGGCTCGGAGACGGAGAAAGAAAAGTTCTGCATCGTGGCGAACACGGAACTCGCTGAGGTGTGGGCGAAGGGGGACAAAGGTGAGGCCCTTACTGAGGACCGAGCGTTCTGCCTCCGACAGTTGAAGGTCGGAGGGGATGGTAAAGACCCGGCACGGATGAGAGCTGGAACCAGAGGGGGGAGGGGGGAGGCTGGGAGTGTCAATGGAGAGGGGAGGGTTGGGGTGAGAGGAAGATGGAGCCTCCGAAGGCCCAGGAGTTGACGGTGGGATCTGAGGAAGACGGGGCTGCGGAGTGGTGGTGGGGGAAGGGGAGACGGGAGTCACAACAGCAGCACATAAAGACCCGGCCTGGAATTCAAGGCTGGAATCTTGAGAGCTGGGATTAGAGGGGGGAGGGGGGAGGCTGGGGGTGTCAATGGAGAGGGGAGGGTTGGGGTGAGAGGAAGATGGAGCCTCTGAGGAGCCAGGAGCTGACGATGGGATCTGAAGGAGACGGGGTTGCAGAGTATTGGTGGGGGAAGGGGAGACGGGAGTCACAACAGCAGCACATAAAGACCCGGCCTGGAGTTCAAGGCTGGCGTCGCAGTTGGTGGTTGTGCAATCGCTGTGAAGGTGTCCATGGTCGTTGCTGGAGTCCGGGTTTTGAATATGCCCTCAGGTGTTGGAGCCGCCGAGATCAGTGGCAGGGGCCGCAATCTGAAGTTCATGCCTGCTAGCGTCGGGGCCAGCAGGCTCTGGAGTCCGTAGATGTAGGATCTTGCGATCTTAAGTTGTTAATAGCTTTTTGCAATTTAATGCAATCTCTGCAATGCTTATAACATCACCTATATTTTCTCCAGAAAATCTCAATATGTGGCTTACTAACTTATCATTAGTTGTTAATTGCTTCTCCATTCAAAATGTCCTCACTTCATCAACCCACCTATTGAAAAACTGAGAGATGAACCAAAGACAAATTATTGAGTCATAGTCATAGACTAATACAGCACAGTAACAGATCCTTTGGCCCAACTGATCACAGCATCCTCCCTATAATCCCAGTGGTCCATGCTCATAACCCTCCAAGCCCCTCCCTCCCATGTACCAACCCAAGTGCTTCTTAAATGTTGCAACTGTACACACCTCAACCGCTTCGTCTGGCAGCTCATTCCAAGTATTCACTGTGCTCTCTGTAAAGAAGTTACCTTATGGTTCTCTTAAATCTTATCGATCTTACCTTGCATCTGTGCGCTCTATTTTTGACTCCCAAACCTTCATTGGGAAAAGACTATGGCCATCCTTATCAATAACCGTCATGATTTTATAAACTTCTAAAAGGTTACCCCTGATTCTCCTGAACTCCAGGGAATGAAGGTCCAATGAGCCAACCAATCAGGGCAGCATCCTCTTAAATCTCTTCTGCACCTTCTCCAGTTTGATAATATTTTTCTTATAACAGTGACCAACACTGTACATAATACTCCAAGTGCAACCTCACCAGTGACCCCTATAGCTGCAAACGTAGTATACCCACTCCAAAACTTACTGCCCTGTTTCACCACCCTGTCTACTTATGCGGCTGTTTTCAGTGAACCATGCACTTGTACTCCCAGGTCCCTCCATCCCACAATACTCGTCAGTGCTCTGCCACTCACTATACAAGCTCTATCTGGTTTGACTGCCCAAAATGCACCATTTTATGCTTGTCCAAGTTGACATCCATGCGCTATTCCTCAGCCCATCTCTCTAATTGATCAAGATCGCTTTGCAATTCATTGCAGCGTGTTTCATTAACAAAACCCCCTAATTTTGTACCATTAGCAAACTTCCTGATCATGCTAGAAACACACATCAAAGTTGCTGGTGAACACAGCAGGCCAGGCAGCATCTCTAGGAAGAGGTACAGTCGACGATTCGGGCCGAGACCCTTCGTCAGGACTAACTGAAGGAAGAGCTTGTAAGAGATTTGAAAGTGGGAGGGGGAGGGGGAGGGGGAGATCCAAAATGATAGGAGAAGACAGGAGGGGGAGGGATGGAGCCAAGAGCTGGACAGGTGATTGACAAAAGGGATATGAGAGAATCATGGGACAGGAGACCCAGGGAGAAGAAAAAGGGGGAGGGGGGGAAAAAACCCAGAGGATGGGCAAGGGGTATAGTCAGAGGGACAGAGGGAGAGAAAGGGAGAGAGAGAGAGAAAGAATGTGTGTATATAAATAAATAACGGATAGGGTACGATGGGGAGGTGGGACATTAGCGGAAGTTAGAGAAGTCGATGTTCATGCCATCAGGTTGGAGGCTACCCAGACGGAATATAAGGTGTTGTTCCTCCAGCCTGAGTGTGGCTTCATCTTTACAGTAGAGGAGGCCGTGGATAGACATGTCAGAATGGGAATGGGATGTGGAATTAAAATGTGTGGCCACTGGGAGATCCTGCTTTCTCTGGTGGACAGAGTGTAGGTGTTCAGCAAAACGATCTCCCAGTCTGCGTCGGGTCTCGCCAATATAGAACATAGAACATAGAATAGTACAGCACAGTACAGGCCCTTCGGCCCACAATGTTGTGCCGACCCTCAAACCCTGCCTCCCATATAAGCCCCCACCTTAGATTCCTCCATATACCTGTCTAGTAGTCTCTTAAACTTCACTAGTGTATCTGCCTCTGCCACTGACTCAGGCAGTGCATTCCACGCACCAACCACTCTCTGAGTAAAAAACCTTCCTCTAATATCCCCCTTGAACTTCCCACCCCTTACCTTAAAGCCATGTCCTCTTGTATTGAGCAGTGGTGCCCTGGGGAAGAGGTGCTGGCTATCCACTCTATCTATTACTCTTATTATCTTGTACACCTCTATCATGTCTCCTCTCATCCTCCTTCTCTCCAAAGAGTAAAGCCCTAGCTCCCTTAATCTCTGATCATAATGCATACTTTCTAAACCAGGCAGCATCCTGGTAAATCTCCTCTGTACCCTTTCCAATGCGTCCACATCCTTCTTATAGTGAGGTGATCAGAACTGGACACAATACTCCAAGTGTGGCCTAACCAGAGTTTTACAGAGCTGCATCATTACATCGCGACTCTTAAACTCTATCCCTCGACTTATGAAAGCTAACACCCCATAAGCTTTCTTAATTACCCTATCCACCTGTGAGGCAACTTTCAGAGATCTGTGGACATGTACCCCGAGATGCCTCTGCTCCTCCACACTACCAAGTATCCTGCCATTTACTTTGTACTCTGCCTTGGAGTTTGTCCTTCCAAAGTGTACCACCTCACACTTCTCCGGATTGAACTCCATCTGCCACTTCTCAGGCCACTTCTGCATCCTTTCAGTGCCTCTCTGCAATCTTTAATAATCCTCTACACTATCTACAACACCACCAACCTTTGTGTCGTCTGCAAACTTGCCAACCCACCCTTCTACCCCCATATCCAGGTCGTTAATAAAAATCACGAAAGGTAGAGGTCCCAGAACAGATCCTTGTGGGACACCACTAGTCACAATCCTCCAATCTGAATGTACTCCCTCCACCACCACCCTCTGCCTTCTGCAGGCAAGCCAATTCTGAATCCACCTGGCCAAACTTCCCTGGATCCCATGCCTTCTAACTTTCTGAATAAGCCTACCGTGTGGAACCTTGTCAAATGCCTTACTAAAATCCATATAGATCACAGCCACTGCACCACCCTCATCTATATGCCTGGTCACCTCCTCAAAGAACTCTATCAGGCTTGTTAGACACAATCAGCCCTTCACAAAGCCATGCTGACTGTCCCTGATCAGATCATGATTCCCTAAATGCCTATAGATCCTATCTCTAACAATCTTTTCCAACAGCTTTCCCACCACAGACCTAAGGCTCACTGGTCTATAATTACCCGGACTATCCCTACTACCTTTTTTGAACAAGGGAACAACACTCGCCTCCCTCCAATCCTCCGGTACCATTCCCGTGGACAACGAGGACATAAAGATCCAAGCCAGAGGCTCAGCAATCTCGTGGAGCAGCCTGGGGAATATTCCGTCAGGCTCTGGGGACTTATCTGTCCTAATGTATTTTAACAACTCCAACACCTCCTCTCCCTTAATATCAGCATGCTCCAGAACATCAACCTCACTCATATTGTCCTCACCATCATCAAGTTCCCTCTCATTGGTGAATACCGAAGAGAAGTATTCACTGAGGACCTCACTCACTTCCACAGCCTGCAGGTACATCTTCCCACCTTTATCTCTAATCGGTCCTACCTTCACTCCTGTCATTCTTTTTTTCTTCACATAATTGAAGAATGCCTTGGGGTTTTCCTTTACCCTACTCGCCAAGGCCTTCTCATGCCCCCTTCTTGCTCTTCTCAGCCCCTTCTTAAGCTCCTTTCTTGCTACCCTATATTCCTCAATAGACCGATCTGATCCTTGCTTCCTAAACCTCATGTATGCTGCCTTCTTCCTCCTGACTAGATTTTCCACCTCACTTGTCACCCATGGTTCCTTCACCCTACCATCCTTTATCTTCCTCACCGGGACAAATTTATCCCTTACATCCCGCAAGAGATCTCTAAACATCGACCACATGTCCATAGTACATTGCCCTGCAAAAACATCATCCCAATTCACACCCGCAAGTTCTAGCCTTATAGCCTCATAATTTGCCTTTCCCCAATTAAAAATTTTCCTGTCCTCTTTGATTCTACCCTTTTCCATGATAACTATAAAGGCCAGGGAGCGGTGGTCACTGTCCCCGAGATGCTCACCCACTGAAAGATCTGTGACTTGACCCGGTTCATTACCTAGTATTAGATCTAGTATGGCATTCCCCCTGGTCGGCCTGTCCACATACTGTGACAGGAATCCATCCTGGACACACTTAACAAATTCTGCCCCATCTAAACCCTTGGAACTAATCAGGTGCCAATCAATATTAGGGAAGTTAAAGTCACCCATGATAACAACCCTGTTATTTTTGCACCTTTCCAAAATCTGCCTCCCAATCTGCTCCTCTGTATCTCTGCTGCTACCAGGGGGCCTATAGAATACCCCCAGTAGAGTAACTGCTCCCTTCCTGTTCCTGACTTCCACTCATATTGACTCAAAAGAGGATCCTGCTACATTACCCACCCTTTCTGTAGCTGTAATAGTATCCCTGACCAGTAATGCCACCCCTCCTACCCTTTTTCCTCCCTCTCTATCCCTTTTAAAGCACTGAAATCCAGGAATATTGAGAATCCATTCCTGCCCTGGTGCCAGCCAAGTCTCTGTAATGGCCACTACATCATAATTCCATGTATGTATCCAAGCTCTCAGTTCATCACCTTTGTTCCTGATGCTTCTTGCATTGAGGTACACACATTTCAGCCCTTCTACCTTACTGTCTTTACGCAGTTTATTCTGCTTCTCTTTCCTCAAACCCTCTCTGTATGTTAGATCTGGCTTTACTCCATGCACTTCTTTCACTGATCTATCGCTCTGGGTCCCATCCCCCTCGCAAATTAGTTTAAACCCTCCCAAACCATGCTAGCAAACCTACCTGCAAGGATATTGCTCCCTCTCGAGTTCAGGTGCAACTCATCCAATCTGTACAGGTCCCACCTTCCCCAGAAGAGATCCGAATGATCTAAAAATCTAAAACCCTACTCCCTGCACCAACTCCTCAGCCACGCATTCAACTGCCAACTCCTCCAATTCTTACCATCACTGTCACGTAGCACTGGCAGCAATCCTGAGAACGTCACCCTTGAGGTCCTGTTCTTCAGCCTTCTGCCTAGTTCCCGAAACTCACACTTCAGGACCTCATCCCTCTTCCTGCCTATGTCATTGGTCCCAACATGTATCACGACTTCCGGTTGCTTTCCCTCTCATACCAGGATGTCGTGCACCCGGTCAGAGACATCCCGGACCCTGGCACCCGGGAGGCAACAAACGATGCGGGTGTCCTTCTCACGTCCACAAAATCTCCTGTCTGCTCCCCTGACTATCGAGTCTCCAATGACGACAGCTCTCCTCTTCTCCGTCCCACCCTTCTGCACCACAGGGTCAGACTCAGTGCTGGAGGCCCTGCAACCGTGGCTCACACCTGGTCGGTCATCCCCGCCAACAGTATCCAGGACGGTAAACTTATTATTCAGGGGAATGGCGATAGGGGTGCTCTGCACTACCTGTCTGCTCACCTTCACTTTCCCCCCTCTGACTGTCACCCAACGACCTGCTTCCGACAGCCTAGGTGTGATTACCTCCCTGTAGCTCACATCTATGACTGCCTCATTCTCCCTTATGAGTCGAAGGTCATCCAGCTGCTGCTCCAGATTCCTTACACGGTCTTCCAGATCGCCCAGCCGTATGCATTTCTGACAGATGTGACTCTGCGGGAGAGGGGAGTTCCCCCAGGACTGCCACATCTCACATGAGAGGCACATCACCATCTCAGGAGACATTGTGAAAACTAACAGCGAGCTAGCTTGTCCTCCACCTCTTCTCGTCGAAGCCTCTCGAGTCAAAGCCTCAAAACTCCACTCCTTCACTGGTTCATTCACGCTCTGGCCACTTTCCACTCACGCTCTGGCCGCTTTCCAATATATAGAAGGCCACATCGGGAGCACCGGACGCAGTATATCACCCCAGCCAACTCACAGGTGAAGTATCGCCTCACCTGGAAGAACTGTCTGGGGCCCTGAATGGTGGTAAGGGAGGAAGTGTAAGGGCATGTGTAGCACTCGTTCTGCTTACAAGGGTAAATGCCAGGAGGGAGATCAGTGGGGAGGGTTAGGGGGGACGAATGGACAAGGGAGTCGCGTAGGGAGCAATCCCTGCGGAAAGCAGGGCGGGGGGGAGGGAAAGATGTGCTTAGTGGTGGGATCCCATTGGAGGTGGCGTAAGTTACGGAGAATAATATGTTAGACCCGGAGGCTGGTGGGGTGGTAGGTGAGGACCAGGGGAACCCTATTCCTAGTGGGGTGATGGGAGGATGGAGTGAGAGCAGAAGTGCGTGAAATGGGGGAGATGCGTTTGAGAGCAGAGTTGATGGTGGAGGAAGGGAAGCCCCTTTCTTTAAACAAGGACATCTCCCTCGTCCTGGAATGAAAAGCCTCATCCTGAGATCAGATGCGGCGGAGACGGAGGAATTGCGAGAAGGGGATGGCGACGGAGGAATTGCGAAAAGGGGATGACGGAGGAATTGCGAGAAGGGGATTCCATTCAGGGCCCCAGACAGTCCTTCCAGGTGAGGTGTCACTTCACCTGTGAGTCGGCTGGGGGGATATACTGCGTCCGGTGCTCCCGATGAGGCCTTCTATATATTGGCGAGATCCGACGCAGACTGGGAGATCGTTTTGCTGAACACCTATGCTCTGTCCGCCAGAGAAAGCAGGATCTCCCAGTGGCCACACATTTTAATTCCACATCCCATTCCCATTCTGATATGCCTATCCACGGCCTGCTCTACTGTAAAGATGAAGCCACACTCAGGTTGGAGGAACAACACCTTATATTCCATCTGGGTAGCCTCCAACCTGATAGCATGAACATTGACTTCTCTAACTTCCGCTAAAGCCCCACCTCCCCCTCGTACCCATCCATTATTTATTTATATACACACATTCTTTCTCTCTCCCTCCTTTTTCTCCCTCTGTCCCTCTGACTATACCCCTTGCCCATCCTCTGGGTTTTCTCCCCCTCTCCCCTTTCCTTCTCCCTGGGCCTCCTGTCCCATGATCCTCTCATATCCCCTTTGTCAATCACCTGTCCAGCTCTTGGCTCCATCCTTCCCCCCCTGTCTTCTCCTATCATTTTGGATCTCCTCCTCCCCCTCCCACTTCCACTTCCAAATCTCTTACTCACTCTTCCTTCAGTTAGTCCTGACGAAGGGTCTCAGCCCGAAACGTCGACTGTACCTCTTCCTAGAGATGCTGCCTGGCCTGCTGCGTTCACCAGCAACTTTGATGTGTGTTGCTTGAATTTCCAGCATCTGCAGAATTCCTCGTGTAATCATGCTAGAGTTTTATAAAAAAAATTATTTACATAAATTATGAATCACAGAGGTCTCAACACTGACCCTTGGGGAACACCACAAGTCACAGGCCTCCATTTGGAAAACTGACTTTCAACCACCACCCTCCGCTTCTTATCACTGAGCCAATTCTGAAACCAATTCACTGGCTCCCCTCTGAATCCCATGGGACCTAACCTTGCAGGTCAGCCTACCATGTCAGACCTTGACAAAGGCCTTACTAAGAGTCCATAGAGACAACATCCATCGCCTATCTTCATCTTTCCCCTTTTTGATTTCTTCAGAAAACTCATGACGCATGACATCCCAAGCACAAAACCACACTATACGTGATGAGACCTTTACCATCTGAGTGATGGTAGATCTTGCCCCTCATAGTTCCTTACAGTAGCTTCCCTATAACTGAAGTCAGGCTAACCAGCCTGCTGTTCCTTGGCCTGTCCTTGCTATCCTTCTTAAACAATTGGACAATTGTCTACTGGAACTTTGTCAGTGACTACGGATGAAGCAAATCTCTCTATAAGAGCCTCTGTGATTTCTTCCCTGCCCTCCCATAAGGCTCCAGGTATTAGCTCCCCTTGCACGTCAAAGTTGCAAATACTTCCTTCCTCATAATATGCATATGATCCAAAAATCTCTCATTTATTTGTCATCCATAATATTCTCCTTCGTAAGTATCAAGGAGAACATAGAACAGTACAGTACAGGCTTTTCAACCCACAATATTATACTGTCCTATAACCCTTTCCTCCCATATAGCCTATATTTTCCTATCATCCATGTGCCTACCTGAGAGTCTCTTAAATATTCTTAATGTATCTGCCTCTACCACCACCCCTAGCAGGGTGTTAGACACACCCACCAGTTTCTGTTAAAAAAAAAACACCTACCTCTGACATCCCCCTATACCTTCCACCAATCAACTTAAAATTATGCCCCCCTCATATTAGCCATTTATGCCCTGGGCAAATATTCTGGCTGCCCTCTCTTTCTGTGCCTCTTAGCATCTTGTTCACCTCTATCAAGTGATCAGGAATAGACAGTAAAAATCTCAGCCGTATCTTGTGGCTCCATTCATAAGCTTAGTCTCTCCTGAGTCACCTTTTTACTGTTAATACACTGAAGAACTCTTGGGATCATCTTTAACCTTGCTTGTCAAATCCCTCTCATACCCTCTTTTTGCCCTCTTGATTTCACTCTTGTCTGGTCTTAAACTTTTTTATATTCAATCAAAAGATTCATTTGTACCCAGTTGCCAAAACTCGATATATCCTTCCTTCTTTTCCCTTACCACAGCTTCGATTTCAACAGTCAACTTTGATACCACCCTTTTTAAAAGTCTCTCACTTGCCAACTGTTCCTTTGCCTTTAAATAGAGTCACCCAATTCTCCAATTAGCATGAGTGTGTTTTATGCTGGGGCTCCCAAGACCTTACATGGATGTAGAAAAACATGAACGGTTCTTTTCACTGCAGCCATGAAACAAGTCAACCACAGCTGGATAAAAATGGTGGTAAAGTGGTTGTATGTTTTGCTTGCTGATATTGGTTTTGATTTACAATTATCACATGTACCAAGAAACAGTGAAAATCTTGTCTTACACACTCTTCATATGGATCAAATCATTACACGATGCAGGGAAGTAGAACAAGGTAAAACAAAAACAATACAGAATGAAGTGTAACAGCTCCAAAGAAAGTGCAGGGCAAGTGAACAAGATCATAACAAATATAGATTCTGAGGTTAAGAGTCCATTTTATTATACAAAAGGGCCCATTCAAGAGTGACTACAGGTGGATAGAAACTGTCCTTGAGCACGGTGGTACATGTTTCAGGCTTTTCTATCTACTACCCAATGGAAAGGAAAAGAAGAAAAAATGTCCAGGATCGGTAGGGTCTTTGATTATGCTGGTTGATGTACTAAAGTGACAAGAAGAATAGACAGAGTCCATGGAGAGGAGCATCTGCAAATTTTCTTTTGCTTGAAGCTGGTATTCATAATGTACAGACCTGTGTCCACAAATCTGTGCAGTCATGGGCAGAGCAGCTGACACACTAAGCCACTATGAACCCAAGTAGATTGCCTTCTACGGTGCATCAATAAAAATTGCTAAGGTTCAATGGGGATATGCCAAATTTCTTCAGCCTCCTGAGGACAAGAGGCATTGGTGAGTTTTCTTGGCCATGACATCTATGTGGCTGGACCAGGGTGGGCTATTAGTTATATTCACTCTGAGGAACTTGAAACTCTTGACTTCAACACTGTTAATGGACACAGGAGCACATGCATCACCCCACCCCCGCCAAAGTCAATCACCAACTCTTTAGCTTTGTGAACATTACGAGAAAGGTTGTTGAAATGACACCCACGTCCCAAAGTATTCTATCTCCTTCCTGCACTCTAGATTCATCATCATTTGAGATGTGGCCTGGTACAGTGGTATCATTTGCAAGCTAGTAGAAGAGTTACAGTAGGATCCAGCCACACAGTAATGAGTGCATAGGGAATAGAGTAGTAGGAGGCTCAGGGTGCAACCTTGTGGTGCACCAATGTTTATAATCAAGGTGGAGATGCTGCTACATATACTTACTGAGTGCGGTCTGTTGGTCAGGAAGTCAAGGCTCCAGTTGCAAGAGAGGCATTGACTCCCAGGTTCTGGAGTTTGGTGATGATTTACTTGGAATTATAGTACTGAAGGTGGAGCTGTCATCAATAAGCTATAATCTGATGTTGGTATGTTTACTATCCAGATTCTCCAGAGATAAGTGTAGGGCCAGAGAGATGGTATCCATCAGACACTGTTTTGGCAGAAGGCAAATTGCAGTGAGTTGAGGTTCTCTAGAAGGCTGGGGATGATGTGTGACATGACCAACCTCTCAAAGCACTTCATGATATTGGATGTCAAAGTCAATGGGTGGTACTTGCCAAGGCACATTATGTTGTTTTTCTTGGGTACCAGAATGATAGTGTCTTCTTAAAGAAGTTGGGATCCTCAGATTGAAGCAGGGAGAGTTTAAAAATTTACACAACTATCCCTGCCAGCTGATCTGCACAGGATCTAAAGACATGGCCAGGAGCACCACCCCCCGGGCCCAGTGCTTTCCATGTGTTCACCTTCCAGAAGACTGACCTGACATCCATCACGGATGGCTGTAGATTCAGGTGCACTGGAAACTGTCAAGACATATTGTCCAAATACTGACTTCTCAAGCAAAGAAAAAATGCAGCCTACCACCATCTAGGATAGTGGCTTGATAAAGTTATTGGGATTGATAAATAGGTTTGTATTCTATACTTCTATATACACTATGTACCATGGAAAAAGAAAGGACACAAGGTGGCAATGCTCATTGGCTTCAATTGACCAAACCTGCATTTCCAATACGTTCTCTGAATGCATGCCTTCACATTTCTTAGCTTTTAAAAATGTACCAAAGCACAGCACAGCATAATTTTTTCAATTCACTAGATGTTTAGTCAAATGCTCTTATAACCTTAAGGCAACTGCTGGAAGCTGGAGATTAAAAATAAATTATGTTTATACCAATGATAAGGTCGGGTAGAAGCTATTATTCATCAGGTATAAAAGTCCTTCAGGCCATCCGCATAAGATTGAGGGGATGTTAAAAGTTGAAATCAATCAACCAGAACTACAAAACAAAAATACACTTGCCCATAGGTACTGACTATGAAAATAAAGGAACAACACCAATTTTAACCTGCAATAAATTATAGTTACTTACTACTTCCACTGCACAACAGGAAATGTATCTATATTGATTCCTTCACCAATGATTTAACTGCAAATTTTTACAATTTCAGCTTTTCACAATTCAATTCACTACCAGCTTTATCCCATTATCAGTCATGAGAAGCTTTCATAGAAAAACAAAATAACTGAAGAATGAGCATGATTGCACTCCCACTTAAAAGTAAGAGTACAATGGATTTTCAGCATAAACCAAAAGCTAAAGCAAGTGAGTACAAAATGAGAAGTCAAGAAAACAAATACAGAGTTGCTCGAGGCTATTTGCATTAATCAATCACAAGTTCCACATATTGTAGCTATTGATGCACTATCCAGTAACTCCAAAATTACAGCACAATACAGGAACCAATAACATTCATTTTGGTGCAACATATTGAACATTGCAATTGCAAATTTTAAGAAGACAAGAAACGTATTAAAGCAAGAATGGAAGCCAAGTGATTTTGGTTTTGAAGATCAGCCACAATTATAATTGAATTGAATTGACTTTATTACTTTATCCTTCGTCTACTTGAGGAGTAAAAACCTTTAGAATAAATGTGTAAATGTGCAATGTATAGTAATTTACAATAAATAGTATGTACAACAGGACAGTAACAAGATGGTTAACTATGAACAGTTGTGTCAGCATGAATTAGTCAGTCAGATGGCCTTGGTGGAAGCAGCTGTCCTGGAGCCTGTTGGTCCTGGCTTTTATGCTATGGTACCATTTCCCGGATGGTAGCAGCTGGAACAGTTTGTGATCGGGTGACTTAGGTCTTAGGTCTCTTCAGGCCCTTTTTACACATCTGTCTTTGTAAATGTCCTGAATAGTGGGAAGTTCACTTCCACAGATGCACTGGGCTGTCTGCACCACCCTCTGCAGAGTCCTGCGATTGAGGGAAGCACAGTTCCCATACCAGGCAATGATGCAGCCCGTCAGGATGCTCCCAATTGTGCCCCTATAGAAAGTTCTTAGGATTTGGGGGCCCATACCAAACTTCTTCAACCGTCTGAGGTGAAAGAGGCGCTGTTGTGCCTTTTTCACAATACAACCAGTAGGTACAGACCACATGAGATCCTTGGTGATGTTTATGCCGAGGAACTTAAAGCTGTTCACCTTCTCAACTCCAGATCCACTTATGTCAATAGGATTTAGCCTGTCTCCATTCCTCCTGCAGTCCACAACCAGCTCCTTTGTTTTTGCAACATTGAGGGAGAGGTTGCTTTCTTGACACCACTGTGTCGGGGTGATGACTTCTTCTCTGTAGGCTGCCTCATTATTTGAGATTAGGCCAATCAATGTAGTGTCATCTGCAAATTTAATGTGCAGATTGGAGCTGTGGGTGGCAACACAGTCATGGGTATACGGTGATTAAAGGAGGAGGCTTAGTACACAGCCCCATGTGTATAAATTAATGTATACTCAGTGGCTACTTTACTAGGTGCAGGATGTACTTAATAAAGCGGTCACTAAGTATGTTCATGGTCTTCAGCTGTTGTAGCCCAGCCACTTCAAGGTTTGATGTGTTGTGCATTCAAAGATGCTCCTCTGCACACCACTGTTGGAATGTGTCATTATTTCAGTAACTGCCACCTTTCTATCAGCTTGAACCAGTCAAGCCATTCTCCTTTAACCTCTCTCATTTTTGCCCACAGAACTGCCACTCACTGGATGTTTTTTGTTCCATTCTCTGTGAACTCTGGAGACTGTTGGCGTGAAAATCCCAGGAGATCAGTAGCTTCAAAGATACGCAAACCACAATGTCTGACACCAACTATCATTCCATGGTCAAAGCTACTTAGATCACATTTCATCCCTATTCTGATGTTTGGTATAATGAACAGATGAACTTCTTGACCATGTCTGATTGCTTTTATGTACTGAGTTGCTGCCACATGATTGTCTGATTAGATATTTGTATTTACAAGCAGGTCTATAGATGTAGCTAAAAGTGGGTACTTAGTGCAGATCAAGACAGAATATTTACTTCAGAACTCCCCTATATTTTAACAAATTAATATCTCACTTACCATCATCTAATCTGAATTTTAAGATGCACTTCTTCCAGTTTTGCTCAGTTTCTGCAAGTTCAAGGGACATATACAGCCACTCTATTCATCCTCGCCCTCAGCACAACTAAACAGAGGTTGGGATCTTCCCCAGAACTGAACAATCAAAACTCAATCAACATCGTTTTATGCTACAGAGAAAAAAAATCAAACTTTTTGTGGAAGCTTGCTAGACACACATTGGCTATTACGTTTTCTAATGCAGCAGAGATTTGATTCAGTTGAACTCCAACATCACCAACACTTGATATAATTCATTTTATTTGTATTGTCTACAATGTAGGTCCAGTGTGAAAGTAATTCAGTGAAGACTGGCTACACAAATCAAAAAGATAAAGCAAGTTAGTGTGTACTGAGAAGTTAGGAAAACAAATAAAATGGCAAATGCTTGTATGGCTATTTACATCAATCAGTCACAGTGATTTTATGTCCGAATTTGCACTTTACATTTTAAAGAGATAAACTGTTACCAAAAAGAATATCAATATTTGTCTAAAAGCTTTCAAAAAACCTTAGCAAATTCCTTGCAAAAGGGAAATAACCGCTTTATTATTGACACGAGTCCATATTTTGCATTAGTCTTTGTTGTGGAAGACACTAGCAGTATGCCAAAAATTAGAGAGTGTCAGAGGGCAAAAGTAGTTGCTATTACTAAGAACAAGGTGCTTGTGAAGTTGAAAAATCTTAAGATAGGCAAATCACCTGGGCCAGATGGACTGCTCCCCAGGTTCTGAAAGAGGTGGCTAAAGAGATTGTGGAGGCATTAGTAATGATCTTTCAAGATTCGCTAGATTCAGCAATGGTTCTGGAGGACTGGAAAACTGTAAATGTCAATTCACTCTTCAAGGGAGGGAGGCAGAAGAAATGAAATTATAGGCCAGTTAGCCTGACTTTAGTGTTTGGAAAGATGTTAGAGTCCATTGTTAAGGGTGAGATTTCAGGATACTTGCAGGCACATGACAAAATAGGCCAAAGTCAACCAGGATTCCTCAAGGGGAAATCTTGCTTGACAAATCTGTTCAAATTCTTTGAAGAAATAACATACAAGATAGATAAAGGAGATTTGGTAGATGTTGTTCACTTGGATTTTCAGAAGGCCTTTGACAAGGTGCCTCACATGAGGCTGCTTAACCAGATAAGAGGCCATGGTACTATAGAAAAGATAATGGCATGGTTTTCGGATTGGCTGAATAGCAGGAGACAAAGAGTGGGAATAAAAGGGGCCTTTACTGGTTGGTGCTGGTGACTAGTGGTGTTCCTTGGGACCACTTCTTTTTATGTTATATGACGATGATTTAGATGATGGAATTGATGCCTTTGTGGTCAATTTGCAAAGGTTTTGAAGACAGCTGGAGGGGCAGGTAGCGTTGAGGAAGCAAGGAGTCTGCAGAAGGTCTTGAACAGATTGGGAGAATGGGCAAAGAGGCAGATGGAATACAGAGTAGAAAAATGTATGGACATATAATTCGGTAGAAGGAATAAAGGCATAGACTATTATCTAAATGGGAGAAAATCAGAGGTACAAAGAGACCCAAGAGTCATCGTGCAGTTCCCTAAAGGTTAACTTGCAGCTAGAGTCCGTGGTAAGGAAGGCAAAATGCAATGCTAGTATTCCTTTCAAGAGGACTAGAATATAAAAGCAAGGATGCAATGCTGACGCTTTATGAGGTATTGGTGAAAGCAAATTTGAAGTCATTGTGAGCAGTTTTGGGATACAAATCTAAGAAAAGATGTGCTGGTATTAGAGAGGGTCCAGAGCAGGCTCACGAGAATGATTCCAGGAATGAAAAGGTTAACTTATGAGGAGCATTTGATGGCTCTGGGCCTGTACTCTGGAGTTTAGTAGAATGAGGAGGAATCTCATTGAAACCTATTGAATATTGAAAGGCATGGATAGCATGGCTGTGGAGAGGGTATTTCCTATAGTGGGCAAGTCTAGGACCAGAGGGCACAACCTCACAAAAGGGATGTCCATATGAAACAAAAATGAGGAGGAAGTTCTTTAACCAGAATGTGGTGAATCTATGGAATTCATTGCCACAGTAGCTCTGGAGGTCAAGTCATTCAGTATCTTTAAAACTGAGGTTCTTGATTAGCAGGGCATCACAGGTTATGAAGAAAAGACTAGGAGAGATAATAAATCAGTCATGATGGAACGGTGGAGCAGACTTGGTGGGTCAACTGCCCTAATTTGCTTCAATATCTTATAACCCTCAATGAATTGTCCAATGACAGATTCACTTTTGATCACAGACTTCCCACAAAATCGTAAATTTTAGTTTCTTCTTTCAGAGAGCACCTTAAACAGAGTAACACAGATCCGCAGTGGATGCTCAAATTCCATCAAGGTCAAATTTCGTGCAGTAAAATGCTGCCCAGCAGCAACTTAAATTTTAGTGTATAGAAATAAACTGAAGAACGTCTGCTGAAACACTAAAACTTCAGTACACCATGAGCACACCTCTGCAGAGTGCAGTTAAATTACAGATTGTATGATGTCAAAAACTACAAGTTACTCCAGGCTTCAGAGTGCTCAAAAGTCATGTTCCCTAACCAAGTCAGTAACTTTAAATACCTTGGCATCATCATTTCAGAGGATCCGTCTTGTGACCAGAGCCAGAAAGTGCCATAACATAGAAGCGCAAACAACAGGAATTCTGCAGATGCTGGAAATTCAAGCAACACACATCAAAGTTGCTGGTGAACGCAGCAGGCCAGGCAGCATCTCTAGGAGGAGGTACAGTCGACGTTTCAGGCCAAGACCCTTCGTCAGGACTAACTCTTCCTTCAGTTAGTCTCTTCCTAAAGATGCTGCCTGGCCTGCTGCATTCACTAGCAACTTTGATGTGTGTTGCATAACATAGAAGGCACGGCTCCTGTAGTTTGCACAGATTCAGTATGTCATCTAAAACTATGACAAACTTGTACAGATGTACTGTGGAGAGTAGCCAAAATTCAGAGTAAAATTATTATCAAAGGACATATACGTCACCATAAGATATAGGAGCAGAACTAGGCCACCTGGCCCATCGAGTCTGTTCCACCATTTCATCATGGCTGATCCAATTTTCCACTCAGCCCCAATCTCTTGCGTTCTATCCCTTCATGCCCAGACTAATCAAGAATCTCTCAACCTCTGTCTTAAATATACAAACGTTTGTACATACAGACTTGGTCTCCACAGTTGCCTGTGGCAAAAAAATCCAGATTCACCACTCTCTGGCTAAAGAAATTCTTCCTCATCTCTGTTCTAAAAGCAAACTCCTTTATTGAGGCTATCCCTTCTGGTCTCAGACCTTCCCACCATGGGAAACATCCTCTCCACATCCACTCTATCAAAGCCTTTCACCATTCAATAGGTTTCAATGAGGTCACCCCTCATTCTTCTGAATTCTAGTGAATAGAAGCACAGAGCCATCAAACACTCTTCATATGACAGGCCATTCAATCCTGGAATCATTGTTGTGAACCTCCCTTGAACCCTCTCTAGTTTCTAAGATAAGGGGCCTAACGCCGCTCACAATACTCCCAGTGAGGCCTTGTCAGTTCTTTATGAAGTCTCAGCATTACAACCTTGCTTTTATGTTCTAGTCCTCTTGAAATGAATGCTAACATTGCATTTGCCTTCCTCACCATAGACTCAACCTACAAATTAACCTGTAGGGAATCCTGCACAAGGACCCCCAAGTCCCTTTGTGCCTCAATTTTTGTATTTTCTCTCCATTTAGCAAATAGACAACCCTTTAATTTCTTCTACCAAAGTACATGACCATAAAATTCCCAACTCTATATTCCATCGACCACTTCTTTGCCCATTCTCCTAATCTAAGTCCTTCTGTAGCCTCTCTACTTCCTCAAAACTACCTGCGCCTCCACTTTTCTTCATATCATCGACATACTTTGCAACCAAGTCATCAATTCCATCATCCAAATCATTGACAACTGGATAATGTAAAAAAAAATTGTAACCCAAAAGAGAAAAGGGCTTTGACCTTCTGAAAATCCGGACATTGGAAGTTTTGGGAGGAAGGGACTTCAATCAGGTCCAATGCCCGAGTACAAAAGGCAGCAACAGGTCACTACAGCAAAAAAGAGCTTTTACTAGCGCCCAACCAGATATCAGAAATTTTGAGAGGAGGGGGTTTCAATCAGATCCACTGGCTGAGTATAAGAGGCAGCAGCAGGCCTCTACAGCAAAAAGAAGTGACCTACCAGTGTTTGGGATTGATTAGCAAAAGCAAATTACAGAAAGGCCGGGGCAAGTGCAGTGGCCATCGTCACCACGGCCGTCGTCTGAGTGAACAGAGTCAGAGCGGTGATCTTGAAGCTTTAGCTCTTCGAATCTTCCGGGAAGTGAGGGTTCAGTCAGAGAAAGAAAAGAAAAGCTCAAGTTATTTTCACCTTCCCTTCCTGGGTGTCAAGATCTCGGAGGATCTAACCTGGTCCCAACATATCCATGTAGTTATAAAGGAGGCAAGACAGCAGCTATACTTCATTAGGAATTTGAAGAGATTTACAATATTACAATATTGTAATATTGTTATGTTATGTTTTCATTCTATGAAATTAATAAAAAGATTGAAAAAGAAAGGAATTTGAAGAGATTTGGCATGTCAACAAATACATTCAAAAACTTCTGTAGCTGTGCTGTGGAGAGCATTCTGACAGGCTGCATCACTGTCTGGTATGGAGGGGCTACTACACATGACCGAAAGAAGCTGCAGAAGGTTGTAAATCTAATCAGCTCCATCTTGGGCACGAGCCTACAAAGTGCCCAGGACATCTTTAGGGAGCGGTGTCTCTGGAAGGCAGCCTGCATTATTAAAGACCTCCAGTACCCAGGGCATGCCCTTTTCTCACTGTTACCATCAGGTAAGAGGTACAGAAGCCTGAAGGCACACACTCAGCGATTCAGGAACAGCTTCTTCCCCTCTGCCATCCGATTCCTAAATGGACATTGAAGCTTTGGACACTACCTCACTTTTTAAAAAATATATTCAGTATTTCTGTTTTCGCATTTTTAAAAAAATCTATTCAATATATGTAATTGATTTACTTGTTAATTTATTATTAGGTTTTATTTTATTTATTATTATTATTATTTTTTCTCTCCGCTGGATTATGTCTTGCATTGAACTTCTGCTGCTAAATTAACGAATCTCACATCACATGTCAGTGATAATAAACCTGATTCTGATTATATCTGCTCAGCTAGGACAGTAGAGATGCCAGGCAAGATAATGGAATGCTCCTCTTGCAGGATGTGAGAAGGGAGGGAGACCTCCAATGTCCCTTATGACTACAACTGCAAGAACTGCATTCAGATGCAGCTTCAAACAATCCGCATTAAGGAGTTGGGGGTGAACTGGATGAACTCCAGATCATTCTGGAGGCTGAAGACATATATAGAGATAGTTACACCCAAGGTGCAGGACACAGGAAACTGGGTGACAGTCAGGAAGGGAAAGGGGTTAAGGAGCCAGTGCAGAGTACCCCTGTGGCCATCCCCCTCAACAACAGGTATATCACTTTGAATTCTGTCAGGAGTGGGTTGAGTATGGAGTGAGTCGGTGCGTGTGAGAGTGGCTCCCAATTTTTATTGAAAACCTACCTGTTTATCTTTGCCGTATGCTCCAGATAACTGAATATTTACCACTGTGAACAACACGGGACATAGCTGGACATTGAAATGGCAAGTAGAGTGTACCTTCGAAGTAAAACTGGGGAAAAAGATAGCGAAGCCTCGAGTAAGAAGGTTGGTGTTACAGTAATGGCGCCGTTGCACGCTGCTGGACCTGGACCCGGACCTGCGCTACCCGATGACTTGGAGAGGCTTCGTTTAGTACTTATTTCTGACATGACGCAAGCGGTGCATTCTGCCCTAAAAAGAGAACTTGAAGATGCTTTATCACCAGTGAGTGGTACCATGGAATAAATTATGTCTTCTTACGAGTCGCACGACAAACGCATTGATGAGGTTGAAGATGGCCTGAATGATTACAGTGATCGACTGGTGAGCGCCGAAGCCGCCATTGCAGAGCGAAAACGCATTTCTGAAGGGAAAGTTTGATGATATCGAAAATCGGTCGCGGAGATCCAATTTGAGATTGGTCGACATTCCTTAAAATTTGGAAGGTTCGGACTCTGTTAAATTTATGACCGAGTTTTTTGACAAAGTGCTGGGGACAAATTTTTTCCCAAGGCCTCTCGTACTTTCGCGTGCTCACCGAGTCAGACATAAATCATCCGGTGTCTCTGGAGCCAAGCAAACAAGACCAAGAATGTTCCTGGTTTGCTTTCACTCCTTTCAAGATAAGCAACGTATCATCAATAGGTGGAAGCAGGAGCTGTATTTCCGTGGACACCGCGTGATTTTTTTATGAAGATTTTAGTGCGGAGCTGGGTAAAAAAACGAGCAGCTTTCAAGGAGGTGAAATCCCTGCTTTACGGGAAAGGGGTCAGGTTTGGCCTCTTGTACTCCGCCCAGCGCCGGGTCATGCATGAAGGTAAAAAGCATTATTTCGATACACCAGAGGCAGCCAAAGAGTTTTACCATTCGTGCTGGGGAGAAGAAGAACGAGAAGAGCAATGACTTTTTTTTTAGGTTATTCATGCAGCATTGAAGGGGCCTCATGCCGAGGCAAACTGTTAATTTTCATAATCCATTCCTTTGTTCATTTTTTCCAGTTTAATTTGTGGAATGCGATCGGGTCGAACTGCTATGCTGCCGAAACTGATTAACAAAAACTTTCAACCAGCAAAATGTAAATATTTGGGATTTGTATCTCAGGCGTTTAAGTTGCCTAGTGTTTTTTTTTGTTCTTAATGCTTAGCTTGACCTGTGTCATCGTTAGCCTATATGTTATATTAAAGGTAGTATAAGTGATAGGATAAATTTTAAGGAGGGGAGCCACCCTAGATTAGATTGGAAGTTGGGCTGTATGGGGAACGCCTTGGAAGTTTTTTGTTGGGTACTGCCTGCGATCATCCTCAATTGGGAAGGTAGATCTAGGTTTCAGGGGTTAATTGGGTTTTTTTGTTGTTTGTGTAAAGGGGTGGGGGGAGTGTTTTGGGGGATTACCATGGCAGTTTATTCTTTTGTGTGTTACGGATTGATCAGACTTCCTTGTCATTGTGCGTTATTGTGTGCAACTTATGCCCTCGCACTGTTTTGGATTGTAGGCCCTGTGTGCCTTTTGATATGGTTAACGTGAGTGCTGCTGATGGAGGTCACCTTGTGAGGTTTATTTCTTGGAATGTAAAGGGGCTCAATGGTCTGGTTAAAAGAGCTAAAGTTTTCTCTCATCTGAAATAATTAAAAGCAGATATACTATTTCTACAAGAGACACATTTAAGAGTGGAGGACCATAATAGACTTCGTAAAGCATGGATTAGTCAGGTTTTTCATTCCAGATTTAATAGTAGGTCCAGGGGAGGTGGCAATATTAATCACCAAAAGAATGCAGTTCACACCATCTGATGTAATCAGTGACCCTAATGGTCGCTTTATTATAGTCTTACGCTCTCTCTTTCAGATACCTGTTATTTTGGTAAATGTTTATGCTCCTAATTGGGACGATATCCAATTTGCAAATAAGGTTGTCATTAATACCTAACCTGAATACACATAAGCTAATCTTTTCCGGAGATTTGAACTGTGCTATTGACCCACTGCTTGATAGGTCTTGCCCTAGGGGAACATTTTCCGGTATGGCAAAGGCTTTCTCGATGTTTATGCAACAAAATGGTTATATGGATTCTTGGAGATTTTTGAATCCATCAGTTAGGCAGTTCTCTTTCTTCTCTCATGTTCACCACTCCTATTCCAGGTCAGACTATTTCTTTATAGATAATTCCTTGATACCAATGATTAGACATTGAATACACAGCTAGTTATATCTGATCACTCGCCCGTGAAACTGGACCTATATTTTCCTTTAAACGTTAGAGAACGGCCTCTGTAGAGACTTAAACCCTTTTGCTTTCTAATGAGAAATTTTGTAGTTATATATCAGCTAACATTGACACATTCTTCCAGACTAACAAAACTGAGTCGGTATCGTACTCTTTACTTTGGGAAACTTTAAAAGCTTACTTGAGGGGTCAAATAATATCTCATACTTCACATGCCAATAAAGAGCGTAGGAAGGAAATGCAAGTGTTATTGCACTCTATTTTGGACTTGGATAGAAAATACTCAGAGGCACCCACTGCGGAATTATATAAAAGCCGGGTTGGTTTGCAAGCGAAGTTTAATCTTCTATCTACAAACCTATCAGAACAATTAATTCTTAAGACACGTGGCCTCTATTATGAATATGGTGACAAGGCGAGCTGGCTTATGGCTCATCAGTTGAAACGTCAAGCTACATCACGACTTATCCCCCAGATAAGAGACACGCACCAAAACTTGACAAGCAATCCAAAAGAGATTAATAACATCTTTGCAACTTTTTATTCCTCTCTGTATGCCTCAGAGTTCCCCTCAGATAAAACAAATATGGAACGTTTTTTAGATAATTTGGAAGTACCAACTCTTGAACCAGAGGAGGTGGAGAACCTAGATCGGGCTCTTGAGCAGGAAGAGATTAATAATGCCATTATGGCTATGCAGAGTGGCAAGTCCCCAGGTCCTGATGGTTATCCAATAGAATTTTATAAGAAATTTAAGGATAAGCTCATACCGGTCCTCCTAGAAGTGTTTCAGGAATCTTTGGAGAATGGTTCCTTACCCCATTCTCTTTCACAGGCAGCTATTTCACTACTTCTTAAAAAGGACAAGGACCCGACTCAATGCAGATCATATCGCCCCATCTCACTTTTGAATGTAGATGTGAAAATTTTGGCTAAAGTGCTTGCATGCCGTTTAGAACGTCCCCTTCCCAAGATAATTTCAGATGATCAAACAGGTTTTATTAAAAATCGCTATTCTTTTTTTAATATCCGTCGACTGGCTGATGTTGTTTATTCACCCAGTGATTCTCCAAGTCCAGAGGTTGTTATCTCCTTGGACGCGGAGAAGGTGCTTGATAGAGTGGAGTGGGTATACTTGTTTAGTGATTTGGAGAAATTTGGATTTGGCAGAATATTTATAGCTTGGGTTAAGCGATTATACCACTCGCCTTTAGCAGGTATACAGACAAACTATTTTCGATCTATTTCCCATTAACACGTGGCACTCGCCAAGGCTGCCCATTGTCCCCTCTTCGTTTTGCAATTGCAATTGAGCCTCTTTCTATTGCACTTAAGTCAACCACATTATTTCAAGGTGTTAGAAAAGGGGACATGGAACACCGTGTTTCCCTAAATGCTGATGACCTCCTACTTTATGTTAGCGACTCTGTAGGTAGTAGTCCTGCTATTGTGTCATTATTAGGTCAATTTGGAGCTTTCTCTGGCTATAAACTGAACTTTCAAAAAAGCAAATGCTTTCCCATTAATAACTTGGCCCTACAGATCCAACAGGAATCTTTGCCTTTTCCTTTATCTCAAGATGGTTTTGTATACCTAGGAATACATATTACTCGCTCTTTTACATCTCTGTTTGAAGCTAACTACAGGCCTCAGGTTAGCCAAATGAAGGCTGATTTCGAGAGATGGCGCAGTTTACCCCTTACTATAGCTGGGAGAATTCAGTCAGTGAAAATGACTATACTTCCTAGATTTCTTTATTTGTTTCAGTGTTTGCCAGTTTTCTTATCTAAGTTATTTTTTAAATCAGTCGACCAAGCTATAACCTCCTTTATTTGGGAAAATAAGGTCCCAAGGGTTAATAAGCACACTCTCCAAAGAGGTCGTGACGTAGGTGGAATGGGTCTTCCCAGCCTTATTCATTATTACTGGGCATCGAACATTCAAAGAGTATTATTTTGGCTCCACCAGCCAGATATAATCTGGTGCCTGCTTGAGTCACGGTCTTGCCACTCCTCGTCTCTCCCAGCTTTGGTGTATTCTTCCTTACCATTGAAATCCTCTCAATTCACATCTAACCCAGTCGTGCTCTCCACCCTCAAAATTTTTAATCAATTTCGCTGCCACTATAAGTTCATATCAGCTTCGGTTTTGGGCCTCATTCATAAAAGCCATTTATTTCCTCCCTCCACATTCGATTCAGCTTTTAGACAATGGGGTTTGAACGGTCTTATGCGCATTAAGGATTTGTATACTGATAACATATTTGATAGTTTTGATAACCTGCGCGGTAAGTATGGCCTTCCGCATAATCATTTTTTTTAAATACCTGCAGATTCGCCACTTTGTCAAGGAAAAATTTCCCTCTTTTCCTGATCTACCACCTGCTATGTTATGGGAAAAACTCACTCTTAGCTTTAACAATAAAGGGCTGATCTCTGAACTATACTCTCAGCTGATGTCTTTGGGAGTTCAAAATCTAAATAAAACTAAGAGTACGTGGGAGGATGACCTCGGTATGGATCTGGCTGAGGAATATTGGGGAAAAGTATTGAATAGGGTTCATTTCTCATCATCATGTGCTAGACTGGGGCTCATACAATTTAAAGTTTTACACAGGGTACATTTAAGTAAAGCCAGACTTGCAGACATATACCCTGGGACAGACGCTGGCTGTGACAGGTGTTCCTTCTCTCCGGCTGGTTTAGTCCATGTATTTTGGTCATGCCCTCGGCTTGATGACTATTGGGCACTGGTTTTTAAATTTATCAGTGAGGTTTTGGAGGTGACACTGAGACCTTGCCCGCTTATAGCTGTATTTGGTGTGGCAGATGATGATTTGGGTTTAAATGCAAGCCAGTCGGATATTATTGCATTTACATCGCTATTGGCCCGTAGGAGAATTTTGCTGGTTTGGAAATCTGCCACTTCCCCAACTGCTGCTGCTTGGTTAGAAGATGTACTGTTTTTTCTGAAATTAGAAAAGATCAAATTCACTTTGAGGGGGTCTGTGAAAAAGTTCTATTCGAAATGGGGACCTTTCTTATCATATTTTGGGAGTCTTAAGGAATTACTTACTAGTTGAGGGCATTTGATTGTACTTGGGAAGTTGCCTCCCATTTAACATGCTTATAATTTACCTCACAGGGTGGTTGAATTGTAAATACAAGTGTATTTTGGATTATCTGACATGTTGCAGATGTGTGTGAGCAGTCGTCTTGAAGTAGTGTGGGGGTATGGTTGTGAAATGTCCGTACTTGTATTTGTGAATTGTTGTGTTGTAAATATATTAGCTGGCATGATATGTTCGGGGAGGGCGGGTGGGGGGAGGTTTGTTTTGGGGGTACGATATTAAAGCAAAATGGAGGAAAATGTAATCCATTATGTATTCTGTATTGCGTCATTCCTTCAATAAAAATAAAAATTTAAGGAGTGGGGGGAATGGGGAGGATGTGACTTAACAGAGGAAAGCCACAGTGGTCAGGCTTCTGGCACCGAGTCTGCCTCTGTGACTCAAAAGGGAAGGGGGAAGAGGGGGAAGACTGTAGTGATTGAGGATTCATTAGTTAGGGGAATGGACAGGAGGTTCGGTGGACAAGAACAAGATTCCTGGATGCTATGTTGCCACCCGGGTGCCAGGGTCCGAGATATCTCAGATCAAGTCCTCAGCATTCTTAAGTGGGAGGATGAACAGCCAGAAGTCGTGGTCTATGTAACTACCAATGACATGGGTAGGAGGAGTGACAAGATTCAGCATAGGGAGTCAGAGAGTTAGGTGCTAAATTAAAGGGCAGGACCGAAAGGGTTGTGATCTCAGATTGCTACTCGTGCCACGTGCTAGTGAGGCCAGAACTAGGAAGATTATACAGTTTAACACACGGCTAAGGAGTTGGTGTAGGAGATAGGACATAAGATTTTTGTATCATTGGGCTCTCTTCCAAGAAAGGTGGGGCCTGTACAGAAGGGACTGTTTGCACCTCAACTGGAGGGGGATTAATATCCTAGCAGGAAGGTTAATGCCGCACAGTGGGGTTTAAACTGGAATTGCAGGGGATAGGAACCAGACTGCCAGAACACTTGTGGAGGCAGATGTTGGTAAGACCTCAGACAAAGTTAGGAATCAAAAGGTTGAGCATGGTGTGACTAGAGTCCTAAGCTGCATATATTTTAGTGCAAGTATTGTAGGAATACTGCTGAAGATGAGGGAGCTAGTTTACAAAGAGGCAATGTGTATTGAGGAGAGGCTGTTGATAGGGCAAAATAGCAGTCAACAGGATGAATTAAAATGTAAAAGGTGCACGAATGTAAATGGATCACGATGCAAAGTGGAACAAGCAGAAAAACAAACATGAATCAAACCAAGACAGTATTGCCAAAGCAATGGCCAGCCACTTTGAATACAAACATCAGGTTATATGGAGAGTTAAAAATGGATATTAAGGATTGCCCTGTAACACATTTAAATTTGGTATGTTAAAAATTCAGAAAGGCTTTCAAGAATCCACATGGTCAATTAACTATTGCTTATTTAGTCCCAGAAGGGTCAGAAGCTACAATTAAAAACGAGCAAAGTTCAGGAAGGAGGAAGCATATTAGTAAAATATTCTTAAGATGACTTAAATTTGTTCTAAATTAAATCCAGAAATCATTTTAAATAAATATTAGTGCGTTAAACAATTCTAACGTCATCTTTCATTTAATGTTAGTTAACTGAACTATTCCCAAATGGCATATTAACAGGATCCATTTAGCTTTTGATTTAAGCAGTTTATTTTACATCAGTAATTTTTCCAGGGGAAACACTGGGTAAATAATACAAAAACACATATTGGTCATTTAAGTGTTAAGAATTGTTTTATTAGGCCTGTCTAGGCTTCTTGATCCAGAAGAAATGTTATAAATTAAGAACCAAATGGAGGGATAAATGAATGAGATTAAATACATTTTGATCGTATTATGTTCTCTGTGGCTAGAAATGAAACTTGTTTCAATGAATAGGATAAAAGACCCCTCACAACATTAAGTGGAAAATCTTACTGCATTTGACACCACAATCACAATTCGTGATCTGATGTGAAAAAAAATTTAAGCTCCATATAAAGTACTAATTGAAACCTAGTATGCATAAAGGTATGTCACATCTGGAGTTTCTCTGGTTAGCGGACAACTTCCCTTCATGCCTCTCTGACATAGTGGGGAACCGCGTACGAGGCAAGTTACAGCAGTGCTTTGCCATTGCCTTCTGCCGGGTGTGTTTCCAAAGAGATCACCAGCTCGAAACCAATGCAGTAAACCCTGTGTTCAAGAAATACAGTCCATTCTCTTAAAGGCTTCACTAAACAATCAGGTACATACACATACAAGCTTTCACTGGCATTCCAACCATTCAAACAAGCTAACCCAAATCTCCATTGTGTCAAAGAGCTACAGTAACTTTAAACTCTGCCCTCTCAATGTTGTATGCTGCAGCAGAACAATAATCTCATGAATAAGAACACAGGAGCAATGGAACTGCTTCAAAACAGCGACAATCATACCAGTGATCAAGAAGAGCAGGGTGAGCTGCCTCAATTACTATCGCCCAGTGGCACTTACATCTACTGTGATGAAGTGATCTAATAGATTTGTGATTGCAAGAATCAACTCCTGCCTGAGCAAACACCTGGACCCACTGTAATTTGCCTGTCGCCACAATAGATCTACAGTGGATGCAATCTCACTAGCTCTCCATGTGGCCTTGGATCACCTGGACAACAGTAACTCCTACTTCAAACTGCTGTATATTGATTACAGCTCAACATTCAATAAGTTTTAATTAACAAGCTCTGAAACCTGGGCCTCTGCAAATGGATCCTTGACTTCCTCAACGGGGAACCGTGGTCTGTGAGGATCAGAAATAATATCTTCTCCTTGCTGACAATCAACATTGATGCACCTCAAGGATGTGTGCTCAGCCCACTGCTCTACTCTTTCTATATGCACATTTGTGTGGCTAGGCAAAGATCAAAAATCATCCATAAATTTGCTGCTGACACAACAATTGTTGGCAGAATTTTAGATGAGGAGGCATACAGGAACGAGACAGATTAGCTGGTTGAGTACAGCCGCAACAACTTTGTACACAACATCAGTTAGATCGAGGAACTGATCGTTTACTTGAGGAAGAGGAATTCGAGCGAAAACACACCAGTCCTCATCAAATATTCAGAGGTGGAAAGGGAAGCAGTTTCAAGTTCTTGCATGTCAACATCTCTGAAGATCTATCCTGGAATACATTGATGCAATTACAAAGAAGCATGACAGAGGCTATATTTCACAAGGAGTTGCAAATTTCTACAGATGTACCGCGAAGAGCATTCGAACTGGTTGCATCACTGTCTGGTTTGGAGGAGCCACTGTGCAGGATCAGAAAAAGCTCTGAAGATGTAAACTCAGCCAGCTCCATCATGAGCACTAGCCTCCCCAGCATTAAATATATCGTCAAAAGGTGATGCCTTAAAAAGCTAGCAATCATCATTAAGGACCCCCACCACCCAGGACATATACCATTGTTATCATCAAGGTGGTGGAAGGAGCCTGAAGACACATGCTCAACGTTTCAGGAACAGCTTCGTCTCCTTTGTCATCATATTTTTGAATGGACAATGAACCCATGAACACTACCACACTATTTTCCCTCATTTTTGCACTACTTATTTAATTTTTATATTCCTGTATATATACACAGTACTTAACATAACTTATAGTACACATATATTTGTTATTTATAGTTTTTAATTTATTACGTATTGCATTGTACTTCATGATAGCGATATTAAACCTCATTTGGATTCGGACTGAATAAATATTTGGTGCATCCTTTCATATTCTATTTGTATGACTAGTATTTGGATCACTTCTTGATTAAACTAAATGAACACAGGTTCTTTTCTTTAGTCATGGAATTATTTTTCGTGCTGGTAAGCAGGAAAGATGTAGGTTATATAATTCAAAGTCACTGTGTACATTCTGTTTTGTCATGCTAATGACTGTAAGCTTCTTTCAGATTCCCTGGTAATACGTACAACCTAAGTTTTTATGGCAGAGAATATTAAAAATATCAATTTGCTTTTTTTCCCAGAGAGGGAATAGGGTAATTAGCAAAGTTGATAAGATTACAAGATGACTGCACATTAGAGCCAGTTATAAAATAATTAGCTTAGAACAGATATTGCAAACATTATTTACAACTGGATAAACTGGATCAATGTAATGTTTACTGCAAACACATTGTGAATTGGCTTGGATTTTGCTGGGATCCTGTCTGATCACATCACAGATTACTAACCTCATTACTAAAATAATAATCTGGATTCTGATCCAGCATGGGCATCCATAAGAGCAAACTCCTCACAGGCACGGCAGGAATTGAACTGAGTCGCCTGTACTGTAAAGCATTGTGCTATCCACTATGCCACCATGCCACCCTAATTATATTAAAGTAATTTTACTTAAAATATTAGGGGAAATGTGAAGATCAAATAAGCAATTTGGGTATAAATGTTGTAATCAAGTATAAATCTCCAATGTTAACTTGTATAGAAATAGATTCCAGGCTTATAAAATGAAATATTTAACAAATAAATCCACAAAGGAGGCAGATTTTAGTCTTATTATTATTTCAATTACTAGTTATTAGACCAATACTCAAAAGTTCAAAGGTTAATTTATTATCAAAGTACACAACTCTGAGATTCTTCAATATTAGTTGTTCATATACTTTTACATAGAAACATAGAAAATAGGTGCAGGAGTAGGCCATTCGGCCCTTCGAGCCTGCACTGCCATTCAGTATGAACATGGCTGATCATCCAACTCAGAACCCTGTACCTGCCTTCTCTCCATACCCACTGATCTCTTTAGCCACAAAGGCCATATCTAACTCCCTCTTAAATATAGCCAATGAACTGGCCTCAACTGTTTCCTGTGGCAGAGAATTCCACAGATTCACCACTCTCTGTGTGAAGAAGTTTTTCCTCATCTCGGTCCTAAAAGACTTCCCCTTTATCCTCAAACTGTGACCCCTCATTCTGGACTTCCCCAACATCGGGAACAATCTTCCTGCATCTAGCCTGTCCAATCCCTTTAGAATTTTATACGTTTCAATCAGATCCCCCCTCAATCTTCTAAATTCCAGAGAGTATAAGCCTAGCTGATCCAGTCTTTCATCATATGAAAGTCCTGCCATCCCAGGAACCAATCTGGTGAACCTTCTTTGTACTCCCTCTATGGCAAGAATGTCTTTCCTCAGATTAGGGGACCCAAACTGCACATAATACTCCAGGTGTGGTCTCACCAAGGCCTTGTACAACTACAGTAGAACCTTCCTGCTCCTGTACTCGAATCCTCTTGCTATGAATGCCAGCACACCATTTGCCTTTTTCACCGCCTGCTGTACCTGCATGCCCACTTTCAATGACTGGTGTACAATGACACCCAGGTCTCGTTGCACCTCCCCTTTTCCTAATCGGCCACCATTCAGATAATTATCTGTTTTCCTGTTTTTGCCACCAAAGTGGATAACCTCACATTTGTCCACATTAAATTGCATCTGCCACGAATTTGTCCACTCACCCAACCTATCCAAGTCACCCTGCATCCTCTTAGCATCCTCCTCACAGCTAACAATGCCGCCCAGCTTCGTGACATCCGCAAACTTGGAGATGCTGCATTTAATTCCCTCATTTAAATCATTAATACATAGTGTAAACAACTGGGGTCCCAGCACTGAGCCTTGCAGTACCCCACTAGTCACTGCCTACCATTCTGAAAAGGTCCCGTTTATTCACACTCTTTGCTTCCTGTCTGCCAACCAATTCTCTATCCACATCAATACCATACCCCCAATACCATGTGCTTTAAGTTTGCACACTAATCTCCTGTGTAGGACCTTGTCAAAAGCCTTTTGAAAATCCAAATATACCACATCCACTGGTTCTCCCCTATCCACTCTACTAGTTACATCCTCAAAAAATTCTATAAGATTCGTCAGACATGACTTTCCTTTCACAAATCCATGCTGACTTTGTCTGATGATTTCACTGCTTTCCAAATGTGCTGTTATCACATCTTTGATAACTGACTCTAGCAGTTTCCCCACCACCGATGTCAGGCTAACTGGTCTATAATTCTCCGGTTTTTCTCTCCCTCCTTTTTTAAAAAGCGGGGTTACATTAGCCACCCTCCAATCCTCAGGAACTAATCCAGAATCTAAAGAGTTTTGAAAAATTATTACTAATGCATCCACTATTTCTTAGGCTACTTCCTTAAGCACTCTGGGATGCAGACCATCTGGCCCTGGGGATTTATCTGTCTTTAATCCCTTCAATTTACCTAACACCACTTCCCTACTAACATGTATTTCCCTCAGTTCCTCCATCTCACTAGACCCTCGGTCCCCTACTACTTCTGGAAGATTATTTAAGTCCTCCTTGGTGAAGGTAGAACCAAAGTAGTTATTCAATTGGTCTGCCATGTCCTTGTTCCGCATGATCAATTCACCTGTTTCTGACTGTAAGGGACCTACATTTGTCTTAACCAATCTTTTTCTTTTCACATATCTATAAAAGCTTTTACAGTCAGTTTTTATGTTCCCTGCCAGTTTTCTCTCATAATCTATTTTCCCTTTCCTAATTAAACCCTTTGTCCTCCTCTGAATTTCTCCCAGTCCTCAGGTGTGCTGCTTTTTCTGGCTCATTTGTATGTTTCTTCTTTGGAATTGATACTATCCCTAATTTCCCTTGTCAGCCATGGGTGCACTACCTTCCCTGGTTTATCCTTTTGCCAAACTGGGATGAACAATTTTCTATTAATAATGAATAAAATGGTTTTCTTTTGAAAACAATAATGATTTACATAGCACAGCTGGGAACAGAGTTAGTCAGCTCAAGAGTTAATCAGCTCAATGACTGATTCATCTCATCCATCACTGAGATGAAGATGTCTGATTTTTGTGTTGCAGTGTGCTAATGTTAATTATTTTAATACACAAGTCATTCCAATTTCTCAACGATTTTTGGCATGTATTCAAAACTGCTTTTGCTGATTTTTTTTTTATTATCAACCAAAGCTTTGAAATTATGTCTGTGGCTTAGAATTATTATGCAGGAAGAAAAATACAAAGAAAGGAATACTATCGTGGACCACAACGATATCACATACGTGCAGGTAGTTCTAGGGCAGGTAAAGGTTTGTTTCATGCGCACTGTCTCTAATTCAGGTCTAGATCCTCACCAAAGCATTCTCAACTTCTTCCGATATAAACTCATTAAATCCAGTTCTTACAGCAAAGTAGTCCAAACTACAATGTTTTCAAGCCTTGTTTAGAGTATCAACACCGTAATTGTTTTGATCCTACTAGTTGCCTAGGTACCATCACATCATTCATTCCCACATATTTTCTCTGGTATTTAACCAACACGTAGTACATGTCATTGGATTACACCTGGTGAATTTACCTGAAAAGGAAGGGAAATCTAAAATTATAGTGCAAATTGCTAGAAGCATATAGCAGCTCAAAATACACTTGATATAAAAAGAGTTCTGATGAAGAAACTCAAAATGAAAGCCAAATTTTTAGACAGGTTTTGGCATTACTTTTAGCATGCACATTACTTTCACCTCAGAGATATTGAACAGCACAGCACAGAAATAGGCCCTTCAGACACATAGCCCATACTAAACCATTAATCTGTCTAGTCCCATTGCCCTGCACCAGGACCATTGCCCTCCACACCTCTAACATTCACGTACCTATCCAAAATTCTCTTAAATGAAGCCAAACTCACGTCCACCATTTGCGCTGGCAGCACATTTCAAAATCTCACCACCCTCTGAGTGAAGAAGGTCCCCCTCATGTTACACTGAAACATTTCACCTTTCACCCTTAACCCATGACCTCTAGTTACAGTCACACACAATTTCCGTGGAAAAAGCCTGCTTCCATTTACCCTATCTTATAGCCCTCATAATTATCTATACTTCTATCAAATCTCCACTCAATCTTCTACGTTCTAGGGAATAAAGTTCGAACACATTCAACCTCTCCCTGTTACTCAGGTCCTCGACTCTCAGCAATATCCTTGCAAATTTTCTCTGCACTCTTTCAATCCTGTTTACATTTTTCCCATAGGTAGGTGACCAAATCTGCATACAATACTCCGTATTAGGCTCAGCAACGTCTTATACAACTACAACATAATATCCCAACTCCAGTACTCAATTCATTGATTTATGAAGGCCAGAGTGACTAAAGCTTTCTTTTCAGCCCTATCTACCTGTAATGCCACTTTCAATGAATTATGGATCTGTATTCCTATATCCCTCTGTTCTACCACACTCCTCAGTGCTTTACCACTCACCGCGTAAGACGTGCCCTAGATGGTCCTCCTCATACTTTTCTGCATTAAATTCCATCTGCCATTTTAAGCCCATTTTTCCAGCTGGTCCAGATCCTGCTGCAAGCTTTGATAGTCTTCCTTGCTGTACTATATCCCCATTCTTTGTATCATCTGCAAATACGCTGATGCAGTTTACCATATTATCATCGATATCGTCAACAATGGACCCAACACCTAACGTGTCGCATAGCAGTAGTCACAGGCCTCCAGTCAGACAGCCAACCTTCTACTGCCTTTCTCTGGCTTCTCCTACAAAGCCAGTGCCTAATCCTATTTACTATCTCATCTTGAATGCCAAGCAACTGAACCTTCTTGACCAACCTCCTGTGCAGGACCTTGTCAAATGCCTTGCTAAAGTCCATGTAGACAACATTTGCTGCCTTGCCTTCATCAACTTTCTTTGGTAACCTTGAAAAATTCCAAGACTGGTTTGACTCGACCTACCACGCACAAAGCCATGTTGACCATTCTGAAACAGTCCCTGTCTATCCAAGTACTTACATATCTGGTCCTTTAAAATACCTTCCAATAACCTTCTCACTACTGATGTTAGGCTTACCAGCCTATAATTTCCTGGCTTATTCTTGGAGCCTTTCTTAAACAATGGAACAGCATTAGCTAACTTCTGTTCCTCCAGCAGCTCGCCTGTGGCCAAGGACATTTTAAAATATCTCTGTAGGGCCTCTGCAATTTCTGTACTTACCCTGACAGGGTCCAAGGGAACATCTTGTCAGGCCGTGGGGAATTATCCACCCTAATTTACCTCAAGAAAGCAAACACCTCCTCCTCTGTAATCTGTATAGGGTCCACGACCTCGCTGCTGCATTCCCTCATGTCTTTAGACTCTGTGTCCACCTCCCAAGTAAATACAGACACAAAAAATCCATTTATGATCTCCCCCATCTCTTTTGGCTCCACGTGTAGATTACCATTCTGATCTTCCAGAGGACCAATTTTGCCCCTTTCTGTCCTTTTGCTCTCAATATATCTGTATAAGTCCTTATGATTCACCTTTACCTTCTCTGTGAAAGCAAACTTATGCCTCCTTTCAACCCACCTGATTTTCTTAAGTGTTCCCTTGCATTTCTTATACTTCTCAAGTACCTCATTTGCTCCTGTATGCCTATACCCACTATGCACCTCCTTCTTTTTCTTAACAGTGCTTCAATATCGCTTGAAAACCAAGATTCTCTAAACCGGTTATCATTGCCTTGCATTCTGACAAGAACATTCAAACCGTACTCTCAAATTTAATTTTTGAAGGCCTCCCATTTACCAAAGACACCTTTGCCAGAAAACAATCTATCCAATCCACCCTTTCCAGATCCTTTCTGATACCATCAAATATGGCCTTTCTCCAATTTAGAACTCAACCCAAGGACCAGAACTGTCCTTTTCTATAATCACCTTGAAATTAATGGCATTATGAAGGGTTCCCCTATACAAACTTCTGCCCTATCTTATTCCCTAATAAGAAATTCAGTATCACACTCTCTTTAGTTGGGACTTCTGTGTACTGACTAAGGAAACCTTCCTGAACACATTTAACAAACTCTTTTCCAACCAGCCTTTTCACTGTATGGGAGCAGTAGGTCCTGTCTAACCAATCTTTCAGGGTTTTTGGAGGAAGTTACCAGGAAAGTTGATGAAGGCAAGGCAGTAGATGTTGTCTACAAGGACGTTCGCAAGGCATTTGACAAGGTTCCACATGGAAGGTTGGTCTGGAAGGCTCATTCTCTTGGCATTCAAGAGGAGGTAGTAAATAGGACTAGGCATTGGCTTTGTAGAAAAAGCCAGAGAATGGTAGTAGATGGAGGGCTGTGGCTAATGGAGAGCAGCAGGAATTGGTGCTGGGTGCATTGATGTTTGTCATCTATATCAACAATCTGGATGACAATGTGGTTAACTGGATGAAATTTGTGTATGACACTAAGATTGAGGGTGTAGAGGACAGCGAGGAAGGTTATCAGAGCTTGCAGCAGGAACTGGACTAGCTGAAAAAATGGGCTGAAAAATGGCAGATGGAATTTAACGTAGAAAAGTGTTAGGTGTTGCACTTGGCAGGACCAACCAGTGTAGGTCTTACGCAGTGAACAGTAGGGCACTGAGGTGCGCAGTAGAAAAAAGGGATCTGGGAAAACAGGTCCATAATTCATTGAAAGTGGTGGCATGGGTAGATAGGGTCATAAAGAAAGCTTTTGGCACATTGGCCTTCATAAATCAAAGTACTGAGTACAGGAGATGGGATGTTATGTTGAAGTTGCAATAAGACATTGCTGAGGTCTAATTTAGAGCTGTGTGCTCAGTTTTGGTCACCTATCTACAGGAAAGATTAAGTAAGGTTGAAAGGGTACAGAGAAAATGTACAAAGATGTGCCGGGACTGGAGGACCTGAGTTATAAGGAGAGATTGAATAGATTAGGACTTTATTCCTTGGAACATAGAAGATTGAGGGGAGATTTGACAGAAATAAACAAAATTATGAAGGGAATAGATAGGGTAAGTGCAAGCAGACTTTTCCTACTGAAGTTGGTGGGACTGCACTCAGAGGTCATGGGTTAAGTGTGAAAGGTGAAAATCTTAAGGGCAACATGAGGGGAAACTTCTTCACTCAGAAGGCCACCAGGGTGTGGAATGAGCTGCCAGTGCAAGTGGTTCATGTGAGCTTGATTTCAATGTTTAAGAGAAGTTTGGATAGGTACATGGATGGGAGGGATATGGAGCACTATGATCCACCTGCAGGTCAATTGGACAAGGCAGCTTAAACGTCTCGGCACGTACCAGATGGACCAAAGGGCCTGTTTCTGAGTTGTACTTCTCTATGACTCTGAGTCCAAGACTATAAGTAGAAAGTTAAAATAACCTACTATCACAATCTTAGGTTTCTTGCAAGTTTGCAATCTCCCAAAAAATTTGCTCCTCTAAATCCCGCAGACTGCTGGGTGATCTATAATATAATCCCAATAACATGGTCATAACTTTCTACACCTCAGTTCTACCCATAAAGTCTCACTAGATTTGGCCTCCAGTCAGTCCTGGCTGAGCATTGTCCTGACATTTTCCCTGAGTCATAATGCCACCCCTTCCTCTTTAATCCTTCCCACCCTATCACGTCTAACACAATGGAACTCCGGAACTTTAAGCTGCCAGTCCTGCCCTCCTGCAACCATGTCTCACTAATGGCTACGAGGTCATAACGCCATGTGCCGATCAATGCCCTAAGTTCATCTGCCTTTCCAACAATACTCCTTGCTTTGAAATATATGCAGCTCAGAACGTTAGTCCCACCATGCTCAATCTTTTGACTCTTGACTTTGTATTGTTACATACCTCATGCGTATCTTATGACTGTCTTATGACCATGATGTAATTGAGTATCTGATGAGCATGATGTAATGGTCTTGTGGAGGTCACATAATGTAATTTTCCTCCCAGTGTGAGATCACGTGATGACCCCTGGGGTGACGCAGTTAGCTTTCAGTTTAGTTCGTTATTTAATTCGTCAGATACCCCGTTATGCTGCGTATTCGTCTTATGACGCAGTTTTGTTTTAAAGTGGAGTTCTACTTTCTATTGTAAGTAGTATTGGAGAGTGAAGACTGTACCAAAATACAGGAATTCGCCGAGTCGGGTAAAGCTGATATCCTTTGGCAGTTTTGGAGAGGATCGACCTTTATTGAATCTTCATTCAAGAAAAAGTGACCTGCATTTGAGATATCCTCTGCTAAAGCAGGAAGGATTGCGGTGTCTATTCCAGAGGAAAAGGTCAGTTCCCTTAAACTGTTTTATTTCCATCGCCATGAATCCTGCGGACAAGGCAGGTTCCTGCTGGGATCAGCAGTAACGTCACGCCTTTGAGGAATTCTTTACTTCAGGAAAGTCTCTCCTAATTGACTGTATAAACCTTTTGGACTTTCGAATTTACCATTCTAAGAACTGTGTTCGAATTTACGACTTTAAGAACTGTTTTCACATTCACCCTTTTAAGAACTGTTCCAGAGTTGCCGTACAGCAGCTAACTTCCGGTTAAGTTAGTCGTTTGAATATTTTTCGCTATTGTTGAGCAGAGTTTAATAAATGTTTGTTTTGTTTTTATAAAACCTGACTCACTTGATATTCATTGTTGCCGGTCACATGACAGTATGTAGGATTACAACACCTTTCCCCACAACCACTCCACTATCTGTTCTGGCCCCTTTCAGTTCAGGTGCAAACCATTTCTTCTATACAGGTCCCATCTTCCCTAGAAGAGAGCACACTGCTCCAAAAATCTGAAGCACTCTCTTCTGTACCATCTCCGTAGCCATGTATTAAACTGTATGATTTCTGGTCTCACTAGCATGTGGCAACGGTAGCAATCCTGAGATAACAACCCTGGAAGTCCTGTCCTTTAACTTAGCACCAAACTCCCTGAACTCACTTTGCAGGACCTCATCACCCCTCCTACCCATGTCATTGGTACCAATATGGACCACGACCTCTGGCCGCTTACCCTCCCACTTAAGAATGCTGTGGATTCAATCAGAGATGTCTCTGACCCAGCAGCCAGGAGGCAACATACCTCTTGGGAATCTCAAAGTTATCCACAGAATCCCCTTTCTGTTCCCCTAACTAATGAATCCACTTTCACTAAAACTTGCCTCTCCTTCCCCCTGCTCTTCTGAGCCACAGAGCCAAACTTAATGCCAGAGACCTTACCAACGTGGCTTTCCTCTGCTAGGTCATCCCCTCCAACTGCATCCAAAGAGGTATACCTGTTGTGAACGACCACAGGGGTACTCTGCACTATCTGCTTAACCCCCTACCCCTTCCTGACAATCACCCATTTATCTGTGTCCTGCGCCTTGGGTGCACTATCTTCCTGTATGTCCTATCTATCAACCCCTCACCCTCACAAGTGATACAGTGTTCATCCGGTGCCAGCTCTAACTCTTGAACACAGTTCGTTAGAAGCTGCAGCATTAATCATTGCAATATGAGTGGTTGGCTTATTTACCAGTCAAAACCCACTTCCACCGTGTCAGTCCTTGATTGGCCCATTCAAAGGATGCGGTAGCTCTTTCCCATTGGTCACCTTGCACGTCACAGCACCGGTTTCCAGTCCTGGGTGCCTCGGGGGTGTAAGAATAGCATGTGTGAGAGACTCCGTCTCTTTCCTTTGACTCTAGGGCTCGCTACAGGCTGAAGTTGTGACCAGCACTGAAGAACCACAGGGAAAGAGCACTGCTGACACAGATTGGACCTCTGCATTTATTTAGTTGAGTACTCATTTGTAGCACACTTAGTTCTGCAGTTTTCTAACTTGGGGAAATTTAATGGGGTAGCTGTTAATTAAAAAAGGTTAAAGGGTATGTTTAGTGTTATAGTTCTAAACTGAGCATCTAGCTAAACAAGTGCTTGTCTACAAGCACTTGTTTAGCTAGATGCCCAGTTTAATGTTTTACTGTTCATTTATAAATAAATCGTTAATGTGCTCACTCATCGTCTGTGTCTTCCATTTCAGTCACTTGATCCGCAAATCTATTTCCACATTACAATCCTCAGGGACACTGTACGTCTACCTGCCTTCCCACATCCTTCAAGAAGAGCATTCCACTATCCTGCCTGGCATCCCCACTGTTCTAAATAAGCTATAAAAAAATAAAGACAGGATAAATAACAAAAAAAAAAATTCTATTTACAGCCATGCCTCTCCTCATCAAAATCTCGATGAGGTAAAGTTTCAACTCCCCACTCTAACACTGACCCACTTACACAGTGGCCGCTCCACTTAAACTTCTTTTTATTTGATCTTGCCAAGTGCATAATTATGAGCAATCCAATGTTTCCCCGGGAAAAGTGAAATGCAAAATGTACCAACTGCCCCCGCTTGCTTCTTTTAAACTCTCTTTCCCTCGACACAATCCAATGTCTCCTTGATCCCAACCAATTTCTTTCTCCAGTACTTGTTTCTTCTCTTAATTAGATTCTTGCTTAGATTTCTCATTGTTTTGGAAGATGCTATATTAAAGGTATAAAATAGATGTGTAAAAATTAGAGATCAACTATCATTTGCTGCATTAATAAAAACTTGATTCAAATTTAAAATTTTATACTGGGGACCAGCTCCATAAAATTTACTGCACTTGGTCAGTATGATGGTAAGGACATGCCATTTATTTTTACCAAAGCCGAGATATATTGTAAGAAGCCCAAATAATTAAAAAATGCTCATTATCTACTTTAATTTAAAAAAAACATCAGTTGATTTCTTGGAATACGTGCACTAAAAACAAGATATTGTAAAATCACTCTAGCATCCTGGAATACCATGCAAGATCAGACTGGTTTTTGTCTGGAGTTTATTTTGTTAGCCGATTATCAAATATGTCTTTGCCAAATTATTTTATAGCCATCTTCAAAAGTAATCTGCAGAGCTGGATGTCATAAAGACTTAATAATCAGACATGACAAATAGCAGGTCATTGGATTAGAAGTTCAACTTCACATCAAGCACAATACAAATATTACAAATAATTTATTTCAATAACTAGCAGTTGCTGGGAGTGTGGGGAGCAAATAAAATCTTTCAAACCAGACCCCTATATTTTAAAGATTTACGTAAAGAGAAAATTGTCACTTGAATAATCAAACTAGAAAGTGCCAGAACTACTCAGTAGGTCAGGAGAGAAACACAGTGGTAATATTTCAGGTTTTTGACTGTTCATCGCAATCGGGAAAAGTTAGAAATCAAACATGTTTTAAGTTCCACGGAAGAGAAAAAGGGATGGACAAAACAAAGGGAATGTATGCTAAAGGTTGGAGACCGATGTAATACAACTAGTAGCTAGTTACAGTTGATCTGTACACAGGAGATATCAGACATCCCACCCTGTAAAAACTCATTTCAGGGAGGTAGCACCATCAATTTGCGGGAGACTCCCGGAACTTCCAAGAGAGGTGGGATATCTGCAATAGAATAGCTCCTTAGCAGCTAGTCAACTAGTTTAAATAACATTAGTTATGCTAATGAACGAATGACACCTGTTAATCTCACCTCAACATGTCTTTTACAGTCTTAACCCACCATGGGCAATAGAAAAGTCACTGATGCAAACAGTGCAGCGAGCAACACTGTAATTATTTTTGACCCCTATTATGCAGGGGTACACTTTAGTGTAGTCTGGGGTGACATACGTTTTATATTTTCTTTTTTTCTGGAACACTGCCATGGCGCGCGCTCGCGCTCTCTCTCTCTCGCTGGCGGTCTCTCGCGCTCTCGCTTGCTTTCTCTCTCTCTCACGCTGTCGCCTGCTTTCTCTCCCGCACTCTCGCTTGCTTTCTCTCTCTCTCTTGCTTTCTCTCCCGTGTTCTCGCTTGCTTTCTCTCTCGCGCTCTCTCTCTCGCTTGCTTTTTCTCGTGCACTTTCTCTCGCTCTCTCTCTCGCTTGCTTTTTCTCGTGCACTTTCTCTCGCTCTCTCTCTCGCTTGCTTTTTCTCGTGCACTTTCTCTCGCTCTCTCTCTCGCTTGCTTTTTCTCGTGCACTTTCTCTCGCTCTCTCTCTCGCTTGCTTTTTCTCGTGCACTTTCTCTCTCTCTCTCTCTCTCTCGCTCTCAAAAAAATTGATTTCTGTGATTTTGTATATAATTTGCGGGCATCAGGGAGCCACTATGAATATGCGGAAGGCTCCCGGAACTTCCGGGAGAGGTGGGATGTCTGAGATATAATTAGGAGATGAACGGAAACAGAGTAGAAAAAGAGAATAAATAAACACCACCCCGGTCCAAGAGATATAAAACACTATGATTGCCCAGATGGAAGATGAGGTGATTTTCCTCAGCTAGAATGGTCATTGTTGGAACACTACAGGAGATGAGAGACAGATGGTGAGAGTGAAATAGAGAATTGAACTGACTGAACTATGGAGCTCAAGGTCTGAAGGATTGAACAAATGAGTGCAAAATGCCTTTAGTTCCTCATTTTACAATGCAATTCTTAAGAGTATGGTCTCACACTATACGCCTAAGTTCTGAATATAATGCACTAGACTGGATGAACAGAGAGGTACATATCTGGTAACAGTACATTATGTGGCCACTTTATTAGGTACACCTGTACACATGCAGATAATGTAAATATCTAATTAGCCAATCATGTGGTAGCAACTCAATACAAAAAAGAATACAGACATGGTCAAGAGGTTCAGCTGTTGTTCAGATCAAACAGCGGAATGACGAGCAGTATGATCTAAGTGGCTTTGACCATGGAATGATTCTTGGTGTCATACAGGATGGTTTGAGATCTCAGAAACTGCTGATCTCCCGGGATTTTGACACACAACAGTCTCTAGAGCTTACAGAGTATGGTGTGAAAAACAAAAAACATGCAGTGAGCAGCAGTTCTGTGTATGAAAACACCTTGTTAATAAGATGTCAGGGGAGAATGGTCAGACTGGTTCAAGCTGGCAAGAAGGCGAGAGTACCTCATATAACCACAGGTTACAACAATGGTGTACAGACAGTACCTCTGAATGCACAACACATTGAACCTTGAAGTGGATGAGCTACAGCAGCAGGTGACTACATACACTCAGCAGTCACTTTATTAGGTACAGGAGGTACTAATAAAAGTGGCCACTGAGTGTATCACAGTGGTGCTCATATCTTCATTTTGAACTGCTCTGAGCATTGCCATGAATTTTCTCCATTGTCAGAACAGCAAGAAAAGTGAAGCTGCGAAACACAAGTCTGTTCTTTCAATAGCAGGCCAAAACATTGATAACAAAAGTGAACAACTTGATGGGAAATAGGACACAATAATCAAGGAAGCTGGATTGGATTGAAATGAATTAAGAGTTTCTTATCTGTTGATAAGAGTAATGCATTTCCAAAATTCTTGTGAAGAGTCTAGTTCTCAGCAAAATGTGGCTGTTTCTTAAACCAGCTTTTCCAAAGTGAAGAGCACAAGAGCAAATTCAGACTATTTCAAGAATTTGTTAATAATACCAAGAGAGATGTTTTACAGGGGATTGGTTTCTAGATTAAATAAGAGGTCAAAAGCCAGATTATGTTTTAAAACCTAGTATGCTCACTTTGAAATTATATTTTCCCCCACTCACAACCCACAGTATGGTTGTGCAAGAGTTCTTAATTGCAGTGATTTCCTTCCAAGAATGTAAACCCTAAGTTCCATCAGCTTTTATTCTTGGCATCATACTTCCATTCCCACTCCCCAGGCCTCCACCACCTCCCCCCCCCACCCCCGCAAGGAATCAGGATCTCCTCTGAACCGGTCTCAGAGATAGGAATGTTTTTCAGTGACCAGCCAGCAAAACACGGGACAAGACAGTTGCTCAGCAGTGGACTGCACTGTGGGGAGGAATTTCCAAACTATTACATGAGCGTATTTTTCATTAGTGAATTAAAGAAGAAATTCCCTTCCTGAAGGAGAAAGAAGTGTTGCCAGTTGGATATGGATCAAGAAGAACATCTTATCACGATGATTTTGGACAGTTGCCATAGTTACACATACACTCAAGGGCTGATATATGACTTTTTAAGCATGGTAAGTTTATATTGAATTTACTCTTCCAATCAACATGGAAACTGAAAATTTAAATCCATTTCACATCAAAAAGTAAGCATTTTTCCCTCGTCAATTTTGCCATTGTCATCTAACTTTCACTGTTAGCAATGTTCCAGACTTCGAGCTGATTTATTAAGTGCTGGAATGAGTTAATTCAAACAAAGAGGATATTAATCACAATGAAGCAACAACCCTAGTTGACATAAAGATTTGCAAGAGCATTGATTGCTCTGAGAAGGTTACACTTACTGCAAAGGAACAAGTAGTACACAGATCACATCATAAACTTAGGTGTTGGATGACATGAAGAGTCCTCTTTAGAGGTACTAAGATAAGGAGAAAAGGAACCAGTTATATGTTTTAGGTAAATGATCTTTTAATGCAACTTCAATACAACGAATAGAGTGACTGTCTCAATGAAAACAACACTGGTCACAGGTGTAACATCGTAGTTAGTATCTCCAACAAAAAAAGGGGGAGAAGCAGCACAAGTTATTTTCTCTGCCTCTCAGGTCACATTAACTGAAGCACTGCATAACACAGCTGCCTTCAAAGCAACACTTAAGAGTTTAATCAAAAGTAGTAACCAGAAATGAATGTCTATAATAATATTTGAAATAGCAACTGTTTGCGAAGAGGATTTAGCTCATTGTCTCTTCTATTCCTTTAAAATCAGTTACTTCTACTTTTTACCTTTGTACCTGGTTTCATATCTAATTTAACCATCAGAATAGATTACTCCTTTAGTAGATGCAACACTGAAAATAATGAAGCGACATGGATAAACAAAGAACACAAAATGGAACAAAAATATGAGCAGATTCCTCAATGTAACAGCATCTCTTGTGTCAATGTGATAATCAGCAAACTGCGAAGTTTTTGCTCCACACCCTTTTACATATTCTTCAAAAGGTCAGGTACATAAAAACATCTCAGAACACAGTGCTGTACCTTCAGGATCATCAGGCTTTCGAACTTTTTCCCATTCTTCCTGTCTCACTTTGCGCCTTTCCTCTAATTCAGCCTCGGTTACAAACCGCTTCTTAATATGGCCATCTTCAGTCCCACCATCCATTCTTCAGTGAAAAGACTGCAAAACAATAAATACATTTGACATTTACTGCTGTCCAACCATTTAATTTGCCAACATGAAGCACTTAAAAATTGAACACTGACATCACATAAAAACTATCATTGTATTAAAAGTTTCCAAACCCACTGATTTAATTCTCCAACACAGAATTCAAGACTGGGCACTCAAAGAGTGAGCGCATGCATCTTCCCCCTTCTATTTCAGTCCTGAAGAAAGGTCTTGGCCCAAAATGTTGATTGTTTATTCATTTCCATAGATGCTGCCTGACCCAAGTTCCTCCAGTATTTTGTGTGTGTTGCAAAGCATCCAGATTGTGTTTTCAGTCAGATGCTCTTTGCACATTGAAATAGATCAGTTTCCTCCACTATGTGTGCAAGAACTCCATTCCTACCAATACCTTGGCAAAGATGTCCTTTGCCCTTCTAATCCCAATGTAATGTTCAAATATGCAATGGGAAACCGCTGACAACTAATGTACTTTGAAACTGCCATATCGTTTATAACAACAATTTAGGGGTACATTAGGATGTGCAAGGAAGACAACCACAGAAGCTGGATGAAAGTAATGTTAAATTAAATAAATATGTGAAGACAGTTTAGGCTAAAGGCATGCAAAAGAAAATTATTAAGCAAGTACAATTCTCAACTGAAAACAATTTTTTTTAAATTTACTCTTTATATTTTACCACTCAAATATTATAAATAATAAAACAAAGAAAATAAACACATACCAATCCTCATAGAGGGATCAGAAATGGAGAGAGTGAGCAGCTTCAAGTTCCTGGGTGTCAAGATCTCTGAGGATCTAACATATTGATTCCAACATATTGATGTAGTCATAAAGAAGGCAAGACAACGGCTATACTTTATTCGGAGTTTGAAGCGATTTGGCATGTCAACAAATACACTCAAAAACTTCTATATTTGTACTGTGGAGAGCATTCTGAAAGGCTGCATCACTGTCTGGTATGGAGGAGCTACTGCACAGGACCAAAAGAAGCTGTAGAAGGTTGTAAATCTAGTCAGCTCAATCTTAGGCACGAGCCTACAAGGTGCCCAGGACATCTTTAGGAAGCGGTGCCTCAGAAAGGCAGCGTCCGTTATTAAGGACCTCCAGTACCCAGGGCATGCACTTCTCTTACTGTTACCATCAGGTAGGAGATACAGAAGCCTAAAGGCACACACTTAGCGATTCAGGAACAGCTTCTTCCCCTCTGCCATCCGATTCCTAAATGGACTTTGAAGCTTTGGACAATACCTCACCTTTTTTAATATACAGTATTTCTATTTTTGCACATTTTTTAATAATCTATTCAATATACATAATTGATTTACTTGTTTATGTTTTATTTTATGTTTTTATTTTATTTATTATTTTTTTTCTCTCTCTCTGCTGGATTATGTATTGCATTGAACTGCTGCTGCTAAGTTAACAAACTTAACGTCACATGCCGGTGATAATAAACCTGATTCTGATTCTGATCTGAGGAAATAACTATCTCCTGTTGGGGAAACCACAACTGGTAGGTGGCTCCTTTCATTCATTAATTAATGAATGGACCATTCAATTGAATAGGAAATTGAGACCAAAGGATGAGGTTGTAAATGAAAAAATCAAGTAGTTACCATTTGATGAAAGGAATACCTTCAGGAAAGAGATTAACTTTAATTCCCATCCTCTCCACCAAACTACTATTGATTCTCATTTCCAGGTGACAAAGGTAGAAATCTGCAAATATAAATTGAAATTCTCTCTTATTCATTTCCATTCTAAAGGTCTGCTGCATAATTCAAGTTCTGTATCTTGAATGTCAATACTGAATTCATTACCTTCACAGATTACATGTACTCATCTATTTCTAGTATATAGAGTCCCTGCCGTAAAAAAGTTTCAAATATCGATGTTTTTAACAAAGAATGACAGAGTAAATAAAAACTACATTTTGGACAAGTAGAGCCATGTTCAAACTCTAAAGTATAGAGTAGCACCCAAGAAGTGCACAAGTAAGTTAAACATTATAACAAGATGCTTCAGAATGATTTAATAATACTGTCATGTGTTGTGAAGATTGTTGTTTTATGGTAACAGCACAATAATGAAAAACTATAAATTACAATAAGAAAATATATTTAAATCAAGTAAGTAGTGCGAGAGCAAAATAGGGAAAAAAAGTGAGGTAGTGTACATGAGTTCATTGCCCATTCAGTAATCCGATGGCAGAGGAGAAGCAGCTGTTCTGAAAACGTTGACTCTTCAGGCTCCTGTATGTTCTCCTTATGGTTGCAATGAGAAGAGGACATTCCTGAGTGATGGGGGGGGGGGGGTGTCCTTAATGATGGATGCTGCCTTTTTGGGGCATCTCCTTTTGAAGATGTCCTCATTGCAGGCAGGTTAGTGCCCATGATGGAGCTAGGTTTACAATTTTCTTCAGCTTTTTCCTGATCCTGTTCAGTTGCCCTCCACACCACACGGTGCAATGTTAAAATGCTCTACACAGTACAGCTGCAGAAAGTTGCAAGAGTCTCTGGTGACAAACCAAGTCTCCTTAAACTCCAAATGAAATATAGCTGTTGTCATGCTTTCTTTGTAATTGCATCAATGTGTTAGGCCAAGGATTGATCTTCAGAGATGTTGACACGCAGAAACTTTAAACTGCTCACCCTTTCCACTGCTGATCCCTGAATGAGGACTGGTGAATGTTCTCTTGACTTCTTGTTCCTGAAGTCCACCATCAGCCCCTTGGTTTTACTGACATTGAGTGCCAGGTTGTTGTTGCAAGACCACTCAACCAGCTGATTTACCTCACTGGTCACCATCTGAAATTCTACCAACAATAGTTGTGTCATCAGCAAATTTTTAGACGGCATTGCAACTCTATCTAGCCACACAGCCATGAGTGTAGAGAGTTAAACACATGTTCTTGAGATGGGCCACTGCTGATTGTCAGTGAGGTGAAGATGTTATTTCCTATCTGCACTGACTGTGGTCTCCTGGTAAGGAAGTCAAGGAACTCGTTGCAGAGTGGGGTACAGAGGCCCAGGCCCAGAGGCTTGACTGACCAGGGTAATATTGTACAATAAAAGCTAAAGACTAATGTAGACTATCAGAAATCAATCAACTAAAAATTTTGTTCCTTTCATGAGAATCAACTTGTTTTTAGACAATAGAATTTTCCCAATGCCAGCATGCTTTCCATCAGAAAATGGACAGAATGTCTAATTATTCAGCTGGAGGACACATTCTTTTATTTTCATAAATATTGGCTAATTCAAAGACCTTTCCCACACCATGAACTTGGCCATACTATGAATCTATTATGTCATTATTGACCCTACCAATACCCATTCAGTTCTCTCCTCAATGTTCATGACCAAAATTAATTTCCAGTGAATTCTCAAATTCGTTTTCAAATCTCTCAGTGGCCTCCCCACCCCCAGTCTCCAAACCCTCAGATTTCTCTACACTCTGTGATCCAGGCTCTTCAACAAAAAACAATGTTTGTCACTTTCTAAATGTACCTTTAACTAACTGGCACTCAGCCCTAAAATCTCCTCTCTAAACCTCACCACCTCTGAAGTTCCCTCATCTTGTTCAGAAGCCAACTTTGTCGGCTTCTGCTCTCATACCTTATAATGGTCCATTTGTATTTGATAATGCTGGTTATCACTTGTGATTTCTTGTGTTAAAGGCACCATACATAAAACGAAATTTATTATCCATCAAACTATTTTATAACATGCGTTCCCTTGCTCCCACAGATTGAGTCATTTTGTTACAATAACAGCTCTCTGACAGATAAGGGCACATTATATTGAATTAGTTTTTATTCCTTAATGCAAATTGAATTTTGCAGTTAATTTTATTTACTCTTTTTTTTAAAAAGAGCCTAAAGTTGTTAGAACACACTTGTGTCCTTCTCTCTGTTAGGCATCTTCAGTGCTCCTTGTGAATAAATGCAAATGATTCGCAAGAGGGTTGTCTGTGCTTATTAGGCACTTGACTACTATAGTAGGAACACGGTGACTACATATAATCTCATTTTGTGAGCCAAGCAGAAAAATCTCAAAATTAATGCAATTATAAAAGACAAGCCAGAGGTAACACAAGCTAAACAAATAAATCATCCTGTATGTTTTCCTCACTCAGAATTGAATGATGTGCAATATTAAAAAGATGTTAAAATATATGAGAATTACACAAATTTATGTTTTTTCATGACAAGTACCTCCAGGGCATATCGTGTATGTTTCATCATTTCAGTGGGTGTCCAATTTTTTTTTCATTTTACAAAACAAATGAGAAAACTAATACCTAAACTGTAAAAAAGACATTATATTCCACTAACAGAAACCATTATTTCACAGTAATGAAATATTTTCAAGCATTTAAATTCTACAAACAAAATGGGAACCAATCAAGCAACAACTCCAGCATACAAAATACATGATGTTAAAGAGGAGCCAATTATCAACAAGTCGCATTGCAACACTGCACAGAGTAAGAGAATCCACAGGACCGATACACTCCATTTATTGAAAAGCAATAATGCCTATAAAGAAGCTTGGTACTTCACAGAATAACTCATTTAGAGTGAAGCGCAAATAAATAAAATATTTAAAAATCTATTTTAGTCACTGCAGTGTAGTGCATTCCAAGCATACCATAGCAGCCCCGAGAGTTTCAGTGAAGCCACCTAAGCTCCGAGCCGTGGGTTGTATCCATGGCATGGTGAATCTCTTATGTCATCAAAATTTTAAGAAAACAATGTGTGAAATTGTGAACACTCACAGCGAACATGAACACACATCAATTCTTCCAACTTTTGGCTACATCTAGAAGTTAGCACCTGATCATTATAATAATAAGCAACAGTGCAAAGCTGCACTAAATTTGATCGTATAAAAAAGGCAAGTTTAGAAGTCGAACTTTTACCTAAAACTGAACTGAAAAGACAAATTATTAAAGACCACTCCAGGAGTAAAACTGTGAAACCCAACCTTCATAAGACAATCAAGCAAGTCACAGAATAAACACTTAACAATGATTATACATCAAACCATGATTAACTTGATCCATCCCTCCGGATTTATTAAAGAACACAGCATTGTACATGACCAAAGGTGACCATTTACCCCATCCCAGGCAGGTCAAAAGATGCATACTGTTTTCTAACCAAACTGTATTTCACCACTTTTATTCATCTGCTTAAAGCTAACATTCCTTGCCTCTGCTGACTTACTGGTGGCCAGCTCTACTTATGCATCACTCCACATGCAAACCCAACAAATTAACCAAGCCTTGACATTTTCTCTACCAATTCCAAATCAAAGCCTCCTCAATCCACAGTTCTCTGGTGATACTGAAAACCTGAAATTGGAATTCGTTCATTCTTTTCTTCAATTTAAATACATCAAGAATGCTGTTTTAAAAATAACATTAAATCCACAGTAAATATTATCAATAACTCTGGTTTTCCCACTCTGCTTATGCCCAAACACATTGAATTAATTCAATGTGGTTTTCCATATTTTCGGAACTTGCGGTGGACCAAATTCTTCTGGAGCTTTTTGAGGATGTAACTATGAAAATGGACATGGGAAAGCCAGTGGATGTAGTGTACCTGGACTTTCAGAAAGCCTTTGATAAGGTCCCACATAGTAAGTTACTGGGTAAAATTAGAGCACATGGTATTGGGGGAGGGTACTGACATGGATAGAAAATTGGTTGGCAGACAGGAAACAAAGAGTAGGGATTAACAGGTCCTTTTCAAAATGGCAGGCAGTGACTAGTAGGGTACCACAAGGTTCGGTGCTGGGACTGCAGCTATTTACAACATACATTAATGATTTAGATGAAGGGATTAAGAGTAACATTAGCAAATTTGCAGATGGCACAAAGCTGGGTGACATTGCAAAATGTGAGGAGGATGTTACGAGAGTGCAGGGTGACTTGGACAGGTTGGGTGAGTGGGTAGATGCAGTTTAATGTGGATAAATGTGAGGTTATCCACTTTGGCGGCAAGAACAGGAAGGCAGATTACTATCTGAATGGCGTCAAGTTAGGAAAAGGGGAAGTACAATGAGATCTGGGTGTCCTTGTTCATCAGTCACTGAAAGTAAGCATACAGGTACAGCAGGCAGTGAAGAAATCTAATGGCATGTTGGTCTTCATAACAAGGGGAGTTGAGTATAGAAGCAAAGAGGTCCTTCTGCAGTTGTACAAGGCCCTGGTGAGACCCCACCTGGAGTATTGTGTGCAGTTTTGGTCTTCAAATTTGAGGGAGGACACTCCTGCTATGGAGGGAGTGCAGCGTAGGTTCACTGGGTTAATTCCAGGGATGGCAGGAATGTCATATGTTGAAAGATTGGAGTGACTGGGCTTGTATACACTGGAATTTAAAAGGATGAGAGGGGATCTGATTGAAACATATAGAGGCCACAGTTTAAGAATAAGGGGTAGACCATTTTGAACAGAGTTGAGGAAAAACTTCTTCACACAGAGGGTCGTGGATCTGTGGAATGCTCTGCCTCAGAAGGCAGTGGAGGCCAAATCTCTGGATTCTTTCAAGAAAGAGTTCGATAGAGCTCTTAAAGATAGTGGAGTCGAGGGATGTGGGGGGAAGGCAGGAACAGGGTACTGATTGTGGATGATCAGCCATGATCACAGTGAATGGCAGTGCTGGCTCGAAGGGCCGAATGGCCTACTCCTGCACCTATTGTCTATTGACAATACTTCCTGCAAGTTAAACTTCTGCTGGGTCCTTTGAGCTACAAAATCCTTAATCATTGCCACTGCAAGGTGTGCTGCTATTTAAAATGATTTCCAGTGAGACCTCAAGATATTAATAGTTTCTGGATTTTAAGTGAAGTGGGTACAGTGTACACAAAAACGAAGAGAAAACAGTTGTGGGGAAATGTTGGGAACATGAAACTACACAGCTTCTTGCTTTTATCAACCTAATTAAAGGCTTCTTTGGTCATATGCAGTGAAGGCTTCTTTCACAATTCTCACAACACTCAGTGATTCAGGAACAGCTTCTTCCCCTCTGCTATATGATTCCTAAATGGACATTGAGCCCATAAACACTGTTTCACTTTTTTAAAAAATATTACTTCTGTTTCCACTATTTTAACCTGATTGCTTAAAATACATATATACACTTACTGCAATTGATTTATTTATTTATTAGCTTTTTTCTTTCTACATTATCATGTATTGCATTGTACTGAGGATGTTCTACGAGTCTGTGGTGGCCAGTGCTATCATGTTTGCTGTTGTGTGCTGGGGCAGCAGGCTGAGGGTAGCAGACACCAACAGAATCAACAAACTCATTTGTAAGGCCAGTGATGTTGTGGGGATGGAAGTGGACTCTCTGACGGTGGTGTCTGAAAAGAGGATGCTGTCCAAGTTGCATGCCATCTTGGTCAATGTCTCCCATCCACTACATAATGTACTGGGTGGGCACAGGAGTACATTCAGCCAGAGACTCATTCCACTGAGATGCAGCACTGAGCATCATAGGAAGTCGTTCCTGCCTGTGGCCACCAAACTTTACAACTCCTCCGTTGGAGGGTCAGACACCCTGAGCCAATAGGCTGGTCCTGGACTTACTTCCTGGCATAATTTACATATACTATTAACTATTTATGGTTTTATTACTATTTATTATTTATGGTGCAACTGTAACGAAAACCAATTTCCCCCGGGATCAGTAAAGTATGACTATGACTAAGTTAGCAAATTTCATGACGCATGCCGGTGATAATAAACCTGATTCTGATTCAGTATCTTCATCTTCACTCTCCAACAAATTTTCACCAATAGCACCAAAATGATACAATTCCACACATGCTCAACTGAGAGGCTACACAAGCCAGCTCATCCTAAACTAAACTGAAAATCTCATGTTTTCATCTGAGATACACTTCTGACAGACATTGTAGACTTTGAAATGTATAAGCCTGATACCCAATTCTGGATCAAGAGCTTTGCACAGGCAAATGACAGACTTGGCCCTTCAGTAAGCTGGGGGCTGGGGGCTGGGGGGGGGGGGGGGGAGTGTCAGGCAGAATACAAGAGTCATCTCAGAAAATAAATCTCAGGTGATTGTAAATACTGTACCCAAATTCATACTTTTGTACTCAACCTTCACCAACCTCAGCAGTGACACTGAAATTAGCATCAGCATTGCTGAGATGGGAAGTACCAACCTAAACTTAAACAACCCTCCCTTGAACTCAAAACACTAACAATTAATACTAAAACATATAAAGCTGTATACCTATTATTCCGCAACATTGAAGAAGTAACATGGACAATTAATAGAAAACTATTTTCATTGCCTGCTTCCTTAAGTATGGCCTCTATCGTGCACTCATTAACTAGTACCATTTCTGAAATGATGAACACAAGGAATTCTGCAATGCTGGAAATCCAGAGTAAAACAGAACATGGGAGGAACTCAGCAGGTCAGGCAGCATCCACAGAAGGAATAAACAGGCAACATTTCAGGCCAAGACCCTTCATCAGGACTCTGTGCCAAGGTACAGTGAAGTTCTGAAATGAGGCCAGTTAGCCACATGACCTGATTTTTTGTATTTTCTCTTTTACTTTGCCATCTGGGCATGACTGGCAAGACCATTATTTATTGCCCATAATTAACAGCATTTAAAAGTTATGATAAACCGCTTCCAGTCCTATTGATCAAGGACAGCAAAGAGAGTGAAAGTTAAAAACAGTATTTCCTAGCAAAGATTGTGTGCAACTTGGAATGGAATACTCAGGTGGCAGTTTTATTTTGTACCAGAATCTCGTCATCGTCCCCCCCTTTGATAGAATATGCATGCTTGCAGGATGTTATCACAGTAACCAAGGCAAAATACAAAAAGAATGAAATTTAAATAAGATTTGTTCAGCAGTAGTGGGGAGAAGGGAATCAAAGTAGTACCAATCAAAAAAGGGTAGCATTTAAGCTTCTCGAGAGTCGTGGGGAGAAAGGGAAGATTATTCCATCAACCTGGGCCTAATTGATGACTTTGAGGTGCCACTTGATACAAAGTTCTTGAGCATCAGAATATGCATATCAGTGACCCAGTTCAGCTTCCGGCCAGTCAATGAGTCCCAGAAGATTCATGGTGGTGGATTTCAGTGATGGTAATGGCCCTAAATGTCAAGAGCAGGTCAGGTAATTCTTTCTTTTTGAAAATGACCACTGTCTGGCATATTGAGAATGTTATTTTGCCAGTTAGCAGCTCTTACCCAAATGTTTCCAGGACTTGCTAACTGTAGGCTACAGAGATGCTTATAGAGTTGAATGTTAAGGAATCAACAATCGATATCTCCACTTCTGAACATGATTGCAGGAAAGTCAAAGTCACAGAATCAAAATTATACTGCATGAAAAGGGCCCCTCAGCCCACCAAGTTTATGCTGATCATCAAGCACCAATTTATAGTAATCTCTTTTTATTCTCCACACATTCCCATCAAAGCCTCTACTCCACTTCACCCAAGCACCTCACACTCCCTTCTCAGATTCTTCTACTAGTAGCCCACACACATGGACAGTTTTCAGCAGCAGCAGCTACCTAACCACCCAATTCTGGGATATGGGAGGAAACCAGAACATCCAGAGGAAAATAATATGTTCACAGAAGAAATGTGCAAACTCTGAACAGCGCTCGATGTCAGGGCTGAAGGCATCTGCTAAAGCTGCGAAGTAGCAGCTCTATCTGCCCAGTGTTTCCAACCATCATGAACGTATCTATAGTAATCCCATTCTCCAATACGAGGCCCATAGTTCTCTACCCTATGGCATTTAAAGTACTCTGGACTTCTGTTCCAGATCCAGCACGTTCTAAATTTCAATATCATTCTGGGTGAAAGAAATTATTCCTCTATTTCCTCTGAATCTACTCATTTTAAATCTATATCCCCTGGTCATAAATGCCTGCTAAGGGGAAAAACACTTCTCAATATCTGCCGTAACTGTGTCCATATTTTTGTATGCCCCAATTAGGACCCTCTTTGCTTTTTCTGCTACCAGGAAAAGAAACACATCAAATCAAGTCTCTCCTCACAGTTGAAATACTCCATCCTAGCCAACATCCTGGTGAATGACTTCTCCGATGTAATCCCTCCAGTGCATTTTTCAGGTATACAAGCACTGTAGTTGTAACTCGAACAGCTCGCCCAGAGACCAAGGATTGTTAATCTAGAGTATAGTTTATTAGTCTGGTAACTTATTTGCCATGTTACTATCATATCCAACTAATATTGCCTGAAAATCTGGTTCATTTCACAACACCCAATTAAGAATTGCCTTTCCTCTAGTGGGCTCAACCACAAGCTGCTCTAAAAAAAAAATTTTGTAGGCATTCTACAAATTCCCTCTCTCAGGATTCAGCACCACCCTGATTCTACCAATCTACCTGCATATTGAAATCTCCCATGATTATCATAACATTGCATTTTCTATTTCCCATTGAACTTTATATCCCACATTCAGGCTACTGTTTGAGGGCCTGTATACAACTTTGATCAGTGTTTTTTTAGAACATAGAAAAGTACAGCACAGTACTATTTACCCTTGCACTTTCTTAACTATACCCACAAAGATTTTACATCTTCCAATCCCACGTCATCTCTTTCCAAGGATTCGATTTCATTTTTTTACCAACGGAATCACCACACCCTCTCTGCCTACTTGCCAGTCCTTTCGAAGAAAGGTGAATCCTTGACTTGCCCAGCAACCAGCTGAAGCTCTCCATAGCGAATCAACCTCCTGAAGATGCACTTGAAAAATGACTTGCAGAGATTGCAAAGAGATCCACTTATTCTACATCAGAACTTTTTGCTCAGAAACAGCAGCTTCCAAGAATCCAAATCTTTTTCCCTTGGACAATTGAAAAGCCATCATTTCCATATATATTCTTGTCGTTTTTTTTGTATTCATTGATTACTGAGAAAAACGTGTTAATTCGGATCAGTGGAAGAGGAATAAGAAGTCCTATTCCTCAAACTGAAATAAAGTACCAGAAGATTTGCTGTCCTGTTATTTGTTGAATCTAGCTTTCAGTGTATTACTTACAATGATTCCTATGTTACAGCAGTGCCTGCATTTGGAAAGTTCTTTAGTTCATTATGAAACTCTTCAAGAGATCTAGAAAGTACACACACTTCATTAAGAACATGCCAAAAGTGAATATCCCAGAACGTGGCCTTTAGGATAATATTATACAAGTCTGTCACCATTAAAAAAAAATTGGTTGGAAAATAAATTTTCCTTTCATGCACAGACACCAAGCATCAACTTCAGAGGGGAGGAGGGGGGCAGAGGAGCATTCTAAGAAAATCTATTTGTGAATAGTGATATTAAGTAAAGACGAGAGGAAAGAAACAAACTTCTGTGAGCTGTTCTCATGAAGGAATTTCAGTACCAACAGAAAACAAAAATAAAGCACAGCAGGAGACTGACGTGCAAATAGATTATCATTGCTAGAAAAATGTACCACTGGGAAATTTCTGCTGAAAGTTAAAACAAATTCAGAAGCTAAATGAAGATTAACATTGTATAAGCTGACATTTAAGCAAAATTAACCCGTGTGTCCCAACAGAGAAAATCAAACATTTAAATTACTTTTACTAATGCCTAATTTGTTGTCTATACAGTGCCTTGTAAAAGTATTCAGCCCCCAACCCCTTATTCACATAAATGAATATTACAACCAGGGATTTTGATCGAGTTAACTGAAATTTCTTTTGTGTGAATCACGTGCTTCTTCCTCTTCCCCCCCCAATAGAACCCCAAAAAGCAAAAATTGTAAAGCATAAACAACTAAAAATTCAAAAGCTGAAATGTCAGCAATTCAAAGTATTAATCCTACCTTGCTCAGTACTTAGTTGAACCATCACTCACAGCTACTACAGCTAGTAGTCTTTTTGGATAAGTCTGTATTAGCTCTGCACAATATGATGGAGCAATATTTTCCCAGTCCTCTTTGCAAAATTGCTGAAGCTGTGCCAAGTTAGTTGGGGAGCAGCAGTGAACAGAAATCTTCAGGTCTTGCTGGATATGTTCGATTGAGTTAAGGTCAAACTTTGTCTAGGTCCATGCAAGGACATCAATTTTCTTCATTCGAAGCCACTCCATGGTTGCTCTGGCAGTGTGCTTTGCTGAAAGACGAACTTTCTCCCCAGTTTAAGCCTTCTGGCAGAGGCTAGCATATTTTTAATCCAGGATCTATGTTTAGCAGCATTCATCGTTACATCAATCCTAATCAGATTTCCAGTCTCTGCCGCTGAAAAGCATCCCCATAGCATGATGCTATCTCCACACACTTTACAGTAGGGATGCTGTTTCCTGGCTGCTGCAGAATATTAGATTAATGCCACACATACCACATAGTGTTGAGGCCAAAAATTTCCACTTTAGTTTCATCCAACCTCAAGACCTTCTTCCACATTCTTTACAGTATCTTCTAAGTGATGCTCTGCGTGCAAGGATAAGTTTTTTTTAAGCCAGGGCTTTTTCCTTGCTACTCTTCCACCCAAAAATACCCTTTTTGTGAAGGCCTTAGAAATTGTGAAGCCATGAACTTCATCTCCATCTGCAGCTCACTCAATGACTGATGTTGTCACAGTAGCCTCTGTTGCAAGTGCCATTCTTCTCTGGCAACTAAGTTTAGAGGGAGTGGCCTGACCTAGGCAGTGTGGCTGCCATTTCATAGCTTTCCACTTTTTCATGATGACAGCACTGAGTTCTGAGGTATGTTCAGTGCCTCTGAGATGGTCTTCTACCCTTCCCCAGGTCTATGCTTCCCTATTATCACTTCCTGACTTGTCTTGAATGTGCTTTTGTCTTCATTTTGTTGAAAATCTACCATACTATTGGACCTTACAGAGAGAGGGGCTATTTATTCTTATGAACTCATTGAAAACAGGTGATCCTCCAATTTTCTACATCAACAAATTGGGTGATTTTGGTAAGGTAATAACAGGTATTGCATCTGAGGAAAGTTAGTGTAGTAATTACAAACCGATTGAATACTTTGTCAGCCTCACAGTTTTGGTTTTTAATTTGGTAAATTGACAACAGGTAAACTGGTATTTGGTTTGGATATTTTTCTTTTGATTTTCTTTTTTACAATGTTTTGTAGATTAGCTCAAAAAATCCCACTTCAATATATTTTAAATTTAGAAAATGAGATAGTAAAATGTGAGAATAGTTATGGGGGCTGAATACTTTTTCAATGCACTGATTTAAGGCTTTGGATCTCTGCATGCTACTTTAAAGCACTTAGAGATGAAATAACTTTTTACTTCAACTCAAACTAGATTAGTAAAATTTCATATTTTATGAGACAAATGCAATATTGTTACCTATTTTCTCATATGAACTTCACTCAACCATTTAAAAACCTAATCGCAACATAAAAATGTTAACATTACCCAATTCTTTATTTTTGTCTGTCAAGAATTTAGTTTAATCGACTCGTTTTTGAATGAATCATCAAAAATTATGCAGGGGCTGGTGACTTGAAACCTAGGGTATCAGCAAACCCAATATGTTTGCTGCCCCATTTAATGGCCATATGAAGCATCCATGAACATGGCAAAGTGTTCTGCTGTGCCAGAATGAAGGTATCTGTGCTTAATTGTGGAATAGGAATGCCGTCTCTAACTCAGAGTGTGCTGTGGCTGGAATGCTATGGTATGGCTTGACTGGTTAGGGATGAAAGATATGATGTAGATGAAAATTCCCCAATACTCACTTCCCAACTGGGACCAAAATGGCTAAATTCACCACTGTGCTCCACTTGACACAGCTATTCTCTTCCCATCATAGTAGCTCTTCAATCACACACTTTTCAAATGTCTTACCAGCTGTTACGTAATACTTACATTTATCCACTTACAATATTTACTTATCTTAAGGCCATTCACACGTTTCTTTATATTAACAACGTAGAGGAAAAAAATTCAAATAAAAATACTCAATAGAGAAATCTGAAATGTTGGCAAGTACCTCCTCAGCTCCATATTTCTGTCAAGTTATCTCATACATTATTCTGAAAAGGTAAACAGGAAGATGATACGTTTGCACACAAGAGCTTCCTTTAATGTAGGAACATTATTCTAACAACGAAAGGATCATTATTGAATTAAATTATCACATGTTAGCACAAAGGTACTAAGGATTGGTCAAAGTAGAAAACTTTAAAGAGCATATCCAAAAGGAACAAAATGGAGTGAAGACGCGGATGTTTCAGAAGTTCCAGAGCTTAGGGCTTTGGAAATGGAATTGGAGCTGGTTTCTTATTGTCACATGTACCAAGATACAGTGAAAAGCTTGAGTTGCATTACTGATCATACAGATCAAATCATTACACAGTGCTTTGAGGTAGTACAAAGTAAGCAATAACAGAATGCTTAACAGCTACAGAGGGAGTGTAGTGCATGATCAGAATATGGTAGATTGTGAGGTCAAGAATTCATCTTATCATAGCAGGGAACCATTCTATAGTCTTATAACAGCAGGATAGGATAGAAGCTTTCCTTGAGTCTGGTGGCACATGATTTCAGGCTTCTGTATTTTCTGCCCGATGGAAGAGCAGAGAAGAGAGAACGTCTGGGGTGGATGGTGTCTTTGTTTATGCTGACTGCTTTATTAAGGGAGCAAGCAATATAGAAGAGGCCACTAAAATCACAGCCTAGAGGTCAAAAAGAAAAAAGCAGATACCACATGGAAGGATACAGGGCTAGAAAGCATTTTGAAAAAAAGGGGCAGCTTAAGATCATGGATTTATCTAAAAGCAAGAAAGAGGCACTGTTTAACTGCCAGCCATTATGAATCAGCAAGTATAAGGGCAATTGAGAGTTTTGTGTTACCAAGTTTACAAAAGAGACAAACACTGCAACTAAATGTTTCAGTTGAACTACTCCACTGTCCAAAGTGCTTCAATTTTCACCTCTTTCTGTGTTAATGTTCAAGGCTGGAAAAGTTAAATTCCGAATTCTCTTAACCCATCTTCACCTAGCTATCCACTGATGTTCAGGAAAAGTCGAGAGATAGGCTTGCCATGAACAATAAGAATCTTGAATGAGATCCTTCACTTTCACTAAATCCTCAACCATCTCCCTCAATCGATTTCTTAGTAAAAATACCAAACCAATACATGACCAGTCAACTTTATGTCTTTTCCAGTCAATTGTTATTATCTATGTATAACTGCAATTTCTCCCATTACTGTTTTCTATATCTTTGTTCAAGTGCCACAGATTTCTAAATAGGACATTTTCTAATTGATCTGTGATTTCTCAAAATCAGCAACCAAGCAATTGAAATACATTGAACTTCATCATCATCATCAGGTGCCATGCCCAGTTTGAGCTTTGACTGCCATGGCCCACACACTCCTGTTTCGGGTCAAGTGGAACAACTTAATACCAGGTTTTTAATTGATCAAATTTCATAATGTGTAAGGTGAGCAGAAATCTAATTTCTCAAACTGCTTTATTCATGTAGCTTTTCATTTAGAGAATTTATTAAAACAGTAATAAATCACATGCTTTTTAGAGATGTCACATCAGATTAGGTTACAGAAAAACATTACTCCCTTTCATAAATTCCTTTAAATTAGATAGTGAAATAATGACATTGAAAATTGAATACAATATTTTTCAATGCAATGACATTTGTGCCTGCAGAGTACAAGATTAATTTCATGAAGGACAACATTTCTATCCCATGTTTTCTCACACAGTATGAGGTTTTAGGAAGTATTCGTGAAATTAAAGCAAAAAAAATCGAAATCCCAAATTACAGTACGTGGTAATCCGATGTAACAATTATCAAAAGCTTTCTTTCCTTTAAACTAGTGATTGGACCTTACTGTAGTTACGTTCAGAGTATCTCAATGTTGTATAAAAGGCAGATTACGAGGTTCACAATATCTTGCCTGATGGCATTAAGTTAAATTTTAATACAATCTTATGATTAGGAACATTGCTCATAGGGAAATTTGCACTGTTTGATGTGAATCTAGACCATTTTTCAAATATGCCTTGCCACAAATGGCACTTGAAGCCCAAAAGCCTTTACAAATAGTCATCACCACACACAAAAGATATGAGACCATACAACATCCCAGTACTGAAAACCTACCTTCCAGAACTAAACATGCCTCTAGCCAAACCATTCCAATGAAGTTGCAATGCTGGCATACATCTGATATTGTGGGAAATCACCCAGATGTATTCCATTCACACAAAGCAGGATAAATGCAGTCTGGCTAACTACCACCTCATCATTCTGCTTTCAATCATCAAAGTAACAAACTGTTGTCACAATGCCAATAAACAGCACTGATTCACCAATTAGATACCCACTGAAACCCACTTTGGGTGTTACTATGACTATTCGGCTGCAGATCTCATTGCAGGCTTGGTCCAAATATGAACTAAAGAGCTAAGAGCACCTACCTTTGGCATCAAGCTAGCGTTTCAGCAAGTATGTCATCAAATTATGCTGAACTAAAGTAAATGGGCATCAAAAGGGAAAGAACATCAGAGGGTGGAGTCATACAAAACAAATATATTTGCCGATGACTGCATAACATTCAGTTGCATGTATCCTCAACATGTATCAAAACGTGAACAGCATTTAGACATGAGCTAATAAGTAGTAAATAAGACTCAAGACAAGTGTTTCCATTAATAACTACCCCCAACAAGAAGGAATCTAACTACCTACTCTTGCCAATCAATGGCACTACCCCAATCAAGAGCATCACCATCAATATTCTGATCACTATTGACTAGAAATTCAGCTGAACCAACGGAGCAAATGTTTAGCTAGATCTACTTGGTTGACAGTGCAACCACAAACAATGTATTCACTGCACCATTCAGGTATATAGCATCTTCTGCTTGAAGTTGGAAAAAACAGTAAGCAGTTATTTATGTCACATCAGGCAGCTTAAAAAGCAGTTAAATTTTTGTTTCTGTTGTTGCTGCTGCCCTTAATTTTGTGCACTCTAAAAACGCACAAGGAAAATCAACATAAATGCTTTAAAATGTCAAAATTATTCAAATTTTAAGCAGATTTTGCCAAGTTTAAACACGCTTGATAGTTTGCTAAGAGCAAAAGAACAGGGGGATCACATTGTTTGCCATAACGGAAACAAAAACTACATAAAAACAACAACTAATGAATTCATTAAACATCATTGCCCTTTCATTCCACAGAGGCGGCTGCTGCATATAAATTTGATGGATGGTATTCAGACTTGTGAAAATCTGTTACTAGAAATGATGCTGATGGAGCACCACCTGGTGGATAAACTTAATACTATCACAACTTTGTGATTTTACTGGACAGAATTTCAATTCGCTGTTAGCACGATCAAAAACATGAATCGCCAGTCATTGTAGCTGCTCCACGGTTCCCTCGCTTCTGCAGCTAGCTTCTCTTGTACCCCCACAGTCAACAACTATTGCATACTTCATCTAATACATGCATAACAGTCTGAGAGGATATGGCAATGTTTAAGCAAGCAAAGCAACTGTCTAATCTATCAGTGATTAATGAGATTGAGATGATGATTATCGGGTTAATATAGAAATTGAGCCAAATTGTTCCAATATATTTTCAGCACTGAAAATCAGTTGGCTGTTGTTTTTTTTCCACAAATTGTAATGTCATCAGCAAAGAAGAAACCGCCATCCCCGACGCCTTTCAAATCATTGTCGAGGACTTCTTGTTTGAAGAAACCGCTGCCCAATTATTACCAACATATCAGATGCAGCTCCAGGGGTCCCAAAGCACTCGACCACTGCTATCCTACCATAAAGAATACTTTGTTTGATCCCTAGACCGCAGTTTGGAAATCTAATCATTTGGCTGTCCTTCTGCCTGCAGACAGGCAGAAGCTAATAGAGCAAGTCCTGACTTGTGGAGCCAACAAAGAGCTGGTCGCAGGAGCCAGAGAAGAGGCTACGGGATTGCTTCAAGTCTGTGGACTGGGCAGTGCTCAAGAACTCAAGAGGCCTGAACACTACAGTTGTCACAGACTTCATAAAAACAGTCGTAGTGTGTGTCCCCACAAAATAATTCAGTCTTCCCCAACCAGAAGCTCTGGATGAACCATGAGATCTGCAATCAGCTGAGGCCAGACCTGAGGCATTAGAGTCTGGCAACCAATTAAAATACAAGTCCAAGTATGATCTCCAGATAGCCATCTCACACACAAAGAAGCAAATCCGGCCCAAACTTGAATCACAGTAGGATGCTCGATGGCTGTGGCAGGGCTTGAATGCTACCACTTCCTACAAAGTGAAACCAAGCGACATAGCCAAAGGTTTCACTCCCATGAGCTCAATGCCTTTTATGGCTACATTGAGTGTAAATACATGGAGCCACCTTCACAAACTCCCACAGCTCCTGATGACCCTGTGATTTCAGTCTGAGGCCAACATAAGAACAGCCTTCAGGAAGGTGAACCCACAGAAAACATCTGACCCAGAGTACCTGCCCGGGTACCAAAGAACTGTGTTCAGCATTCAATACCATCATCCCCTCAAAACTAATCAATAAGATCCAAGATCTAGGCCTCAAAATCTCCTTGTGCAACTGGATCCTCAGTTTCCTCACTTGCAGACCCCAGTCAGTTTGAATTAGCAACATCTCCTTCACAAGCTCCATCAACACTGGTGCATTACAAGGCTGTGTGCTTAGCCCCCTGCTCTACTCACTTTGTACTTATGACTGTGAGGCTAAGCACAGCTCCAATACCACATTCAAGCTTGCTGACAGCCCCACTGTCATTGGCCGAATCAAAGGTAGTGATGAGTCAACATATAGAAGGGAGATCGAAAATCTGGCTGAGTAGTGCCACAACCACCTCTCACTCAATGTCAGCAAGACCAAGGAGCTGATTATTGACTTCAGGAAGAAACCAAAGGTCCATGAGCCAGTCCTTATCAGGGGATGAGCGGTAGAGAGGGTCAGCAACTATAAATTCCTTTGTGTTATCTTTGCAGTGGATCTGTTCCTGGTCCAGCACGTGCCATTACAAAGAAAGCATGGCAGCGCTGTTTACTTTCTTAGGAGCTTGCAAAGATTTGGCATGTCACCTAGGACTCTGACAAACTTCTATAAATATGCAGAACGGAAAAGCCTACAAAAAGTAATGGATACAGCCCAGTCCATCCCAGATAAAGCCCTCTCCACCCCTGAGCACATCTACACAGAGCGCTGTCGTAGAAAAGCATCAGTCATCATCAAGGGCCTCCACCATCTAGGCCATGCTCTCTCCTCGTCGTTGCCATCAGAAAGGAGCCGCAGGAGGAAGACCACTAGGTTATTACCCCTCAACCATCAGGCTCTTGAACCAGAGGGGATAACTACACTCACCCCATCACTGAACTGTTCCCATAACCTACGGACTCACTTTCAAGGACACTTAAGCTCTTGTTTTGATATGTATCACTTATTTTTTTTCTTTTCTTTTTGTATTTACACAGTTGTTGCCTTTTGGTTGTTTGTCCATCCTGTTGGGTGCAGTGTTTCATTAATTCTATTGTGTTTCTTGTATTTACTGCAAATGCCCACAGAAAATGAATCTAGACACTAGAATACTACAGCACAGTACAGGCCCTTCGGCTCTCAATGTTGTGCAGACCCATATATTCCTTTAAAAAAAAGTACTAAACCCACACTATCCCGTAACCCTCTATTTTTCTTTCATCCATGTACCTGTCCAAGAGGCTCTTAAATACCCTTAATGTTTTAGCCTCCACCACCATCCCTGGCAAGTCATTCCAGGCACCCACAACCCTCTGTGTAAAAAACTTAACCCTGATGTCTCCCCTAAACTTCCCTCCCTTAACTTTGTACATATGCCCTCTGGTGTTTGTTATTCGTGCCCTGGGAAACAGCTACTAGTTATCCACCCTATCTATGCCTCTCATAATCTTCTAGACCTCTATCAAGTCCCCTCTCATCCTTCTACGCTCCAAAGAGAAAAGTCCCAGCTCTGCTAACCTTGCCTCATAAGACTTGTTTTCCAATCCAGGCAACATCCTGGTAAATGTCCTCTGCACCCTCTCCATAGCTTCCACATCCTTATAATGAGGTGAGCAGACCTGAACACAATACTCTAAGTGTGGTCTCACCAGAGATTTGTTGAGTTGCAACATGACCTCTCTACTCTTGAACTCAATCCCCCTATTAATGAAGCCTAGCATCCCATAGGCCTTCTTAACTATCCTACCAAACTGTGCAGCAACTTTGAGGGATGAACGGATTTGAACCCCAAAGTCCCTCTGTTCATCCACACTCTTGAGTAACCATTAACCCTGTACTCAGCCTACTGGTTTGCCCTTCCAAAATGCAGTACCTCACATTTATCTGGATTGAACTTCATCTGCCACTTTTTTGCCCAACTCTGCATCCTGTCTATATCCTCTTGTAACCTTCGACTACCTACAGCTCCATCCACAACTCCTCCAATCTTCGTGTCGTCTGCAAATTTACTCACCCATCCTTCCGCCTCTTCATCCAGGTCGTTTATAAAAATCACAAAGAGCAGAGGTCCCAGAACAGATCCTTGCGGCACTCCACTAGTCACCGACCTCCAGGCAGAATACTTTCCTTCCACTACTACCCTCTGCTTTCTTCCTGTAAGCCAATTTTTTATCCAAACAGCCAAGGTTCCACTGATCCCATGCCTCATGACTTTCTGGATGAGTCTCTCATGGGGGACCTTGACAAATGCCATGCTAAAATCCATGTAGGCCACATCTACCACCCTACCCCTATCAATTTCTTTAGTTACCTCTTCAAAAAATTCAATTAGGCTCGTGAGGAACAACCTTCTCTTCACAAAGCCATGTTGACTATACTCGAGTAGACTGTATTTCTTCAAGTGCTCGTAGATCCTATTCTTAAGAATCCTTTCCAATAGCTTGCAGACCACCGACGTAAGACTCACCGATCTATAGTTCCCAGGGCTCTCCCTATTACCTTTTTTAAACAAGGGAAATACATTTGCCATTCTCCAAACCTCCAGCACCTGCCCTGCAGCCAAAGAGGATTCAAAGATCATAGCTACTGCTCCAGCGATCTCTTCTCTCACTTCCCACAGCAACCTGGGTTATATCACGTCCGGCCCTGGGGACTTGTCAATTTTGATGTTTTTAAGAAGATCCAACACTTCTTCTTCCTTAATCTTCAAATTGTCTAGCACTCAGGCCTGCTCTATTTCGAACTCACCCTGATCAAGGTCCTTTTCACTTGTGAATACTGAAGCAAAGTATTCATTTAGGACCTCCCCAAACTCCTCCACCTCCAGGCACATGTTGCCTTCTTCATCCTTTAGCGGCCCCGCCTTCATTCTTGTCATCCTTCTGTTCTTCACATACGCATAGAATGCCTTGGGGTTCTCCTTAATCCTACATGCCAAGGCCTTCTCATACCTCCTTCAAACTCTCCTAATTTCTTTCTTAAGCTCCTTCCTGGCTACCCTATATTTCTCATGAGCCCCTCCTGCTTCCTGCTTCTTATATCTAACATATGCTTCCTCCTTCCTCTTGACGAGTTGCCTCACGTGTTTCATCAGCCACAGTTCCCTTTTCCTACCATTTTTTCCTCGTCTCAGTGGGACAAACCTATCCTGAACCCAGCACGTGGCCCCTAATCTTCCTCCACGTTACTTCTGTGCTTTCACCCTTGAACATCTGTTTCCCATTTACTCTCGGTAGTTCCTGCCTCCTCCCTTCATAGTTAGCCCTTCCCCAGTTAAGCACTTTCCCATTTTGTCTGTTTTTATCCTTTTCCATAGCTATGCTGAAGCTAAGGGAGTTGTGGTCACTCTCACCAAAATGCTCCCCCACCAAGAGGTCTGCCACCTGACCAGGTTCATTACCCAGAACTAGATCCAGTATGGCCTCTCCTCTCGTCGGCTGGTCCACAGACTGTGTCAGGAATCCTTCTTGAACACACCTGACAAATTCAGCCCCATCTATCCCCTTTGCAGTCAGGAGGTGCCAGTCAATATGAGGGAAGTTGAAATCACCCATAACTACAACCCTGTATTTCCTGCACCTCGGGGCTGTATATAGTGACATACATGCACTCTGACAATAAATTTACTTTGAACTTTGTGCATCTCTGTTACACAGAGACATAAGTAGTAAAAGCAGAATTAGGCTATTTGGCCCATCAAGTCTGCTCATCTCCAACTCCCCTGACACAGTACTCTAGGCAAAGGGCTTTTCCTTCAACTATATGGACTGGACAGTGGCATCAATGAAAGGAAAAGATGAAAATCCATGGTAAATTTGTCATGGTTCACAGATGATGTGGTTCAATCCCATTCCTGCTGACCTGATTTGCAACTCCTGGCAGTTAAGTGCCTGCCGTTCTACATACTGAGGGTGTAGCAGTTGCTTGAAAACAAATCAAAATTGCTCAGAGACTAAGAACAGGGGTTGACACTGTATGACACACTCCAAAAAATAAAGTTCCAAAGTTCAAAAGAGTGTGTTTGATCCTTTAAGAAAACAGCAAGGACAAACAATCTTGTAACCATCTTGATACAGGTTTCCCCCGCCATCCGAAGGTAGAGCGTTCCTATGAAATGGTTCGCAAGCCGAAATGTCGTAAAGCGAAGAAGCAATTACCATTTATTTACATGGGAAAATTTTGTGAGAGTTCGCAGACCCAAAAATAACCTACCAAATCATGCCAAACAACACATAAAACCTAAAATAACAATAACACATAGTAAAAGCAGGAATGATATGATAAATACACAGTCTATATAAAGTAGAAATACTTTTCCACAATCATTACTGAACTGTTCTCCGTAGCAAAAATCGCACGCAAGCGCCGTCGGCAGAAAATCTCACGCAAGCGCTGTTGGCAAAAACACGCACAAGCACTCTCCAGTAACCTTTAAGCTATGAAGCTGCCAAATCATACCAAATAACACGTAAAGATACACAGCCTATACAAAGTAGGAATAATGTATGTACAGTGTAGTATCACTTACGGGAATCGGGAAGATAGCTTGCTGAGCACACTTATGATGTTGTGTTAGACTGAGTCGTCGCAGGTTGGGTGGTGCAGTGGCCCCCACTCTCCAGGCCGCTAACCGATACATTGCCGCGAAGAACGCAGGGGTCCAGCTGTAGCCGGGAGGTACACAGCACATCTTTAAGAAAAAAGCCAAAACAAACATGCTAATTAATTAGGTGTCGCCTGTAATTGTCGGCCCAGATCAGTGCCGATTTCCGATTGCGTCGTCTCTGATCTGGGCCGACAATTACGTGTCGGCGGCACCTAATTAATTAGCATGTTTATTTCGGCTTTTTTCTTAAAGACGTGCTGTGTGCCTCCCGGCTACCTTTGCATTCTCCGCGAATTAGTACAATATCTGTCTGTGGCCTTGGTGTTGGGGTGGTGGGACACTGGGGTGTCATCTTGTCATCTGTTTCCATCAGGGCAGGCAGCTCATCTTCTTCTATCTCTGCCTGCCTTGATGTCGAAGGTCGAGGTTCATCGTCTGCTGTGGCTGATGTGGAAGGCTTGCTTGACGGCTGAGCCTCGCGCATTTTTCTATCGTACAGTTCTTTAATAAGGACTCAAACCTTCCTGCAAATATCCCCTAAACCGACGTACCCTTTCAAAATTAAAGTCGTACTTTATCATTACTCATTCGGTTTCGATTGTTATCCTTTTTTCTTCCAATTGCATCAGCTCTTCATCTGTCAGTTCTTGGTCATGGGATGCCAAAACCTCTTCAACATCATGTTCGTCAGCTTCCACAAGCCAAACTCACGTTGTCCTTACTTCGTTCACCACGATCAAAACGCTTAATTATGTCTAGTTTTACCGTAAGTGTAACACCTTTACGAGCTCTTTCAGGCTTTTCCGATACCATAGAACTCATCTTGCAAACGGCTGCTCACAGGCACGTGTTAAAGCAATGCCATTCCGAATCTGGGGGAGAGCAGCTGCTCGGGGCGCGCTGCCTTTTATCGCGCGCTGATTTTTTTATCGCGTGCTGAATTTTTTTTTGTAACAGTAAAAACACCTTCTGAAAGCGAAAATAGGGTACTAATGTAGGTCTTTCATAACAGTGAGGTTTCGTAAAGCGAACGTTCGAAAAGTGGGGGACACCTGTATAAGGAAATAAGCAGTGTAAGCAGTAGTTAGCAATAGCGGTCAAGAAAAAAAATCACACCCTGCCTTCTTCCTGGCTCCAATCAAACTAAACTGAACTTAGACGAAGCGTGAATACGTAACTATACTCATTCACTTCTACCACGCCCCAACCCACGCGAACCCACAAATCACCCATAATGAACAAGCAACACAAAATACAACACAGACAGAAAGAAAATAGATACGTGGATCCAACAAAGGGCATTCTCCACCGTCATTTTTACTGCCATCTACATCCCTACTCAAACTGATGTGAAGCTAGCACTTGGGAAATTCAGTGTGTTGTGCGCAGAACAGAGTAGCTCAACGCTTTCCTTGTCATCACAAGTTAGCTAGAAGAAATCTCTGCCTAATTAGCATCAACATTTCACCTTCAAAATCAGAAAAATCAAACAAGCTTGATCACTGCTACATACCCAGGGTGGTATGTTGCCTCCCTGATGTCAGGATTAGGATGTCTCAGACTGGGTCAATAGCATTCTCAAGGATGAGGGTGAGCAGCCAGAAGTCTTGGTACATATTGGCACCAATGACATGGGTAGACAAGATGAGGTTTTAAAAGAGAGATTTTAGAGAGCTAGGTAGAAAAATGAGAAACAGGACCTCCAGGGTAGTAATCTCTGGATTGTTGCCTGTGCTGCATGCCAGGAAGGGCAAGAATAGTATGATTTGGCAGGTGAATGTGTGGCTGAGGAACTGATGCAGGGGACAGGGGTACAGTTTTATGGATCATTGGGATTTCTACTGGAGAAGGCACCGATCTGTAAAAAAGGGATGGGTTACACCTGAACCTGAGGGGGTCCACTATCCCTGTGGGCAGCTTGGCTACAGTTGTTTAGGCGGGTTTAAACTAATCTGGCAGGGGGATGGGAACCAGAGTGATAGTGCTGATGATGAGGTAGTTGGTTTACAAACAGAGGCAATATATAATGAGACTCCCAGCAAGGAGAGGCTGATGATAGGGCAAAGTTGCAGTCAACAGGATGAGCTGCAGCAGAAAACACAGACAAAATTGGAAAGGACGAATACAGGACTGAAAGCGCTATACTTGAATGCGCACTGTTATATGGAATAAAGAAAATGAACTTGTAGCACAGTTCCAGATCAATAAGTATGATGTTGTAGGCATCACTGTATCATGGCTGAAAGAAGATTACAGCTGGGAGATTAATGTCCAAGGATACACATTGCATCGAGAGGACAGGCAAGAAGGCAGAGGGGGGTGGCATTGCTCTGTTGGTAAAAAATGAAATCAAATCATTAGAAAGGGTGACATAGAGTCTGAAGGCGCTGAATCATTATGGATAGAGCTAAGGAACTGCAAGAGTAAAAAGACCCTGATGGAAGTTGTATACAGACCCCCAAACAGTAAGGATGTGGTCTACAAATTACAACAGGAGATAAAAAATGCATGCCAGAAGGGCAATATTACAACAGTCATGAGGGATTTCAATATGCAGGTAGTTTGGGAAAATCAGGCTGATGTTGGATTCCAAGAAGGAGAATTTCTAGAATGCCGATGAGATGGTTTTTTAGAGTAGTTCATGGTTGAGCCCACGAGAGGATCAGCTATTCTGGATTGGGTGTTATGCAATGAACTGGAATTGAGTAAAAAGGTTAAGGTAAAAGAACCATTTGGGGTAAGTGATCATAACATGATCGAATTCACCCTGAAATTTGAGAAGGAGAAGCTGAAGTCAGATGTATCAGTATTACAGTGGAGTAAAGGGAATTACAGAGGCATGAAAGAGAAGTTGACCAGAAATGATTGGAAAAAGACACTGGCAGGGATGATGGCAGAGCACCAATAGCTGGAATTTCCGGAAGTAATTCAGAAGGCACAGGATATATCCATCCCAAAGAGGAATTTGTATTCTAAAAGCAAGATGACACAGCCGCGACTAACAACAGAAGTCAAAGCCAACATAAAAGCCAAAGAGAGGGGATACAATAAAGCAAAAACTAGTGGGAAGTTAAAGAATTGGTAAGATTTTAAAAACTAACAGAACACAACTACAAAAGCCATGAAGGAAGTACAAATCAAATACAAAAGTTAGCTAGCCAACAATATTAAAGATACTATCAAAAGTTTCTTCAGGTACATATTGTAAAAGAGAGGCAAGAGTGGATACCTGACCTCTGGAAAACAATGCTGCAGATCTAGTAATAGGGGACAAGGAAATGGCAGACAAACTGAATAAATATTTTACATCAGTCTTCACTGTGGAAGACACTAACAGCATGGTGGAAGTTCCAGGGGTCATGAAGTGTGCGAAGTTCCTGTTTCTCGGGAGAAGATTCTTGGGAAACTCTAAGGTCTGAAGGTAGGCAAGCCACTTGGACCAGATGGTGTACACCCCAGGGTTCTAAAAGAGGTAGTAGAAGTGATTGTAGAGGCACAGTAATGATCTTTAAAGAGGAAATAATGTGTCATTTCTTAATGCATGCATTACTAAATGACAATAAAAGAGGACTACGTGTCTTCATAATCTAAAAGAAATCAGCAGTATAGACAAAGGAGAATCAGTTGATGTTGTGTTTCTAGAGTTTCAGAAGGCCTTTAATAAGGTGCCACAAGCTATGAGCCCATGGTATTGCAAGAAAGATTCTAGCATGGGTAAAGCAGTGGCTGATTGGCTGGAGACAAAGAGTAGGAATAAAGGGAGCCTTTTCTGGTTGGCTGTCTGTGACTAGTGGTGTTCCATAGGGGTCTGTGTAGGACTGATTCTTTTAAAGTTATATCTCAATGATTTGGATGATGAAATTGATTGGTTTGTTGCAATGTCTGCAGACAATACAAAGATAGGTGGAGGGGCAGGTAGTTTTGAGGAAGTAGTGAGGCTACTTAGACAGATTAGGAGAATGGGCAAAGAAGTGGCAGATGGAAAACAGTATCAGGAAGAGTATGGTCATGCACTTTGATAGGAGAAATGAAAGGGTTGACTATTTTCTAAATGGAGAGAAAATACAGAAGTCTGAGGCGCGAAGGGACATGGGAGCTCTTGTGCAGGATTCCCTGAAGGTTAATTTGCAGATTGAGTCTGTAATGAAGAAGGCAAATGCAATGATATTATTCAAGAGGACTAGAATATAAAAGCAAGGATGTAATGTTGAGACTTTATAAAGCACTGGTGAGGCATCACTTGGAGTATTGTGGCAGTTCTAGACATATTATCTTAGAAAGGATGTGCTGGAACTGGAAGGGTTTCAAAGGAAGTTCACAAAAATAATTCCAAGATTAAATGGCTTGTCATATGAAAAGTGTTTGATGGCTCTGGGCCCCTATTCACTGAAATTCAGAAGAATGAGGGGTGATCTCATTGAAACCTTTCGAATGGTGAAAGGCCTTGATACAGTGGTGTTTCCTATGGTGGAAGAGTCTAAGACACAGCCTCAGAATACAGGGGTGAGCTTTTAGAACGGAGATGAGGAGGAATTTATTTAGCCAGAGAGTGGTGAATCTGTGGAATTCATTGCCACATGCAGCTGTGGAGGCCAAGTCTTCATGTATATTTAAGGCAGAGGTTGATAGACTCTTGAAGGGATATGGCGGGGGGGGGGGGGGAGAAGAGAGAGACAGGAAATTGGGGCTGAAAGGAGAAATGGGTCAGACATAATGAAATGCAGAGCAGACTCAATGGGTCAAGTGGCCTATTTCTGCTCCTATATTTTATGGTCTTATGGTCTATACCACCAAAAGGAACATGTACTGGTTCCATCCACACTTGGTAAATCCAACCACCGAGCTGTGCATTTACCTTTGAACAGACAGAGAATGAAGAGCGAAGCACCAGTGGAGAAGACAACGAACAGCTGGACAAGCGAAGCAAAGCAGCAAGTACTAAGAACCCTTCACATCAGTGGATTGGACCATGGTGCCCCCAGTGCAGCCTCCTCTACACTTGTGAGACCCAATGTAGATTGGGAAACCACTTTGTCAAGCACTACAGCTCCAGCTACAAAAAGTGGAATTTCCTAGTGGCCAACTATTTCAATTCCTATCCCCATTCCTGTTCCAACATGTTGGTCCATGGCCTCCTCTTCTGCCATGACAAGGCCACTCTCAGTTTGGAGGAGCAACACCTCATATTCCATCTAAGTAGCCTCCAACCTGATGGCATGAACATCAATTTCTCCAACTTCCAGTAATTTTTCCCACTTGTTTTCCTCTTCTTAGTTTCCCCTCTTTGGCCTCTTACCTCTTCTCCTCATCTGCCTGTCAACTCCCCTTGCTGCCCCTCCTCCTTCCCTTTCTCCAATGATACATTCTCCTATCAGATTTGTTGTTCTCCAGCTCTTTGCCTTGTCCACTTATCACCCCCCAGCTTCTTACTTCATCCACCCTCCCCCACCTACCTTGCTTCTCCTAACACCTAGCTTGTCATCCTCCCCACCTTCTCATTCTGTTTCTCTCCCCCTTCCTTACCAGGTCTTGGCCCAAAACATCAACTGCTTCTTTACTGATAAAGATGCTGCCTGACCAGCTGAGTTCCTGAGTTGCGTCTGTGTTGCAACACACATCAAAGTTGCTAGTAAATGCAGCAGGCCAGGCAGCATCTCTAGGAAGAGGTACAGTCGACGTTTCAGGCCGAGACCCTTCGTCAGGACTAACTGAAGGAAGAGTTAGTAAGAGATTTGAAGGTGGCAGGGGGAGGGGGAGATCCAAAATGATAGGAGAAGCCAGGAGGGGGAGGGATGGAGCCAAGAGCTGGACAGGTGATTGGCAAAGGGGATATGAGAGGATCATGGGACAGGAGGTCTGGGGAGAAAGACAAGGGGGGGGGGGGGGGAGAGAACCAGAGAATGGGCAAGGGGTATAGTCAGAGGGACAGAGGGAGAAAAAGGAGAGAGGGAGAAAGAATGTGTGTATATAAATAAATAATGGATGGGGTACGAGGGGGAGGTGGGGCATTAGCGGAAGTTAGAAAAGTCGATGTTCATGCCATCAGGCTGGAGGCTACCCAGACGGAATATAAAGTGTTGTTCCTCCAACCTGAGTGTGGCTTCATCTTTACAGTAGAGGAGGCCGTGGATAGACATGTCAGAATGGGAATGGGATGTGGAATTAAAATGTGTGGCCACTGGGAGATCCTGCTTTCTCTGGCGGACAGATCGTAGATGTTCAGCAAAGCGGTCTCCCAGTCTGCGTCGGGTCTCGCCAATATATAAAAGGCCACATCGGGAGCACCGGACGCAGTATATCACCCCAGCCGACTCACAAGTGAAGTGTCGTCTCACCTGGAAGGACTGTCTGGGGCCCTGAATGGTAGTAAGGGAGGAAGTGTAAGGGCATGTGTAGCACTTGTTCCGCTTACAAGGATAAGTACCAGGAGGGACATCAGTGGGGAGGGATGGGGGAGACGAATGGACAAGGGAGTCGCGTAGGGAGCGATCCCTGCGGAAAGCGGGGGGGTGGGGTAAGGGAAAGATGTGCTTAGTGGTGGGATCCCGTTGGAGGTGGCGGAAGTTACGGAGAATAATATGTTGGACCTGGAGGCTGGTGGGGTGGTAGGTGAGGACCAGGGGAACCCTATTCCTAGTGGGGTGGCGGGAGGATGGAGTGAGAGCAGATGTGCGTGAAATGGGGGAGATGCGTTTGAGAGCAGAGTTGATAGTGGAGGAAGGGAAGCCCCTTTCTTTTAAAAAAGGAGGACATCTCCCTTGTCCTGGAATGAAAAGCCTCATCCTGAGAGCAGATGCAGCGGAGACGGAGGAATTGCGAGAAGGGGATGGCATTCTTGCAAGAGACAGGGTGAGAAGACGAATAGTCCAGATAGCTGTGAGGGTCAGTAGGCTTATAGTAGGCATCAGTGGATAAGCTGTCTCCAGAGACAGAGACAGAAAGATCTAGAAAGGGGAGGGCGGTGTCGGAAATGGACCAGGTAAACTTGAGGGCAGGGTGAAAGTTGGAGGCAAAGTTAATAAAGTCAATGAGCTCTGCATGCGTGCAGGAAGCAGCGCCAATGCAGTCATCAATGTAGCAAAGGAAAAGTGGGGGACAGATACCAGAATAGGCACGGAACATAGATTGTTCCACAAAGCCAACAAAAAGGCAGGCATAGCTAGGACCCATACGGGTGCCCATAGCTACACCTTTAGTTTGGAGGAAGTGGGAGAAGCCAAAGGAGAAATTATTAAAAGTAAGGACTAATTCCGCTAGACGGAGCAGAGTGGTGGTAGAGGGGAACTGATTGGGTCTGGAATGCAAAAAGAAGTGGAGAGCTTTGAGACCTTCCTGATGGGGGATGGAAGTATATAGAGACTGGACATCCATGGTGAAAATAAAGCGGTGGGGGCCAGGGAACTAAAAATCATCGAAAAGTTTAAGAGCGTGAGAAGTATCACGAACATAGGTAGGAAGGGATTGAACAAGGGGGGATAAAACCGTGTCGAGGTATGCAGAAACAAGTTCGGTGGGGCAGGAGCAAGCTGAGACAATAGGTCTGCCAGGACAGGCAGGTTTGTGGATCTTGGGTAGGAGGGAGAAGCGGGAAGTGCGTTTACCAGCAACTTTGATGTGTGTTGCTTGAATTTCCAGCATCTGCAGAATTCCTGTTGTTTGTGTCTGTGTTGCGTTGGACTGGACCACGTTCAAGGATTTGTCAACTTAGTGGACCTGAATGAGCATGCTACGGTCGTCACTGACTTTATAAAGAACTGTGTGGATCAGCTTGTACCTACAAAACATTCTGAGTTTTTCCCAAACAGAAACCCTGCGGAAACCACAAGGTTGGTAACCTGCTGAAGGCTATCTCTGTGGTGTTTAGGACAGGAGATCCAGAGTCATACAAGTTGTACAGGTTCTACATCGGAAAGCCAACATAAGTGCAAAAGTACAATTTCAGATAAAACCAGAGTTACAGAAAGAAGTTCAATAGTTGTAGCAGGGCTTGCACGATATCACTTCCTACAAAGTGAAACCAGGTTGCATATGCACCACCTCCAGGTAAGCTCAATGCATGCATTTGAAAGGGAGAATAATGGCACACCTAACCAAGCCCCAGGACCCCTGACAATCCTGTGATCTCAATCACCAGAGCCAGCTTCAGAGCATCCTTCAGGACAATGAACCCACACAAAGCCTCTAGTCTGGGTGGTATACCTGGTCAAATGCTGAAGACCTAGGCAGACAAACGGGGTGCTGTAGACAAGGAAATCTTTAACCTCCAGCTTCTGTGGTCGGAGGTTTTTACCCATTTCTGAAAGGCATCTTTAGTACTAGCATCCAAGAAGAGTGTAGAGTCCTGCCTCAAACACTAGAGTATGGTAACACATACATCCACCCTAATGAAGTGCTTTGAGAGATCAGTTATGATGCAAATCATCTCTAACCTGAGAAAGGACCTAGATCCACTTCAATTTCTCTATTTCCACCACAGGCCCAGAGCAGGCGCTGTATCATTGACTCTCTGCTCTGTTCTGAACCATCTGGATAACAGAAATGCATATGACAGGCTGCTGTTCATCAGCTTGATACCACCATAACAGGCCATATTTCAAATCGTCACGGGTCATGATGAGTCAGAGTTACAGGTGTGAGACAGAAAGGTGCCGCAGTCGTGCCAACAAAACCAATGAACTCATTGTTGACACAGAGAGCAGAAGTCAAGAGACCACATGCCAGTTCTCTTTGGTGGATCGGAGATAGCTACTTCAAATCCTTCAGCATCATCTCAGATGAGCTGGCCTGGGGCCAGTGCATAAATGCAATCACAAAGAATGTTCGCAATCCGCCTCTACTTTCTTAGAAGCTTAGGGAGATCAGGCATGTCATCGACTTCTTAAACAAACTGCTGCAAATGCACTGTTGAAAGTTGCATTCTGACCCGGTATGGCAACTCCAAAGCGCAGGAACACAAGAGGTTGCAGAAAGTACTGGACACAGCCCTCAACAGCATCTGAAGAAAGTGCTGGCGCAAGAAAGTGGTATCTCAAGGATCCACACCTTCTAGTTCCTGCTCTCTTCTTGTGGCTACAGTAGGGCAGGTACAGAAGCCTGGCATCCTACATCACCAGGTTCAAACAACTACTTCCCTCCAACCATCAGGTTCTTGAATTTACCTGAACAGGCCTGATCTTACCTCAGCAAGGGAACACTACAAAATACCCTTTGCATTACCATGGGGTTTTTATGCACTAATGTCATCTTCCAGTCTTTTTTTCTTCACACTTGTGTAATTTCTGTGTAGTTTAATCTCGTTAATTTAGTAATATATGCTGTTTTCTGAGTCTATGTGCCTGCAATGTAGCTGAAGCAAGTTTTTTTCATTGTACCTGTACCTCACCATAGCTGTGGTTGACTATCGATTAGTCAGGGCGTGGAAGGTTACAGAGAGAAGGCAAGAAATGAGGTTGAGAGGGAAATGGATCAGCCATGATGAAATGGTGAAGCAGACTCAGTGGGCCAAATGGCCTAATCCTGTTCCTATGTCTTCAGGTCTGACGATAATAAACTCGACTTGCTATGAGAATCGTCACTCATGTAGTCACACTATTGTGCAGAAATATTAAACTCCATGACTTCAAATAGTAAACTGTCAAATGCACTTATTACTAAATATACGTGTGCACCTGAGATCCAGCCCACTCCACCAACTTTTCCCTCTCTTTTTGTGACAATACTGATTTCCATCGGGGGTAATTTCATGGGAACCAATACCTTCTGATATTTTGCCTTGAAATGAAATAGAAATTGGGTGTTTTCGACGGCAGCTATGTGATACTTGCCTTCATCCAGTTTCTGCACAGAGCTGGAAGATTTCCACTTTCAAAGCACTAAGGCAAATCACAGACTTCACTATAACTTTCCTAAATAAGACCAAACAACAATTTGCATGGATCAGCTTCTTAACTACCATAAGCAGTAGCTCTTCCAACAGGTTTCTCATTCCCCTACTGCCATCACTTAGTTTTTTTAATATACTTAAAACAACATTGTTTCCAACCAAAGGTACTGTGTTCACAAAGCAATAAACGTATATGATATCAGTATACACCTTAATAGGTAACAATACAAAAATATGAATATTTGCAGGGAAATGCTGACTGTTCTGCTTGAAACTCGCAGTTCCCTATGTAAATCTCAGAAAGTTGGGGGAGGGGTGGAATTTACTGTACACGCATGCAAATGCCAGAACATCTTACAACTTCCACACTATTTCCATTGGGGAATTCATTCGCCGATTTCCAGTTACTTGGGCACAAACAATTCCCCTCCACTAGTTTCAGTGGGGTTGAATGGCCTTAGGGGTTGAGGCAAGGGTCAGTTTTTTTTTTAAAAATGGTGTTGCTTAACTTTATTTTCAATTCAAAATGTTTTCAAATGTTGGATTTTTTTTTGAAACTTCTGGATTTTTGAACGCTTCTGAATGACAGAAGTATTCAAAGCTTTTGACAGCTTTGCCTCGGGCCTTAGGCACCTGTCAATGTTTTTCCAGCAGTTTCACGGGTAGGACTTGTTCTGGCTTTCCTAAGCAAACTCAACAGATTTATTGTCCTAGGCCGACATACACAGGATACATATGACATTACAATTAGCTTTCTGTACAGCAGCTTAATTTAAAATAAATTATTCAGCAAAGGCCCTTCTGTGGTTGGAGCCAGCTTCATCTAACAATTGCCCCTGGAACAGAGGCACTAGGAGAGTGCAGACTGGCTGTCAGACCGTAATGAGCACAGACACCTTGCTGTCAGTAAGAACCAAATCCACCTTTCCACATCTCTACTACAATGAGAAAAACAAGCTCAATACTTAAACAAGTATCACACACAAAATGCTGGAGGAACTCAGCAAGCCAGGCGGCATCTATGGAAAATAGTACATTTCAGCCCGAATCATCGACTGTACTTTTTTCTTAGATGCTGCCTGGCCTGCTGAGTTCCTCCAGCATTTTGTGTACATTACTTAAACGAGTACATAGTTAGCCCTGAGCTGAACCCCTGAACTTGGAGGACAGAGCGCCCACTCTTAGTCAGGCCTCTATCCTTTGACCTGTTTGACATGGGTTACTCTACGAAGAGTCAAAGCACAAGGCCCCAGCCAACATAGCTCTCTGGGTCATTGAGGCATGCAAGCCTTCCCAAAGGACAAGATTGTGGTCCTTAAACAAGTACATTATTTCAACAAGCAGAACAATTTCCAGAGATGAGGGACATTAGTTACTTAGAATAAACTGAAGCTGGGATTACAAATAAAACTGGAACAATATGTTCACACCTCCTCCTTGCAAGAACAATTAATTCCCCTGGCCTGTTCTATCACCACTGAGGTGCATCTTCTCTCTCCTTGAAATATATTTTATTGAAGAGAATTTATATGCATACACTAACAAATAAAATGCACCAATAAGTAATTTTGCTATTTTTCTCTATCACTGAATAAAACTTCCTGGTATCTTCAAGAAGCACACAAATCTAATGGGCACGATGATTCAGTGCACCATTCTCAATTAACTATACCTTCACGATACAAACAAAAAAGTCCGTTTCTTGGGGTCAGCAATAGCAAATAGTAGCACATTTGTCTCCATGTCAGAAGTGTCGAGGTTTTAAGTTTAAAACACATATTCACTAGAGTAATGGGCTAATTTTCACCATCACACGAATGCAAAAAGATCACATGGCTCCAGCCAAACACAAGTAGTACAGCCAAGCCTGTTTCACTGTTCAAAGCAGTCATGTGTTGTCTGACAATTCCCTCCACCTGACTTGGCCACAGAACTTACTTGCAAGAATCCATGGATTTCACGTTTTAAATTATCTATGCTTAAGTGCAAATATTACCAGCACACACTTGAAATGGCCTTACAAACTTTAAAATCTTACTCAGGCCCTCTTTAAATAAAACAGATTTGGGTGGTCTTCACTGTCTCGTTACATAACACGCCAAGACCCAAAGTAGGTTTTAGATTGCCGTAAGGGTGTCGACTTGGGATCGTAAAGCAGCCCGGCCCTTCGGTGTTGCTGAGAAGGATGTGAGACTCATCCCCAGACGGGTAATAGGAACAGAGAGCACATTGACCTCTCTCACCTGACGTGTATTGACAAACTCTGGTGGATGAATACGGGATTAAGGCGACCCACCCTCGGTGTTACACCGGGCCCGGGGTATCCCCACTGCCACCACGGAAGCGAAGCAAGTGCGGGACAAGTTGCCGGTCCGCGCCTAGGACCCGGCCGACTTTCCAGGAAACCCCGAGCCAGGCCTCAGACAACCGAACTGGGCTTCGGCCAACATCAAGACGCCACTCAGCAACCCCCAGAAACTCCCAAGGTACTCACCTGTCCAGCACCGCTTTCTCGTCGCTCCGACAACTCCTTCCCTCCGGCCGTGAGAGCTTCTCCAAAGGTTCCGGGATCGGCTGCGTCCAGCGTGAAGCAACGTCAGTCAGCAACAACAACTTGGATTCATGTGGCACCAAATCGATATACAGCTACAGACGCAGAATTGTGTGTGTGTTTTTTAAAACAACACTAAAAGCTTGATGAGGGAGCATCTTAAAAGATATTGGTAGTTGAAAGACCACCGATAATGAAGCACAGATCTTTTGGAGAGTTCAAGGAGGGATGAAGATTTTTTTTAAAAGAGGACGATGCTGCTGGAAATGTGAAATAGGAATAAAATGCTGGAATGCTCAGCAGATCAGACAACATCTGTGGTGATAAAAACCACAGATAACATTTTAGGTCAATGAATTTCACCAGAACTGAAGGAAAATACAGATAAAATAAGTTTTAAGTTGCAGTAAAAAGGAAGAAGAGGTGAAAAGATTTGTTTAAAAACTTGATAGATTGCAGGTAAGAGAGACTGCTTTTACAAGTAGCAGTGGTGTTAGCTTCATCTGGATGGTGAAGGCTAGGGAGTAAGAAAAGGTCTGTTCTGTGCTGATGTAGGTTCTGAGAAATCTGAAATACCAGGCGAGGAGAACAAGAAAAAATAAATGTTGAAAATGTGAGATGTTGCTTTTGAATTCCACGTGCTTTCGAGGCTCATTATTAGCTGGTAAGCATGAACATAGAAACAGACATGTGGCTAAACTGTCCAACAGGAAGTTCTGTGCTGCCTAGGACTTTGGCAAGAAGGATCAGGCTTAATGCACTTGTTCCATCTATTTCTTGGTAGGAATCCATGGCTTGCTGTTCACAGGTGGCCAGGCAGACCAATCCCACAGGCTGCATATTGTGCTCCTGTGGTCTACACCATGCACAGATCACAGATCTCTTGTAGTTACTCAGAATCGGCTTTATTATCACTGATGTATGTCGTAAAATTTGTTGTTTTGTTGTACCAGTATGATCACAACATATAAAAATCACTGTAAAGTACAATAAAAATAAATGGATAGATAGTTAAATAATGCAAAAGGGGAATAGTGAGCCAGTGTTCATGAACCATTCAGGTAATCTGAGAGCAAAGGGCAGGAAGCTGTTCCTAAAACCCTGTGTGTGCCTTCAGGTTCCTGTACCTCCTCCCTGAAGTTAGAATGAGAGGAGGGTAATCTCTGATTGTGAAGGTCCTTAACGGTGGACAGCACCTCCTTTAGACACCTCAAAGGCAAGGAGAGTTGCACCCCTGTTGGAACTGGGTGAGTCTGCAACCCTCCGCGGCCTCTTTCGATTCTCTGCACTGGAGCTTCCTTACCAGGTGTTGCTGCAATCTGTCAGCATGCTCTTCACGGAACATCTAGAAATTTGTTAGAGTCTGTGGCAGCATACCAAATCTCCTTAAACTCAGAATGAAGTGGAACTATTGGCATGGTATTCTTCATGATTGCATCAGTGTGTTGGGTCCAGGACAGATCCTCTGAGATGTTGACTTCCAGGAACTCAAAGCCGCTCACCCTTTCCGCTACTACCCCGCGATGAGGGTTGCTGTGTGTTCTCAAAACTTCCCAGACTTGAACAACTCACAAGGTCATGTCACCAGAAAATTTTTCTGACTCTAACATTGAGAATAATAAATGGAACAACCTTGGGGGGGATACAATTACCTCCAATTTTCCCTCAGATTGTCTAAATCTCTTACTGGCATTTTTTCCACTGTGAATAAATGAGTCATTTGTCCTGGGTTTTCTATTGGAGCCATCACCAGAAAGCATGCGACAATACAGTATGATGGTTGATTGCTATCTTTCAGTTTAAGCTATGGTTTGTCAATGATGCCTTGCCAGTGTTACTTCTACCTAACGAGATGTAATGGGCCAGATTGGCTGGTCTAGGATAGCTGGCCAAAATCACTGTATGACCTTGTCAACAATTAAACCTGCAAAGTTAATGTAATAATTCTTAAATTTCCCTGGGATTTTGATGTTAAAACCTAAAATTGAAATTTTTGAACAATTAAAATAATTAAGTTTATTAAGGTAGATACATTAGGAATACCTAAGAGATTCTTTGGGTGAATGGATGATTAAAAACTCGCTTTCTTGACACAATGTTTTGTACTTTCTAAGCACAAAGATAATAAACAATTAACTACAGTTTCAGTGGCTATCAGTCACCTACTTAATATTAGCATTTTGAATGTACACAGTCTGTCTAGGTACCATATCCAATGCAGATTTTGGTGACCATGGTTTTCCATATCCGTCGTTTTTTGGATGACTTCCATTTCCTCGATGTGTAGCCACCTGGCTAGGCTTCTGATGTACATAAGCCGAGGTCTTCCTCTAGGTTTGCTCCCCTCAGTCGTTCCAGAGAGTATCAGTTTTTCTAGTTCATCTTTCCACATGATGTGTCCTAGGAATCTGAGTTGTCTTTCTCTTATTGCTGATATGAGTGATCGAACTGCTTGGGCTCTTCTGAGAACTTCTTCATTTGATGTGTGTGTGATCCATATATTTTTACTATTCTCCTGTAGAACCATAATTCAGCTGCTTCTAGTCTCTTTTCTATTGCTGGAGAAATGGTCCAGCATTCCATAAGTTAGGATAGAATAAATGTAGCACTGCAGTATTCTGTTTTTGGTGTACGTGCTCATCTTTCTGTCTGTTAATATGTTCTTCATTTTTTGGAAAACTTCTTTCACCACTTCTATTCTGTATTTAATATCTGTGTCGCACCTGCCATCACTTGTTATTAGGCTGCCAGGATATTTGAATTTGTTGACTTGTTTGATGTTTGTATTTCCGATCTTTTCAAACTTTTCAAATTTGTATACGTCTCAGAGGCCGATGTCAGTATATCTTTCAAGAGGGTAAATCCTTATAAGGCATCAAGCTCCAATGGTATATCTTGTCGGGCACTGAAAACCTACACCAATCAACTGGTTGGAGTGTTCAAGGACATCTCAATCTCTCACTGATGCAGTTGGAGGTCCCCACCTGCTTCAAAAGGGTATCTATCATACCAGTACCCAAGAACTGCTCAATACCTCAACAACTATCGCCCAGTTGTACTCGTTTCTGCTGTGAGGAAGTGCTTTGAGAAATTGGCCATGGCTGGAATTGATAACTGTCTGAGCATACACCTGATCCTGCTTCAATTTTCCTACCACTACAATAGGCTTACAGCAGATGCAATCTCAATAGCTCTCCACTCGGCCTTTGATCACCTGGGCAACAGTAATACCCACATCAGGCTGCTATTATTTTGTGGAACAGGTCAAAAACTTTAAGTTCCTTGGGGTCAATATCACAAATGACCTGACTTGGTCCAACCAAGCAGAGATCACTGCCAAGAAGGCCCACCAACGCCTTTACTTCCTAAGAAAACAAAAGAAATTTGGCCTGTCCCCTAAAACCCTCACTAATTTTTATAGATGCACCGTAGAAAGCATTCTTCTAGGGTGCATCACAACCTGGTATGGAAGTTGTCCTGTCCAAGACCAAAAGAAGCCGCAAAAGATCGTGAACACGGTGCAGCACATCACACAAACCAATCTTCCGTCCTTGGACTCACTTTACACCGCACGCTGTCGGAGCAGTGCTGCCAGGATAATCAAGGACACGACCCACCCAGCCAACACACTTTTCGTCCCTCTTCCCTCCGGGAGAAGGTTCAGGAGCTTGAAGACTCGTAGGGCCAGATTTGGAAACAGCTTCTTTCCAACTGTAATAAGACCGCTGGAACGGATCCTGACTCGGCTCTGGGCCGTACCCTCCAAATATCCGGACCTGCCTCTCGGTTTTTTTGCACTACCTTACTTCCCATTTTTCTATTTATGATTTATAATTTAAAATTTTAATATTTACTAATTTTAACTATTTTTAATATTTATAATACTTGATACTTGTAATCCAGGGAGTGGGAAGCACAGAATCAAATATCGCTGTGATGATTGTACATTCTAGTATCAATTGTTTGGCGACAATAAAGTATAAAGTATTATCACTCAGTGCTCAACACCATCATACCCTCAGTGCTAATAAAAACCTGAGCCTCTGTACCTCCCTCTACAACTGAATCCCTGACTTCCTCAGTGGGACATCACAGTCGGTGTGGATTGGAAGTAACATCTCCTCGCCGACAATCAACACAGGCACACCTCAACAATGCACGCTTAGCCCACTACTCGACTCCCTCCGCACCCATGACTGTGGCTAGGCACAGCTCAAACACCATCTATAAATTTTCTGAGATAGCTGTCCTTGGCAGAATCTCAGATGGCGACAAGGAAGCATACAGGATTGAAATAGATCAGCTGGTTGAGTGGTGTGGCAACAACAATCTTGCACTCAACCTCAGTAAGACCAAGGAATAAACTGGACTGGTCAAAGAACACTGAGGCTGTCTACAAGACAGGTCAGAGCCATCTCTATTTCCTGAGGAGACTGAGGTCCTTTAACTTATGCCGGACGATGCTGAGGATGTTCTACGAGTCTGTGGTGGCCAGTGCGATCATGTTTGCTGTTGTGTGCTGGGGCAGCAGGCTGAGGGTAGTAGACACCAACAGAATCAACAAACTCATTCGTAAGGCCAGTGATGTCGTGGGGATGGAACTAGACTCTCTAACTGTGGTGTCTAAAAAGAGGGTGCTGTCTAAGTTGCATGCCATCTTGGACAATGTCTCCCATCCACTACATAATGTACTGGGTGGGCACAGGAGTACATTCAGCCAGAGACTCATGCCACCGAGATGCAACACTGAGCATCATAGGAAGTCATTCCTGCCTGTGGCTATCAAACTTTACAACTCCTCCCTTGGAGGGTCAGACACCCTGAGCCAAATGGCTGTTCCTGGACTTATTTCCTGGCATAAATTACATATTACTATTTAACTATTTATGGTTTTATTACTATTTATTATTTATGGTGCAACTGTAACAAAAACCAATTTCCCCCGGGATCAATAAAGTATAAGTATGACTATGACTATGACTAGGAACCAGTCGTGGACTTCAGGAAGGGGTGGTCGAGGGAACGCACATCAATCTTCGGCAAGGGGTCAGCAGTGGTAAGTGTGAGCATTTTCAAGTTCCTGGGTGCCAGCATCTCTGAAAATCTATCCTGGACCCAACATATTGATGCAATTATGAAGAAAGCACTCCAGCAGCTGTATTTCATTGGAAGTTTGAGGAGATTTGGTATGTCACCAAAGACACTAACCAATTTCTACAGAGCATTCTGGCTGGTTGCATTGGCGTCTGGTAACAATGTGCCAATACACAGGATCAGAAAATGCCTCAGAGGACTATAAACTCGGCCAATTCCATCGTGGGCACTAACCTCCCCAGCATCAAGGACAACTTCAAACGACGATGTCTCAAAAAGGCAACGTCCCTCTTTGAGGACATCCACCACCCAGGACCTGCCCTCTTTTCATTACTACCATCAGGGAGGAGCTACAGGAGTCTGAAAACGCACAAAGTTGCAAGAACAGCTTTTTCGCCTCTGCCATCAGATTTCTGAATGGTCCATGAACATTACCTCTTCTTGAATTACTTACTTTTTCTAAACCTTATTGTAATTTGTAGTACTTTTAATGTATTGTTGCTGCAAAACATCAAATTTCACATGATAATAAACCTGATTCTGATTAAATATTTACAAAGGTGGCATATCCCAACTAGCGGTATGGGTGTCTATTCTAAAAGCAGCTGAGCACAAACTTCACCCACCCAAATATACCACTTTTGCCACAGTGTTGAGGGATGGCTTGCTGGGTGTACGACTAACCAGAATATTTCATGACCAAAGAGACTTGTCCTCAAGAGTGCATTACATGGTAGAGATATATCTTCAGCAAAGCCTTATTAGAGTAGATGACTACTCAATGCCTTCCCTGATCTCATCCCGAAGTTTTCAATGATTACCAAAAAACATGAATATTCCTCTGTTGTCTTCGGAATCAGAATGTCCCATGCCTAGTGGTCAGTTTCAGTAGCCTTCAAGCATCCTTTGGAGTAAAACTATGAACAGGTTTTATTTCCTGAAGGCTGATTCTCACTTTAGTAACAATTCACAATTACAATTATGCTATCTGTAGTTTCATAACTTCATCAATCTTTAACTGCATTCTCTCACATCGTACCAATGCTACTTGTGTTTCGTCAGCAAGCATTGCCATCAGTGGAGTCTTTTTTTAACAGTTCAAGATTAAATCTTATTCATAATAATAAAATACAAAACGGGAACATAGTGTAAAGCTCTTTACATTCTTAGTGTTGTTCAGGCTAAACATTAATTGTTGCTGGTTTTACACACAGTAGCGTTTATACCTAACATGCCATTGATGTTGCCCTCAGTATGTGAGTGGTACTCCAGCTGTGTGTATTTAATATTTCAATAATATTTGAGTAGTAGTGTAAATATATTGATTGAATCAGAATCGGGCTTAATATCACCAGCATACTTCGTGAAATTTGTTGTTATGCAGCAACAGTACTTTGCAATACATACTAAATAAGTTGTGTAAAACAGCATAGTGAGGTTCAATGTCTATATAGAAATCTGATGGCAGAGGGAAAGAAGCTGTTCCTGAATCATTGTGTACTTTCAGGCATTCTTGTTCTTTAAATAATTCGTGTACTAGTTTTTTAGTTATGCTTACAGCTTAAACTCCCGCGTATTCCTTTGAGTTAGTTTATTGTTTTGAAGTTACAAAACATAACAGCAGCCATGCAGAAAGGATTCGATCAGAAGGGCTTCTCTCACTGGCAGCCAAGTCCTTGGTGAGTTCTGACAGTGAAGCATTCTGCCAGATGGTTAGGCAATCTCACCAGTAAAGAACCCTTCAATATCTGTCAAGTCCTTGTCTCTATCCTCGTGAGAACTCAGAACTTGATGAATATTGGTGGTCATTCACTAGAAATCAGGCATTCTGCCAGATTGTTCGACAGGATCTCCAGTAAAGAACCCCACAATGTCCATCATGTCCTTGTCCTGCAGCAATTTCACGGCAATGGGACCAGGCCCATCCTTAACAATGACAGTGGCAGGTAAGACCTTAGCGCATTGTGGCACTTGGTGCCCACACACTGCAGTTCTAAGCACAGTCTGATGCAGCCACACACAAGGGACAAGAGCAGTGTTGGGTAAGCAAGTGCAATCCTCCTCAAGGAGCTTCAGCTGAGATGCAAAACTGTGTGGGACTTCAGGACAGCTTCAGCTTTTGCCTTTACAAGGGGTGATTGATAAGTTCGTGGCCTAAGGTAGAAGGCATCAATCTTAGAAAACCTAACACATTTACTTTTCAACATAGCCCCTCCTACATTTACACACTTAGTCCAGCGGTCTTGGAACATACGGATCCCTTCTTTGTAGAAGTGGTCCACAGCAGGGGTGATTGATAAGTTCGTGGCCTAAGGTAGAAGGAGATGAGTTATTAACTTCAAACTTTCCGCGTTATCACTCAAAGAGTTGAACTGCACATGCATGTAACGAGAGCATCTTAGACCTCCAGGTGGTCCACAGCGGGGCTGATTGATATCTTCGTGGCCTAAGATAGAAGGAGATGAGTTATACAGCTCTCATTACATGCACAGGCAGTTGAACTCTTTGAGTGATTATGAAGAAAGTTTGAAGTTAATAACTCATTTCCTTCTACCTTAGGCCACAAACTTATCAATCACCCCTGCTGTGAACCACTTCTACAAAGAAGGGATCCGTATGCTCCACGACTGCTGGACTAAGTGTGTAAAAGTAGGAAAAATAAATGTGCTAGGTTTTCTAAAATTGACTCCTTCTACCTTAGGCCATGAACTTATCAATCACCCCTCGTACATTGCTTGTTGAAAAGTCCAGCAAGACTGCAATTTGGTCTTCAAAAATTAGGCACTTAAATTTTAAGTGTAGTTGCAGTGCTCGTGTGGTGCTGAATTAATAACAGGGCCATGTAGATTCAGCCTTACAAAAAATAAAGCAATTAGTCTTTATATCCATCATCAATTCTGTCAACCTCACTTTGAAATTATTTCAACGCAGGTAAAACACCTTGAAGTTGTGTTTGCATTTACTTTAGATTGTCAGAGAAAATGCAACACACACCTCACTCTGTGTACTTTGAAGTAAATGGACATTTGTAACTTCCTACAAAGTGATTAGACAGCAAAGTAATCTAGTGATATTACCCAATTATATAATGGCTAGACATTGTGCCAAGTATAGTTTAGGGATGGGAAACAAATATGTCTTCACATACCACAGTAAGTCTTTATTTAGGCATCAATAGGAGCTGGGAGCAGAAGCACTCTGTCTGAATCCAAAGTTTGTGGTTTCGCTGTGTGGATAAGCGCAGCTCCAATGTCATATTCAAGTTTGCTGATGTCACTACTGTCGTCGGCTGAATAAAAGCTTGCGAAAGCTGAGGTGACACTCCGTTGTAAATCTTGGTGCTGTTCCACTGTCAGACTAGAAATTGTTTCTCAAAAGATGCAAAAAACTGGCAACCAATCATACAAAAGAACTTACAAGACATAATCTTTCCAAAGAGGAAGTAGAGGTATTGTGTCTTCTTTGTGATGACACTAATGTGCTGGTCCCAACCAAGGAATTTAAAACTACTGATTCTCTCCACATCTATTTCCCTAATGAGAGCTGGATCACAGATCTTCCTCCTGTAGATGATAATAAGCCCTTTGGTTTTGCTGACGTTGTATGAGAGGCTGTTGTTGTGATGCTACTCAACCAGATATATACTGTGGTGGTGCAAGTAAGCCACCTTGTTTCCCACAGTACATCAGTGTCTGCACTTCATAACTACCTATCCACGATGTACCAAAAGAGATCCATTGGCCCTGAATGCAATACTTTATTTATATCTTCCTTCATCTTTGACTTTACATCAAAGTGAGGAAGCAGGAGATCCACTCCAATTTGCCTACCAGTGCAACAGATCCAGGGCAGGTGCCAGATCACTGGCTCCTCTTTCAACCCTTGAACATATGGACACCAAAGGTGCACACATCAGAATGCTCTTTATCAATTACAGCTCAGAATTCAATTCCATCATCCCCTCAAAACTAACCAATAAGTTCCAAGACCTTGACCTCAATACCTCCTTGTGCAATTGTAGTCTCAATTCCCTCACTCACAGACCCTAGTCAGTTTGGATTGGCACCAACATCTCCTCCACGATCTTCATCAACACAGATGCATCGAAAGGCTGTGTGCTTACCCCCTGTTCTACTTGCTTTACTTTTAATGACTGTAGCTAATCACAGCTCCAGTACCATATTCAAGTTAGCTGACGACACCACTTGCATACCAAATCAAAGGTGGTGATGAAAATCTGGGGGAATGGTGCCACAACAATCTTTTACTCAATGTCAGCAAGACCATTGAGCAGATTATTGACTTCAGGAGAGGGAAACCAGCGGCTGATAAGCCAGTCCTCATCGGAGGTGTAGAGGCTCAGCAACTTTAAATTCCTTGGTGTTATTATTTTGGAGGACCTGTCCTGAGCCCAAGACATAAATGCAATAATGAAGAAAACGCAGCAGTGCCTCTACTTCCTTAGGAGTTTGTGAAGATTTGGCTTGACATTTAAAACATTGGCAAACTTCTATAGATGTGAAATGGAGAGTATATTAGCTGGGTACATCACAGGCTGGTATGGAAACACCAACACTCTTGAATCTTACAAAAAGTAGTGGATACAGCGTAGTCTATCACAAGTAAAGCCCTCCCCACCATTGAGCACATCTACATGAAATGTTGTTTCAGGGAAGCAGCATCCATCATCAGGGACTCCAACCACCCAGGACATGTCTCTTCTCACTGCAGTCATCAGAAAGGGTGATACAGGAGCCTCAGGACTCACACCACCAGGTTCAGGAACGGTTAGTACCCCTCAACCATCAGGCTCTTGAATTCAACTTCACTTGATCCATCAATGAAATGTTCCCATAATCTATGAACTCACTTTCAATGATTCTTCATCTCATGTTCTTGATATTTATTATCCTTTCTTGTTGTGGTTACACAGGTTGTTGTCTTTTGCACATGGTCCGAATGCCCAAGTTGATGCGGTCTTTCATTGACTCTATTGTGGTTCTTTCATTGATTCTATTATGGATTTATTGAGTATGCCTGCAAGAAAATGTATCTTAGGTGACATATATGTACTTCGATAATAAATTTTCTTCAAACGTTGATCTACAGGGCCTTCAGAGGTGAATGCACGCTTCCTTAATGCCATGGGAGTTTGTGGATGTATCCTTCTGACACTAGAACCTCATTAAAATATTTTTATGGATAATTATTTGAAGGAGCCCCTGCTGCTCATCGTCTTTGCGCGCATCCCCCAGAACAAGCTGATTCTACTGAGTAATGGTTGAAATTGGGCAAAATATTGGCTCTCTGATGGTATGCTGATTCCTTATGACGCTTTGTGAGCTAATAGTTATGACAACCTGTTCAAGTGAGGTTGGTCATTAACAGCAACGTAGTGTCAACAGGAAAATACTTTTGGGTGATGATATTGAGACCAACCGAGAAGAAAATTAATCTGTAAGTGACATTGTAAGGAAACCTGGAGCCTAAAGCTATGGATCCTGGCTACAGGAATGCTGGGAACTCTGTTAACTTGACATGCCATGCTAGATGGAAAGTAATATTTTAAAGAAGTCCCAGAGACATTTTATTGCTTAGTATTTATCCATATCTTATGGATTAAAGAGATAACACTTATATTTTGTTGTGAGCTGATAAAGAGACATTTGGTTGCCCTGTTGTCACCAAACAAGAGAAAGCAAAAAAAAAGAGCCTTCAAGGAATGAGAGATGTGACTTGTATCTCCAAGATGATGAAGCTGGTTTGTCTTAATACCAGGACAGGCACTTCATCAACTCTGTTATGAGCGATATTATTGATCCAAAGATTCCTGATTGGTACATTGCAATGTCTGTTCAGCTGTCAGAACCCTATAATCCACAGTGTCCAGGATTAAGCAGGTCACTGAATACACCAGTTCCAAGTAAAACCCAAAATGTTTTCAAATGCAGAACAGGATTCTAACTCTTTTGTTGTATTGTGCCGTATCCTGACAGAATTATGGAATTAGATGCTCAGTTCCTCTTTCAGAAGAGGAAATCGAGAACTTTATTTCTCAGAATTCTTCTGTGTATTAGATTTCTTTGTAATATGGACAGGCTATTGAGATTGTTTAGAGTTTGTTCTGAAGTTAACTGCCATGGTATGGATGCCCTGGCAGTAAGGAAACCTGAAGGAGTCTCTTGAGTTTAACAAAAAAAGCATTGTTAAACTATGAGCATAATATGGAGACACAGTAAATAAATGTTTCAGGATTCATGTTAAGGATTGAAAGCAAAGTAACAGGAAAAACTAATTCATTTGCTGACATTCAACTCTTCCCAAATTCTTCAACAGGAGGATATGCAAGCCTTGTTGGAAATACAATGAGTAATTAAGTGAATAACTGAAAGTGAATTTTGTGGCTTAAAGGAATAACTACAGGCTCTAGCAATATTTAATTAGCATCATGCAGGTTATCATTTTGAGATAGTTAATACTGAAAGGAATGAAAATGCTCGATTTCTTAGCAATGTTCAATATCAGCAGGAGCTCTCATTAAAAGAATTATGAATTAACGTATCAACAAGATAATGCTTGCACATTTTAGCTACTCAATGAAGTAATGGAACCAGGTGATATTATAAACGACAAGGTTATTGGAGACCCTTTGTTGCTTGACATGGTTATTGGAAGATATGGAAATAATGCGAAGTATGAAATCCATGAGCCTTAAGATTAGTCTGAAGAGCAGAAATATTCCCAGCTGCTCTGGATTGTACAGGCATTGGGTAATGGAGAATTGTTGAGTATGGCTATTAGCACATCATAGGTAACCACTGCCTTTTGGGCCATTTTTTTTGGATTTTCTGAAGGAATTTGGGTGAAATTTGCACCTTTTCCTGAGATTGCTACAGATTTCTTATGTCTTATTTTTGTTTTGCCCAGGACTTGATAATTTTTTTAAAATGAAGTGTTAGCATTGTTGTAATGTAGGAATCATGACAGTTTGTTAGGTAAGCTCCCAGAATCAGCAGCATGATACTGACAAGATATCCTGGTGGTTTTGTAATGTTGACTGAAGTATAAATATTGGCCAGAAGAGAGCTAACTTTCTTTCTGTTCCTCGACAACATTGTGCGTGATCTCTTGCATTGATTTGGGAGAGCGGACAAGGCTTCAGTTTAATATCTTAATAGGCTTCACCTGCATTTGCGCAGTGATTCCCTCAGACTCAGTATTTGCATACAAGTTGCTTAAGTGGCACTTGAGTCCGAACTCTTCCAACTCAGAATTAGAGTGATACCAGCTGAGCACAGTTAAACTTTGCAGTATAATTAGTGCAATGAATTGGGCTCATACTGATGGTCTCACCCATTTCCCCCCTCTATATGCTGCATGTATTTTGGAAACATTGTTCATGCCAGTTTCTGTAAATGCAAACACTTGTCTTAAACCTCTTTTTTTTTAAGAAGTTTAATTTTGTCTTAACACTTTTCTGTTAGTAGACAAATTTGCAATTTTCTGATTCACCAGTGATATCCTGTTTTAAAAATAACATTTATTTGATATAAAATTACAATCTTAGATTCATTAAGTTTGTCAGTTAATTTCAGCCTGCAAACTCTAAGTACATGTTCATAATGCATTCGTTCGTGTGATTCCTTGGCATTGCCTGTCTAAGTAATGGCACCTATGGTTGCCCTCTTCTATAAAAGTACCTCTCAAAGTGCCTTGTTCATTATTCTGTCACTGCAGCTGGGGAGTGAATCGAATCTCTTTGACAGTAATGCAAATGAATCATTTAAAAAGTTCAAGTTAGTCATCTCTAGAGAAGGCACATTTATATGATGTAGCTCTTGAAAGTACTCATAGATAGAGATAAAGTTGGTCTTCAGGTTAGGTCCCAAAGCAGATTTTCATTGATGGGTCCTGATGGAAGTAGATTGGGATCAGCTGCTAGGAAACAACATTGTTAATTGGGAGGCATTTAAAAGTCAGATAGTACAAGTTCAGAGTTTGAATGTTTCTGTAAGGGCAAGGTGCAAATATCATTAATTTAAGGTTAATGAAGGATATTCAAGGCTTGAATGGGGAAAAGATGGAAGTATCTGGTGGGTATAGGAAATTGGTATTAAATTAGTCACTCGAAGTTTATGAGGGATATAGAAGAGAACTTAAGGAAAAAATACTAAGGCAGAAAGAAGCTATTAAAGACCTCAACAAGGAGAATCCAAATATAATTTACAAATATACTAGAGGCAAGAGGATAGGTAGTAAAAGAGTAAGTCTACTCAGGAACAAAGGTGGAATGTATATGTGGAACCAGGGCATATAAGCAAGGTTCTAAATGAATTCTTGGATCATAAGACATAGGAGTGGAATTAGGCCATTCAACCCATCGTCTTTGCTCCACCATTCCATCATGTCTGATTTATTATTCCTCTCAGCCCCATTCTCCTCCTTTTTCCCCATAACCCCTGATACCCTTGCCAATCAGGAACCTATCAGCCTCTGCTTTAAATGTACCCAATGACTTGGCCTCCACAGCTGTCTGTGACAATGAATTCCACACATTCACCACCCCCGGCTAAAGACATTCCTCCTCATCTCTATTCTAATACGAGATCTCTGTAATTTGAGGTTGTGCCCTCTTGTCCTGGACTCCCCCACTATAGGAAACATCCTCTCGATGTCCACTTTATCTAAGCCTTTCAATATTTGATAGATTTCGATGAGATTTCTGCCCCTCGTTCTTCTAAACTCCAGTGAGTACAGGCCCAGAGCCGTCAAACACTCCTCATATGGTGGACTGGAGATTGGAGAGTTAAAGGGTGGGTAGCTAACACTTTGGAGTATGCTGTATCAGGAAGGAGAAAGTGCTTGAACTATTGGAGCCTATTAGGGTAGATACATCCCTAGGGCGTAATGATATTTATATGAGGTTTCTAACAGAGGCAAGGGAGGACATTACTCAGGAACTGATAGAGATTCTTGCATCTAGAACAGAAAACTAGAGGGTAGCCAATGTTGCCCCCTTGTTCAAAAAGGGCAGTAGGAATATGCCTTAGATCAGAGGTTGTGAAGTTGTTGGGGGAAGTTCTGAGGGACAGGATTTATTGTCATTTGGAAAAGCATGGACTGATCAAGAGGAGTGAACGTTGTTTTGTGCAGGGGAAATCTGTTTGAGTTTTTCTAGGAGGTAACTAAGAACATGAAGCAGAACTGTGGATATAAAGTACATGGACTTCAGTAAGGCTATTGGCAATGCCCCACCGAGTACACTGGTTCAGAAGTGTAAGGCACAAGGGATTTGCAGTGTGTTGGAAAACTGAGTCCAAGCTTAGCTTGGTGATAGGAGGCAGAGGGTACTGGTGCATGGGATTCTCTGACTGGAAGTCTGTAACAAGAGTTGTACTTCAGGGATTGTTGCTGGGATGTTTGAAGTAATATGAAAATTGCTGGTTAGATTACACATGGCATATAGTTCTGATCACCACACTGCAGGAAGGACGTGACACCAATAGAAACAGTGTGGAGGAGATTCTGTGGATGAAGGAAACCTTGACCAACACTCAGCAAGTCAGGCAGCATCCATGGAGGACAGTGAACCATGGGAAAAAAAGGGAAGAATGAGGGGAAACAGAAGGAGGTGATAAGGAGGAGAGGAGATGCTCCCAGTGCGGCCTCTTCTACGTCAGTGAGGCCTTCAGTCTGTCCCCCCGCAAAAGGCAGGATTTTCCGGTGACTATCCATTTCAATTTGACTTCCCATTTCCATACTGTCTGTCCATGGCCTTCTCTACTGTTCTTGATGAGGCCAAACTCAGCTTGGAGGAACAACACCACATATTCCATCTGGGCATCCTCCAACCTGATGGCATGAACATCAACTTCTCTAACTTCCATTAATACTCCCCTCCCCCACCCTTAATCCATTCTCCATTCTGATTACCCTCTCACCCCTTTTCTTCTCCTCACCTGTCCATCACTCTCTCTAGTTCCCCTCCTTCCCTTTCTGTCATGGTCCACTGTCCTCTCCTATTAGATTCCTTTTTCTTCAGTTCTTTACCTTCTTGCTTCATACCCTGTCCTCCATCCATTCACCTTCTCCCTCACCTGCTCTTACCACCTTGTACTCTTCCCCCTCCCCCAGTTTTCTGTTCTACCTTCTTCCCCTTTTCTTTTCAGTCCTGATAGAAGATCTCTGCCTGAAACGTTGACTGTTTATTCCCCTCCGCAGTTGCTGCCTGACCTGCTGAGTTCCTCCAGCATTTTGTGTGTGATTCATGAGGATGTTGCTTGACACGGGGACTGCAGTTATAAGATTGGTTAGCTAGGTTTATTGTTTTTGTTACAGATGAATCGGAAGTGGGGTGTGGCACCCTTATAGAAGTTTATAAAATTATGAGGGGCATAGGTGAAAGAGGTAGTCAGAATCTCTTTCCTAATGAAGAGAAGATGAGAAAATGAATGGAGATCTTTCCAGTGTGTTTCTCGAACAGCGAGTGGTAAATGTCTGGAACAAGCTGCCAGAGGAGGCAGTAGGTGCAAATACAATCTGAATAGGTAGGCACCTTGGTCAGCACGGTGAGCTGGGCATAGAACTTGTTAAAACGCTGTTTAACTCAATAAATCTATGAGTGTAAATGGCTTTTGGATTGCAACTTGGATAGGAAAGGTGTAGAGGTCTACCAACCTAATTTACGCAAATAGGATTAGTATAGATAGACATCATGTTTGATGTGGAAAAGGTGGACCCCCAAGGCATGTCTCTATCTGTACAGTTTTATGATTTTATGATGAGTTATTCCTCTAAGCACTCTTGGGAACATAGTCTTCAGCTTAACTACAGAATTATTCAGTCTCTATTTGTTGTCATAAACACTTGGGTAACAGTTGATACCATATCTGTATAGAAGTACTTTAAATATCCACGATGAAACATAAAATAATAATTGTACTATCACATTATTAAAAAGAGTAAATAATTTATGTAAATATTATCTTTTTAAAAACTCCTGAAATATACAATTACTCATAATTATAATAAATAATTTATAATTTTAATGTAATTTAGATTGATTTCCATGAAAGAGGGTGTGTTTGAGTAATCAGTTCAGCCATAACAGTTAAATCATTACAGGCAGGTTGAATGACTGCACTAAGAACCATTCTAGATTTAAGGATCATGCTGCTGAAGGCAGAATATGCCACTAGAGTTGATCAGGTGAACACGATCACCATGACCTCCATGAAGGAGCTATTGGAATGGGTAATACTGCAGTGAGAGTGGAATTGTGTGTTGGTATCCACCCACATAATCCTACTTGTTACAAAACACTCTGAGGAATGTCCAAACACACGCATCCTGCTTTCACCGCCACGCTCCCATCTACATTCCAACACCACAGTACATCACTTGTCCTTTCTCCTCTGAGAGACCCAAAAGCTGAACATTGTGATGGAGAGCAATCGGTAAACGCACTCCTTACAAAAGTGCATTCACTCACACACTAACCTCGTCGTGTCACTCTGCTGTCGTGGTGCTGAGTGCATGCACTTCTGTGCCTTCCCTGGTAAATTCTCATAATGGGTCCGAAACCAAGGAGGTGCGTTCAGACTGGCTTTATGGTGCCTTCCCACCCAACAAGTCAGAATATTCCATGGCTTCAGTAATGGGGATGTGTATATGTTAGTTTCATACTGTATTTAAGGTAAATACTTCTATTTATTTTGAAATGTGATTGTAATGACACTGTAGGGTGCATCATGTTGTAATTCATGTATAGTCTTAAGTTAACTTTGTGGGTAATTAGAGATGGTATGTCCAGGTGCCTAATAAACTGGGCTGTGCTGTTTACGGAGTGCAGAGGGGGAGAGAGAGAGAGAGATTATATACACACACACACACACACACACACCAGGATTTCATACTGGACAAGAATAGTATGGAGCTATTATTGTGTTTCCTGGTAGATATCTTTTTGTCAATATTGTCGCTAATTTTTCTAAGTTTGATTTTTTTGACACATCTAATAAACACCCTTGCACTAAAGTGCGAAGTGACTCCAGCCATTTTGCCTTTGGGTTATAACCCACAAATCTAACAGTTGTGAAGACACATCATCACTAGAATTCAAACAGATAGACGCCGGCTCAGGAACTGGTTTAGATCATTCACAACTTGATGCTTTTGCTGCCAGCCTACCTTGACTTGCATTGTTAATTCAACAGGTAAGAATGAGATATCTCTTCACACACAGGAGACGCCACCCAAGGTGCAGTAAATTCCAAAGGGCAAATAGTCATCAGATGGCTTTCTACTGAGACACTAGCTCCCAAGAACACACTATATCTGATAGATATTTTTTCAAAAATTATATAAAAATACTTGAAATAATAAACATAATTAAAATATCTTAAATATTAATAAACAATTCACACATTAAGATAAAGTAACAAAAGTATTTGATGGCTCTGGACCTGTACATGCTGGAATTTTCTAAAATGGTGGGGGGGGGGTGGAATCTAACTGAAACCTGTTAAATAATGAGAGGCCTAGACAGAGTGTGATGTGAAGAGGATGTTTCTGTGGCCGTCTAGGACCAGAGGGCACAGCCTCAGAATACAAGGAAGTCCCTTTAGAACAGAGATGAAGTGTAATTCCATTAGCCAGAGGGTGCTGAATTTGTGGAACTTATTACCAAAGAAGGCTGTGGAGGCCAGGTCATTGGGTATATTTAAAGTGGATGTAGAAAGTTTCTTGATTAGTAAGGATATCAAAAGTCACGGGGAAAAAGCAGGAGAATAGAGCTCAGCAGGATAAAAAATCAGACATGATGGAATGGTGGAGCAGACTCGACAGGTTGAATGGCCTAATCCTGCTCCTATACTTAAGGTCTTAAAATAAATATTAATAAACAATAAAGAGACTTAAACAAAGTAACATAAAATAAGTCAGACATTTTAGTACTGACCTTTTCCTTCAAGATCAATAGTTCCGTTAGATGAATGAGGAGTCACTTCCTCCACTGGTCTCACATTGTGTAATAGTGTGAGAATGCTTCCTGCCCCTCTTAGCATGTCAGTCTCTGCCATTAGCTCAACAGTGAGTCCTGCGGTGGAAAAGTGCCAGCTTCCAGTTCATCTCAGGTTTCTGTACTTGGCCGAGCTTGGTCTGCCTGTACATGTGAGAATACAGTAATGCATATATTTGTGCCTATTGTATACATGCTCCAAGTCAGTACAGCAGTGTCTCTTTGGCAAGGAATCAAATTCTCACTTTGTCAAGTCCATTTAGCTGCTGATATATAACAGCCTGCCAGTGTTAAAAGAAATCAGGTCATTCCTCCAAATCAAGTTCCTTCAGCACTGCAGTTCTAAACACGTCTTCCAGCATGTTCACATTTCTGGACCAAGTTAAAGAATTGCTGAGGAGCTGTGGTCTTTAATCGTTCTTTGACATTTGTTCATATGTACAATATTATAATGTAACCAATCATCTGTGTTCCAAATGATACAGCTGGCACCAAGTCAAATCTAAAAATATATCTGAATCACCAACTCGGTGACATCGACATGAACTAAAGATAAACTAGTGGTTCCCAAATTCATTTTGCTGAGTACAGGGTTTGAGGAACTGACTTTCAACAATACCAAACAGTCGGCTTTAACTGTGTTTGCATATTACTTAGTAATGACTAAGATTCAGAAGATAATCGACGTAATTCATTGGTAATTTCATTTAATAAACTAGAATCATTTGGAAGATTCTTCTCACATATAAAGCCATGTCAACTCCACTTTTTACTATGCTCAGTGTTACAATATTTTGTAATTGTTATGTAGAGAATTTCCTGATTTGTCAATCCCACTTGGCTTTACCTCACTAATTCCCTGTGGCTCCCGCTCAACAGCCTTTCAGTGAAGTTCTGTTCATACCATATGGAGTTTTCAGGTGGATTTCATCTGAACTTTGATGAAACGTGGTTCCACTGCTCATTCAGAGGTGCACTCCTGATTTAGTGATGCACCAATTCAAATTCAGGGATCCAAAATCTAAACAAAAAAACTAAACCGACTCCTCAGTACAGTACCAGGAGTGTGCAACAGAATCATAAGAAACAACTTTAGAATGAAATTAAATCAAAATCCCTCTGATAGATGTATAAAATACCTCTGTACTATTTAGATGTTGAGCAGATCAAGTACTTAAGTTAATATTTATCTCAACACCACTTATCCTATTGCTTTCTGTTGAATTTTGCTTTGTGCAATTTTGGTCATTAAAAATGTGAAAAAAAACTGCAAGAACAATTCTTTTTGGTAACCTGGCTCTACAAAGAACAACAAACCTTGTTCCTGAGCCCATAGCTCTCAGCTATTTTCATTCAAAACAAAAGAAGAAAAGCAACCAACTAAATATTCAATTAGAAGGCGGCATAATGGCATAGCAGAGGGCATAACACTATTACTGTGCCACCTGAAAGATTGGGGTTCAATTGCTGTCTGTAAGGAGGGTGTACGTTCTCCCCGTAACTGTGTGGGTTTCTTCCAGGTGCTCCGGTTTCCTCCCATGTTCGAAAGTCCTACGATTAGGGTTAGTGAGTTGCGGGAAGAAGAAAGCCCTGAACTCTGAGTGGAGTCATCGTGACGCCGTCATGACAGCGTTTTTTTTTTAGCTGGCTTTCTTATTTTTATGAGGCCGAGTTGCTAGCTGGATGCTCAACCCAGCATGGATGGAAAGCATGCAAGGGAGCCGGCTGGATTCGAACTCGGGAGCCTTCGCTACAAAGTCCGTCACTGATGCCACTATGCCAACAGCCAGCTGTGGGCATGCTATGCTGACTCCAAAAGCTTAGCAACACTTGCAGGCTGCCTAGAACAATCCTCAATTATTTGATTTGACACAAATGATGCATTTTACTGTATGTTTTGATGTACAGTGTCAAATACAGCAAATCTTTAAATGTCTTTTTTCTTTATCTTTAATTCATTGATATCCTGTGCAACCAAGGTGGTGAAGTCAGAACAGAGTATGAATAAGCAGTCTCTTGCACAACAAAGTTAATATTTTTCTTAAACAGACCACGTCAACATTTTACAACAAAAGCAGGGTAATTTCTCCTCTAAAGGACAATTTGAGGACAGTTCAAAAATGCAATGTTTGCTTAAAATTACCTTAAACACCACACTTGATTACCCAATCGTGTCCAGTCTGGTTGGGTATAGGATTGTCACAATATACAGCTTTACCTTGTCTGTTTTTTCCCCAGCTGTGTAGTTCTTGGTGATATCTATATCAATTTCTCTGGATAATAAGCGGAGGCTGTCGGCACTCTTAACTACACAGTACTGCATATCCTTTTGCTAACTAAGGTTTTATACATCAGCCTAGAGCATTAACATGTTGTTGCCAGTACCGTAACTTGATTCAAACAGCAATCAGCACTCTTTAAACTCTATTGATACAGTACCCATTCTCTTAGCAACCTATTTGCAACCTTTTATTAGTGGTTAACACTATTAGCTCACTTTTTCCATTTTATGTTGTCTTTGGGGAGTTAGAAATACCGTTCTCAAATCGCAGCATTATATTAACATTGTTATCTGATATTTTGGAGCCGAGCACATAACACCAAAGTTCCATGGTCCAGATGACTTTGATTGTTTCCAACAGTTGTTTCAGAATCTCTACATAACTTCCATCTCTTACCATTACGAGAGCTGCATGCTGACTTGTTGGTGATACTTCTTTTCCGTTTTAGCAGGGTGAGTAATTTTTTAAACACATTTTTATGCAACATGTATAAATAACCATATGAAGGGTTTTTGTTGTGTATTTAATATTTCAGTAGTATTTGAGTAATATTGTAAACATATTGTTTCATTAAGCATTCATATTTGTTTAAATAGTTCATTATGGGTTATGTTTTAGAAAATAAGTGAATTGCATACGTCATGATGCGACCATGTGTTAAGTGTACGCCTTGCTTAAAGTAAACACAAAGTTCGACTCTCATTTCAGACTCCCTTGATTTTCTTCCAATTAGTGTTATGTTTTGGAGTTACAAAACATAACAGAGGCAATGAGATATTTTTTAAAACAAACCCAAGACAGTTTGTTGAAATGAGATGACCTGTTGAGGGACAGTGAGATGTACAAGTCTTCTTTTAAAAAAGTGCAGCAAAAAATGGTGGAGTTAAACAAAAATGTAGCATTTTTTTTCCTTCAGAGCGGCACATTTTCTTTACAAAAGGAAAAATGATCGAGTAAAAAAAGGCAGAAAATAGAAGAATTCATGGGTTCATAAACATGAGTACCCAGTAATAGTATTCATAAAAAAAGAGCAGAAATGGCTGGCTACATCGGAAAGATTAACGCATTTGGCTACACAAAAGATAGCAGGGATATGTATACTGAACAGATTGAGCAGTATTTTAAAGCAAATGAAATAGTCAATGAGAAGCAAGTGCCAGGTTTGCTGAGTGCAATGGGATTGAAGGCATACAGTTCACTTCGAAATTTAACTGCTCCAACCAAATCAGCCAAAATGAGCTTTTCTAATATTGTGAAAGTTATGCAGGAAGATTTAGAATCGTTTTCATGATAGGAATCAAAAGGAAGTGGAGTCCCTTTCAGTGTATGTGGCTGAATTAACTAAGTTGTCTGAGCATTGCCAGTTCGGGAATGGGCTTAATGATGCATCGAGAGATCATTTAGCTTGTGGAGTCTTACAAAAAACATTTTAAAAAACAGCTCTTAACTGAAGCACAACTTACATTTAAAAGAGCAGTTGAAATAGCTGTGGAAACAGCAGACAGGGAATGAAAGTGAGCGTGAAAAAAAATTGGAGCTTATAGATGGAGATCTGCCTGGCTGAACGAATGATGTTGCTGTTGTGACGGGCTCACGTACAACAGATATTTGCAGATGTAGAAGAGAATCTTGCAGGAAATGCAACAAAGTAGGACACGTACAAAGAGCATGTCGGGCAGAAAAAAATAAATGGACTGCACAGGGAAGAGATAAAGATTAAAAACTCAAGTTGCAGTTTGAAAAAGAGCACTAAAATCTGATAATGATGAGAGTGACACAGGACTGGGTAGCCTTGAGATTTACAATGTGAATACTAACAATAGACAACCAACATGGCTTACCCCCGAGGTGAACAGCAAACTTTTCAAAATGGAACTGGACACTGGTTGGCTGTTTGAATAATTCCACAAAAATGAGTTTTAACGGCAATTCAAAGATGCTGAACTGAAGCCTGCAGATATCCAACTAAGAACTCATATTAGAGAAAAGATCATTCCTGTGGGGATGACATTCTTAACGGTGAAACACAACAACCAACAGGCTGCCACATTGGGCTTGTATTTGGTAAAAATAGGAGGGCTAGCATTGTGGTGGTGTGATTGGCTGAGACAACTACAACTTGATTGGAGATCCATCAACCATTTGCATGTCACGTCCCTTGCAATAGAGTCAACTGAAAGCAAATTAAGAAGGATACTGGATGATGCCACAGCATGTTCAAGGATGGCACTGGAAAACTCAAACATATCAAGGGTAAGATTGTTTTAAATGAAAATGCCACGCCAAGTTTTGCAAATCCCATCTGATTCCTTACCACCTGTGAGAAAGTAAGCAGTGAGCTGGATCAGTTGGAGGCTGAAGGAATTCTTGCCAAGGCTGAACGGAGCCTATAGGCAACACCAGTGTTCTCAGTAGCAAAGAAGAATGGGTCTGTCAGGATATATGGTGATTTTAAGGTAATCCTCGACCCAGGACTGAAAGGAGATCAATATAACCTCTGCCCAGGATAGAGGATAGCTTTGCAAACCTTTTTGGAGGGAAACACTTCAGCAAAGTGGACTTAGCTGAGGCCTATCTACAAATGGCGATGTAAGAAGAGTTCAAAGTTTTTTTTCTCACTGTCAACACTCACAAAGGGCTTTATCACTATTATAGGCTTATTTTTGAAGCAAGCCATCAATCAGGTGCTGCAAGGCTGTCCAGGCACTCAGTGTTACCTGGATGATATCACTATTACTGGTAAGGATGACAAGGAACATCTCTAAAATCTCAAGACTGTATTAAAAAGATTAGAAGATTATGGGCTCAGAGCATGATGCAACAAGTGTGAATTCTTTAAACCAAGCATCACTTACTGTGGTCACACCATTGACACCCAAGGACTACACAAGTGTGCTGAGAAAACAAGTATGAATTCTTTAAACCAAGCATCACTTACTGTCGTCATATCATTGACACCCAAGGACTACACATGTGTGCTGAGAAAATTTAAGCAGAGGTGGATGTCTCAAGGCCAAAGGACTTGTTATAGTTGCACTCCTTTTTAGGATCTTTAAATTAGTATAACAAGTTCCTGCAAAACCTGGCTACTGTGCTTCACCTCTTGAACTCATTACTACAGATCAGGAAGAAATGGCAATGGACAAAACACTGTGAGGTGGCTTTCCAAAAGACAAATGAAATAGTGACATCAGACACTACTCACACATTATGATCCACACTATCTAGCGAAGCTTGCCTATGATGATTTGCCTTATGGTATTGGTGTAGTCATGTCACACGTTATCACTGATGGATGTGAACACCCCACAGACTTTGCGTCACATTCCCTTATCACCACAGAGAAAAAATATGCACAGATTGACAGAGAGGCCTTGAGTCTGGTCTGGGGTGTAAAATGTTTTGACCAGTACTTGTATGGGAGAGAGTTTACCCTCATTACTGATCATCAACTGTGAACATCATTTTCAATCCATAGGAGGGTGTTCCACTAACAGCAGCAGTCCAAATGCAGAGATGAGCTCTGTTTCTTGGAGGACATAATTACAAGATTGAATACAAGAGGAGGAATAATCATGGAAATGCTGATGAATTGTCCAATTTCCCATTGGAAAAGGAAATTCCTGAAAAAATTACAAAAGAGAACACTCCTCTTGATGTATTCTCCTTAACACAAATTAAAAGTCTCTCTATTACAGCAGAGATGAGCCAAAGGGAAACCAGAAAAGAACCCACACTGTCTCAAGTCTACATAGCCCCCAAAATGGCTGGAATGTGCAGCAGAAATTCCAGTTCCTCCATTTTTAGCAGTGTCAGGATGACCGCCCTTGATAGGGGTTGCCTTATGTTGGGATTGAGAGTTGTTGTACCATCCAAGCTGGGAGCTAAATTTGTGGAGAAGCTACATGCCAGTAATCCAGTTGTGGTCAAAATGAAAGCATTGGCTCGAAGTTTTGTATGGCGGCCTGGGATAGACCTGCAGATCAGGAAGCTTGCTATGCACTGTTCAGGAGTGCCAATACATCCAGGAGATGCCAAGAGCAGAGCCTGTTCATCCATAGGAATGGCTTGCATTTCCCTGGCAGAGGACTCATGTAGATTTTGCCAAACCGTTCATGGGCGCAAATTTCTCGGCAGTAGTAGCCAAAAATGTTCCCAATAGCCTCCACTACAGCCTCACAGACTGTTGATGTGTTGAGAAGCCTCTTCTCAAGGACTTAAGTTCCAGAACACTTAGTCAGTGACTATGGACCATGGTTTATTGCAGAATAGTTCCAGTTATTCCTGAAAATGAATGGAATAAGACATATCACATCTGCACTGTATCACACAGCTTCAAACAGCTTGGCAGAAAGACTTGCCCAGAGATTAAAGAATCCACCGCAAGAAATATCAGCAGAACACACTACACTGACTCTGAATCAGAAGCTCACCAATCTCCTCCTTGCATATTGCAATGCAGCACACTCCACAACCAACAACTCACCAGCTATTTTGTTCCTGGGTCATCCCTCGCGCTCACGCTTGGATCTCCTCAAACCCAATCTCAGAAGGAGTGTGCAGGACAAGCAACTGATACAAATTCAAGGCTCCTCAAACAAAGAGGTTCACCATGTCTCTCTTGGACAAGCAGTCCTGGCAAGGGACTAGAGAAGTGATCAAAAGTGGGTATTCAGAAAGATTAGGGACAGAACTAGACCACTCTCTGATATCACCTGGAGACGCCACATTAATCAGTTGAGGAAAGCAGAGTTAATTGTAAGAGATGAAAGGTGGCCAGAGCTGTCAGTACCACTTCCTGCGGTCTCAGAGTCAACTTCTATACCCATCACGGAGAAGGCCCAACACCCGAGATTGTTACACAGCCACAAATTTCATCTGCCAGGCAGAGTGGTCCCCCTCATCAGTAAAGACGTAATCCCACAAGAATAAGAAATCCTCCACAGAAATTAAATCTTTAAGCCCGAGTAGGACAAATAAAAAATTTACTATGTTGTGGATGTTTGTATAGTAGTTGTATTCTATGGTATATTGTGTTTATAGTTAAGATGCTTTTATATTGAGTTAGAGTTATAGCTAACCAGCTAGGAGTGTTGTATATTTAATATTTCAGTGCTAGTTGAGTAATATTGTAAATATACTGTTTGATTAAGCATTCTTCGTTTAAATAATTAATTACGGTGTATATGTAAAAATAAGTGATTTGCATACATCATGATGCTACCACATGATAGGTGGCACCTCTCGCTTAAAGTAAACAGGAAGTCACACCCTCATTTTGGACTCCTTTCTTTTTCTTCCAGTTAGTTTTATGTTTTGGAGTTACAAAACATAAGTTTTGATGCCCAGTGTAAAGCTAGACTTAGAATTTGGATGGATGATGTGCCATTTAAAGGTGAGTATGTAGTGATGGGTGTAGACTGAAAATGATAGGGACACTTCAAGTGCAGATTTCATGCTTCCTCAAACAGCCTGGTCAAACATAATCTCTTGATACATGGCCATGTTGACAGCCGAATGACATTTGACCTTCAGCAATTGCTATGTTATCTTGAAATATATAGCTCTCACCGACCCGATTGAAACAAAGCTAGCATCTGCCGATTTGATGTCATGTCATTGTGTCCTTTTCTGTGTAAGTATTATCTTCAAATATTCATACACTTTCCTTGGAAACAAGAAGAAAAAAAATTTGCTTGTCAATGTACAGACTGAAAAAGGTCTGTCCTCTAACTGTATTTTTCTGCATGAGCTTGGCATATAGATTTTATGAACTCTTACAAAACAAAAGGAGTGGGTGGATTTGTGTAGGAAATTGATCTGCTGGATCTTAATTCAGAACTCTGGATTAGACCTCTGATATCCCCAAACCTGGCTGCTCAGAACCTAAATTTATCATCCCTTCTCAAGGTGCATTCAGGCCAGAGTTCCCCCTACATGCTTTGCTAAGGTAGGTTCTTGTCAAATTACTTCTTTCCTTTAATTAGCTATTTTCTTTAAAGAATGCAACCAAAATAAAAAATATTCTTGTATCATATTGTATCATTTGGATACAATAGGGTATTTTAAGAGACTCTTAGATAGGAGATTAGGAAAATAGAGGGCTATGCAATAGGGAAATTCTAGGCAGTGTCTGGAGTAGGTTACATGATTATCAAAACATTGTGGGCCGAAGGGCCTGTAATGTGCTGACATGAGGAAATCTGCAGATGCTGGAAATTCAAGCAACACACACAAAAAGTGCTGGTGAATGCAGCAGGCCAGGCAGCATCTATAGGAAGAGGTACAGTCGACGTATTGGGCCGAGACCCTTCGTCAGGACTAACTGAAAGAAGAGATAGTAACAGATTTGAAAGTGGGAGGGGGAGGGGGAGATCCGAAATGATAGGAGAAGACAGGAGGGGGAGGGATGGAGCCAAGAGCTGGAAAGTTGATTGGCAAATGGGATATGAGGCTGGAGAAGGGAGGAGATCATGGGACAGGAGGCCTAGGGAGAAAGAAATGGCGGGGGGGAAGCCCAGAGGATGGGCAAGGAGTATAGTGAGAGGGACAGAGGGAAATTCTGAAATACCCATTCTGATATGTCTCCTCGTCCCATTCCCATTCTGATATGTCTCCACATCCTATTCCCATTCTGATACTGTATGTCTGTCCATGCCCTCCTCTACTGTAAAGATGAAGCCACACTCAGGTTGGAGGAACAACACCTTATATTCCGTCTGGGTAGCCTCCAACCTGATGGCATGAACATCGACTTCTCTAACTTCCACTAGGCCCCACCTCCCCCTCGTACCCCATCTGTTACTTATTTTTATGCACACATTCTTTCTCTCACTCTCCTTTCTCTCCCTCTGTCCCTCTGAATATACCTCTTGCCCATCCTCTGGGTCCCCCCCCCACTGTCTTTCTTCCCGAACCTCCTGTCCCATGATCCTCTCGTATCCCCTTTTGCCAATCACCTGTCCAGCTCTTGGCTCCATCCCTCCCCCTCCTGTCTTCTCCTATCATTTTGGATCTCCCCCTCCCCCTCCAACTTTCATATCCCTTACTCACTCTTCTTTCAGTTAGTTCTGACGAAGGGTCTCGGCCTGAAACGTCGACTGCACCTCTTCCTACAGATGCTGCTTGGCCTGCTGCGTTCACCAGCAACTTTGATGTGTGTTGCTTGAATTTCCAGCATCTGCAGAATTCCTGTTGTTTACCTTATATTCCGTCTGGGTAGCCTCCAACCTGATGGCATGAACATTGACTTCTCTAACTTCTGTTAATGCCCCACCTCCCCTTCGTACCCCATCTGCTATTTATTTATTATTATTAATTTTTTTCTTTTCCCCCTTTTTTTCCTTTCTTTTTTCTCCCTCTGTCCCTCTCACTATAACTCCTTGCCCATCCTCTGGGCTTCCCCCCCCTCCCCCCTTTCTCTCTCTCTAGGCCTCCCATCCCATAATCCTCTTCCTTCTCCAGCCTTGTATCCCTTTTGCCAATCAACTTTCCAGCTCTTGGCTCTATCCCTCCCCCTCCTGTCTTCTCCTATCATTTCGGATCTCCCCCTCCCCATCCCACTTTCAAATCTCTTACTATCTCTTCTTTTAGTTAGTCCTGACGAAGGGTCTCAGCCCAAAACGTCGACTGTACCTCTTCCTATAGATGCTGTCTGGTCTGCTGTGTTCACCAACATTTTTTGTGTGTGTGGCTTGTAATGTGCTGCAGATTTTCTATGTTTCTATAGCCAGATACAGTAGGAAAGCAGGTTCTTGGGTCAACTGTGTCCACACTGACCATGGACTATTTACATATCTTGCATTTTGCATTAATCCCATTTTTTAATTCTCAACTTTCCCCAGATTCTACCATTCATCTGAGAACAAGGTTCAGGCTTCCACGGTCAATCAACCAACAGCCAGCATGTCCCATGGCATAAAAAGAAATTCAAAAATTTCTTGTTGAATCTTTTGAAAGGTCTTCAATTATGTTTTTCATGGACAGATATTTGTATGAAATCTTGCTGCTTGAATGAATGCAATATACAGTACAATAGTTCTGTGGTCTGTGTGTTGTGTTCAGAAGACAAAGATTGGAGTGAGAGCAGGTCAGCAAATCGTCAGGCTGTAGTTGTCACGACAGTTTGACCATTGGTGAGGCAGCATGAGGTTTAAAAAGAGCTCGGAGCCTTTCAGAACTTTTAGACGGGCTGCAATTATAATCTGGCACTCGGCTGGGGCCAATAAAAAGAAGTCAGGTTTAAGCAGAGCGGCCATTATTGGAGAAGACTTGCCAAAGTGGCCAGGCTTAGGCAAGAGTATACGCAGGCTAACACTTAAGATTGAGAAGTTAGGGATATAACAACTGTAGTCAGGATGGTAGTTAAGGAGTGGAATGCACCTTTTGTGAGATTTGGAATGTTAGGATACCTAACAGTCCCCTTGATGACTGAACCTGCAAGAAGTCCACCCTGACTGACAAGGTGAAGGAATTGGCGTTGAAGCTGAATGTACTCAAGGTCATCCGGAAGACTGAAAACCTCGCAGATGAGACTTTTACTGAGGTGGTCACAGCCAGAGATCAGGCTTCAGGCAGTAGATGGTGACCACCAGGAGAAGTAAGGGGAGTAAGCACAGTTCAGTGTTCCCCTGTGACCATTCCCCTCAGCAACAAGTATAATGTTTTGGATACTGCCGGGGGGAAGATGACATATCAGGGCACAGCAGCAGCTGCCAGGCCAGTGGCACTGGCTGACTCTCAGGGTGAGTAGAGAGGGTAAAGTCATGCAGATGGTGATAGGAGACTCCATAGTTAGGGGGATGGACAGGAGGTTCTATGGCAGCGAAAAAGACACCAGGATGGTGTGTTGCCTCCCAGGATGTCTCAGAGCAACTGCAGAAGTTTCTCAAGAAGACGGTGAGCAGCCAGAGGTCATGGTGCTTATTGGCATCAAGACATAGGTAGAAAGGGGGAGAAGGACCTGCACAGTGAATATAGGGACTTAGAGAAGAGGCTGAGGAGCGGGACCTCCAAGGCAGAAATCACTGAATTACTCCCAGTACCGCTACTCGTCAGGGTAGGAATAGGATGATAGTACAGATGAATAAATAGTTGAGGAAATGGTGCATCTATGGGATAAAAAGTACAGATTACACCTGAAGCCGGTGGGGGGAAATCAATATCCTTGCAGGCAGGTTTTCTAGAGCTGTTAGGGAGGCTTTAAACTAATTTGGCAGGGGAATGGGAACTGGAGTGATAGGGCTGAGAATGGGGGAGTTGGTGTACAAGTAGATGCAGTGCGTAGTGAGACTGTCAGGAAGGACAGGCAGATGATAGGGAAAATACAATCAGTGGGATAAGCTGAGTTGTAATATGGGGGCAAAATTGAAGAAGATGATGAATACGTAACTGAAGGTGTTATATTTGAATGTACACAGTTGGTGGGATAAGGTAGATGATCTTGTGGCACAGTTAGATATTGGAAGGTATGACATTGTAGGCATCACTGAATTTGAAAAAAAGATCATAGCTGAGATCTTAACATCCAAGGACACATACATGTTGTATCAAAAGGACAGGCAGGTAGTGAGGAGGGGTGGGGTGGCTCTGTTGATTAAAAAATGAAGTCTAATCCTTAGAAAGAGGTGACTTAGGTTCGGAAGATGTGGAACCCTTGTGAGTAGAGTTAATAAACTGCAAGGGTAAAAAAGACCCTGATACAGGCCTCCAAACAGTAGCCAGGATGTGGGATGTAAATTACAGTGTCAGATAGAAAAGGCATAGAAAAAGGGTGATGTTATGATAGTCATTGGGGGTGGGGAGGTGGTTCAATATGCAGGTAAATTGGAAAAATCAGGTTGGTGCTGGATCCCAAGAGAAGGAATTTGTAGAATGCCTATGAGATGGCATTTTAAGAGCAACGTGTGGTTGAGCCCACTAGGGGAGAGGCAATTCTCAATTGCGTTTTGTGTAATGAACCAAATTTGATGAGGGAGCTTAAGGTAAAGGAACCCTTAGGAGCCAGTGATCATAATAGGATAGAATTCACCCTGCAGAGTGAGAGAAAGAAGATAGACTCAGATGTTCAGTATTACAGTGGAGTAAACAGAATTACAGAGATGGGAGACAGGAGTTGGCCAAAGTTGATTGGAAGGGGACTCTATCAGGGATGACAGCACAACAGCAATGACTGGAGTTTCTGGAGCAATTCAGCAGGCTCAGGATAGATACATTCCAAAGATGAAGAAGTATTCTAAAGAGAGGATAACGGAACTGTGGCTGACAAGGGAAGTTCAAGACAGCATAACAGCAAAAGAGAGGGCATATAATTTAGCAAAAATTAGTGGGAAGTTAGAGGATTGGGAAGCTTTTAAAAACAAACAGAAGGCAACTAAAAAGCCATAGAGAGAGAAAAGATGAAAGCTAGGTAAGCTAGCCAATAATCTAAAAGAGGATACCATAAGTTTTTTTCAGATATATAAAGAGTACAAGAGGGGCAAGAGTGGATATCAGACCACTGGAAAATCATGCTAGAGAGGTAGTAATAGGGGGGAAAGAAATGGCAGACTAACTTAATAAGTATTTTGCATCAGTCTTCACTGTGGAAGATGCTAGCAGTATGCCAAAATTTGAGAATACGGGACAGAAGTGAGTGTAGTTGCTATTAGTAAGGAGCAAGTGCTTTGGGAAGCTGAAAGATCTGAAGTTAAGTCAGTCACCTGGACCAGACAGACAACACCCCAGGGTTCTGAGAGAGGAAGCTGAAGTGATGATGGAAATGATCTTAATGGTGATCTTTCAAGACTCACTAGATTCTGTAGGAATTCTGGAAGATTGGAAAATTGCAAATGTCACTCCACTCTTTTAGAAGAAAGGGAGGCAGAATCAAGTAAATTATAGGCCAGGTAACCTGACTTCAGTGGTTGGGAAGATGTTGGTATCCATTATTAAGGACGAGGTTTTGGAGTACTTGGAGGTGCATGATAAGGTTAGCCAAAGTCATCATGGTTTCCTTAAGGCAAAATATCATCAGAAAAATCCATTGGAATATTTTGAGGAAATAACAGGCAGGATAGACAAAGGAAAGTCAGGGGATGGTGTTTACTTGGATTTGCAGAAGGCCTTTGACAAGGTGCCAAACATGAAGCTGCCTAATAAGATAAGAGCCTCTGGTATTACCGACTGTCTAGATTAAGATTGGCTGGTTGGTAAGAGGCATAGAGTGGGAACCAAGGGGCCTCATTTGGATGGTTGCAGGCTAAATTGGTGGCATGGAAGGCAAATGCAATGTTAGCATTCATTTTGAGAGGCCTACAATATAAGAGCAAGGATGTAATGCTGAGGCTTTATAAGACATTGGCCTGACTGCACTTGGAGTACTGTGAGCAGTTTTGGTTCGCTTATCTCAGAAAAGATGTGCTTGCGTTGGAGTGAATCAAGAGGAGGTTAATGAGAATGATTCCAGGAATGAAAGAATTAACATATCAGGATTGTTTCATAGTTCTGGGACTGCACTGGCTGGAGTTTAGAAGAATGAGTAGGGAACACATTGAAACCTATCAAATATTGAAAGGCCTAGATAGAATGGATATGGAGAGGATTTTTCCTATAGTGCGTGAGTCTAGGAACAGAGGGCACAGCCTCAGAATAGAGGAACATCCATATCAAACAGAGATGAGGAGGAATTTATTTAGCCAGAGATACTGAAACTGTGGAATTCATTGCCACGGATGGCTGTGGAGGCCAAGTCATTGAGCATATTTAAAGCAGAGGTTAATAGGTTCTTGATTCATCAAGGTGGTAAAAGTTACAAACAGGAGAATGGGTGTTGAGTGGGATAATAAATCAGCCAAGATGGAATGGTGGAGCAGACTCAATGGTTCAAATGGCCGAATTCTGCTCCTATGTCTTATGGTTTAGCAATACTCCAGACTAGAACCAAAACCAATTCCAACAGTGGAAGAATTAAGACAGACTAGTATCTCCCAACATCATAAAAAATGAGCTGAACTTCTCAGCCACACTGACTCATTCTGCCTTTTCTTTGATAAACCATTCCTTTACAATCAAGGAGAAAAGAAACTCTCCCAGACCACATTCTTCACTTTCCAACATCTTCACTTTGGACCCATGAACCACGGTGGGTTACCGGCACTTTGATGGACTTGACATTCTGTAATAATTCAGTGTGGCTGAGAAGTTCAGCTCATTTTTTACAGGGAATAGCAAAGTAAGGAACCCAAAAGAATCCAATTTAAAAAAACAATAAAATCAATCCCCATGCTCCCAGAGAAAGCGAAAAAAAAACATAAAACAAATCATGCAAACAATGGAAGCAAGCAACAACAGCAGCATTCCAAACCAAATTGAGTCCTTAGATCCAAATCTCCAGAGCAGCCCAGAGTAGGCCCTAAGCCTCGGTACTCAGTTCATCATATTAGCGGGGCAAATGACTGCAAAGTTCTCAGATGTGAAGCACAGCAGCCAGAGGGCAGTCACACAGCCTTAGCGTTGCAGGGAGGGGAGACCCCAGACTATCTGGGCTGGCATTTAAATTGTCCAAACCTCGCACTAGGACCTGGTCTGACTGCAGCAAATCACTCCAGGCCTAGATTTTGCTGCCGAAGAAACCATTCTTGACCTCTCCAAACCTGCTCGGCAGCCAGCACAATCCAGCCTCGCCTGACACCCTGCCTTCCAGTCTATCTTGGCTGTAAACATGCCAAGGATGTGTAAATGTGTGAAGCCATTTGTTCATGAAAATTGAAGGCAGATCAGAAGTAGCTTGTATGCAAACAGTGCAAAAAGGACAGAGAAAGAAAGAAAGAAGACAGAAAGGTTGGAGGGTACAGGAGAAGAATGAGAAAGTTTCTCAAAGAATGTTTGAGAAATAAAAAAGCATTATAGACGTTCATGTAGTGGAAGTTTCTCCATTAACACTGAGAATTCTCCTCCCCTCCTGAGCCCTTCACAACCCTAAAGCCCCCAGGCATTGGTCAGACCACATATGGAGTATCGTGAGCAGTTTTCGGTCCCATAAGTAACAAAGTTTGCATTGGCATTGGAGAGCATCCAGAAGAGGTTTCCGAAAATGGGTTATCTTATGAGGAGCCGGTTTGATGCCTCTGCGCCTGTACTTGCTGCAGTTTAGAAGAATGGGGATTGGGGTGGAGGGGAAAACCTACTGAATATTGAAAGGCCGAGACAGAGTGAACACGGAGAGGAAGTTCCTAAAAGTGGGACAATATGGGACCGGAAGGCATAGCCTCAGAATGGAAGGATGTCCCTTTAGAACAGTGATAAGGGGCAATTTCTTTAGAGAGTGGTGAATCTATGGAATTCATATGGGGGCCAAATTGTTGTGCATATTGAAAGTGGAGGTTGATAGGGTTCTTGATTAGTAAGGGCGTCAAAGGTTTCATGGAGGAGGCTGGTGAATGGGGTTGAGAGGGAAAATAAATCAGCTATGATGGAATGGCAGAGCAGACTCGATGGGCCAAATAGCCTAATTCGGCCCCTACATTGAAAGTTCTATGGAATAAAAGATAATTGTTGCATGGAGACTGCATCACAGATTGGGTCCTTTCAGCCCAAAGGTCTTTGCTGACTTTTATGCTCTACTTGAGCCTCCATCTTCATCTCTATCCAGCAGCATTCACCCCCTATTCTTTATTTCAAAAATAGATTTTATGTATTTTTAGAAACATAAATACAATAGGAAGAAATAATCCAAAATCCTTTACATTTGATCAGTTCATTATGTAGTATAAACACTAGACACTAGAATACTACAGCACAGTACAGGCCCTTCGGCTCTCAATGTTGTGCAGACCCATATATTCCTTAAAAAAAAGTACTAAACCCACACTATCCCGTAACCCTCTATTTTTCTTTCATCCATGTGCCTGCCCAAGAGGCTCTTAAATACCCTTAATGTTTTAGCCTCCACCACCATCCCTGGCAAGTCATTCCAGCCACCCACAAACCTCTGTGTAAAAAAAGCTTACCCCTGATGTCTCCCCTAAACTTCCCTCCCTTAATTTTGTACATATGCCCTCTGGTGTTTGCTATTCGTGCCCTGGGAAACAGGTACTGGCTATCCACCCTACCTATGCCTCTCATAATCTTGTAGACCTCTATCAGTCCCCTCTCTTCCTCCTACGCTACAAAGAGAAAAGTCCCAGCTCTGCTAACCTTGCCTCATAAGACCTATTTTCCAATCCAGGCAACATCCTGGTAAATCTCCTCTGCACCCTCTCCATAGCTTCCACATCCTTCTTATAATGAGGTGAGCAGAACTGAACACAATACTCTAAGTGTGGTCTCACCAGAGATTTGTGGAGTTGCAACATGACCTCTCTACTCTTGAACTCAATCCCCCTACTAATGAGGCCTAGCATCCCATAGGCCTTCTTAACTATCCTATCAATCTGTGCAGCGACCTTGAGGGATGTATGGATTTGAACCTCAAGATCCCTCTGTTCATCCACACTCTTAAATAACCGACCATTAACCCTCTACTCAGCCTTCTGGTTTGTCTTTCCAAAATGCATCACCTCACACTTATCCGGATTGAACTCCATCTGCCACTTTTCTGCCCAACTCTGCATCCTGTCTATATCCTCTTGTAACCTTTGACAACCTACAGCTCCATCCACAACTCCTCCAGTCTTCGTGTCATCAGCAAACTTACTCACCCATCCTTCCGCCTCTTCATCCAGGTCACATATAAAAATCACAAAGAGCAGGGGTCCCAGGACAGATCCTTGCGGCACTCCACTAGTCACCGACCTCCAGGCAGAATACTTTCCTTCCACTACTACCCTCTGCTTTTTTACAGTAAGCCAATTTTTTATCTAAACAGCCAAGGTTCCACTGATCCCATGCCTCATGACTTTCTGGATGAGTCTCTCGTGGGGGACCTTGTCAAATGCCTTGCTAAAATCCATGTAGGCCACATCTACTGCCCTACCCTCATCAATTTCTTTTGTTACCTCTTCAAAAAACTCAATTAGGCTCGTGAGGCATGACCTTCCTTTCACAAAGCCATGTTGACTATCCTTGAGTAGACTGTACTTCTCCAAGTGCTCGTAGATCCTATTCTTAAGAATCTTTTCTAATAGTTTGCAGACCACTGATGTAAGACTCACCGATCTATAGTTCCCAGGGCTCTCCCTATTACCTTTTTTAAACAAAGGAAATACATTTGCCATTCTCCAATCCTCCGGCACCTCCCCTGCAGCCAAAGAGGATTCAAAGATCATAGCTACTGCTCCAGCGATCTCTTCTCTCACTTCCCACAGCAACCTGGGGTATATCACGTCCAGCCCTGGGGACGTATCAATCTTGATGTTTTCAAGAAGATCCAACACTTCTTCTTTCTTAATCTCTGCACTGTCCAGCACACAGGCCTGTTCTATTTCGAACTCACCCTGATCAAGGTCCTTTTCACTTGTGAATAATGAAGCAAAGTATTCATTTAGGACCTCCCCAACCTGCTCCGCCTCCAGGCACATGTTGCCTTCTTTATCCTTTGGTGGCCCCACCTTCATTCTTGTCATTCTTCTGTTCTTCACATACGCATAGAATGCCTTGGGGTTCTCCTTAATCCTACATGCCAAGGCCTTCTCATACCTCCCTCAAACTCTCCTAAGTCATTTCTTAAGCTCCTTCCTGGTTACTCTATATTTCTCATGAGCCCCTCCTGCTTCCTGCTTCTTATATCTAACATATGCTTCCTCCTTCCTCTTGACGAGTTGCCTCATGTGTTTCGTCAGCCGCGGTTCCCTTTTCCTACCATTTTTTCCTCGTCTCAGTGGGACAAACCTATCCTGAACCCAGCACAAGTGGCCCCTAAACTTCCTCCACGTTACTTCTGTGCTTTCACCCTTGAACATCTGTTTCCCATTTACTCTCACTAGTTCCTGCCTCCTCCCTTCATAGTTAGCCCTTCCCCAGTTAAGCACTTTCCCATTTTGTCTGTTTTATCCTTTTCCATAGCTATGCTGAAGCTAAGAGAGTTGTGGTCACTCTCACCAAAATGCTCCCCCACCAAGAGGTCTGCCAACTGACCAGGTTCCTTACCCAGAACTAGATCCAGTATGGCCTCTCCTCTTGTCTGCCGGTCCACATACTGTGTCAGGAATCCTTCTTGAACACATCTGACAAATTCAGCCCCATCTATCCCCCTTGCAGTCAGGAGATGCCAGTCAATATGAGGGAAGTTGAAGTCACCCCTGTGGCCATTCCCATCAACAATAACTATACTGTTTTCAATACTGTTGGTGGGGATGACTGCCCAGGGACAAGTTGTAGTGGTCACGTCTCTGGCACTGAGACTGGACCCTCAGCTCAGAAAGGAGGAAGGGAAAAGAGGAGAGCAGTAGTGATAGGGGATTCAATAGTTAGGGGACAGATAAGAGGTTCTGTGGGAGAGATCGAGAATCCCAGATGGTCTGTTGCCTCCCTGGTGCCAGGGTCTGTGATATCTTGGATCAAGTTCTCAGTATTCTCAGGAGAGAGGGTGAGCAGCCAGATGTCGTGGTCCACGTGGACACCAATGATATAGATAAGAATAGGGATGAGGTCCTGAAGAAGGAATATAGGGAGTTAGGAAAGAAGTTAAAAAGCAGGACCTCAAGGGTGGTAATCTCGGGATTGCTGCCTGTGCCATGAGACAGAGAGGGTAGGAACAGGAAGTTATGGCAGATGAATGCGTGGCTGAAGGGTTGGTGCAGGGGGCAGGGTTTCAGATTTCTGGATCATTGGGATCTCTTCTGGGTAAGGTTTGACCTGTACAAAAAGGACGGGCTGCACCTGAACTGGAAAGGGACCAATATCCTGGCAGGTACGTTTGCTAGAGCTGTTGGGGAGGGTTTAAACTGGTTTGGCAGGGGGTGGGAATCAGAATGTGAGTGCAGAGAAGAACAACGGCATGATGCTATGTGTTCTGAATTGGTGAGGAAGGACAGGCAGGGGAAAAAACATAAATGTAGCCAGTTAGAGGGGTTGAAATGTGTCTATTTCAACTCTAGGAGTGTTAGGAATAAAGGGGATGGACTTAGAGCATGGATCAGTACGTGGAACTTTAAAGAGAGAAACAAATGGTAACGAACATAGAATCTTTGCCATTATGTGGCCACCTGAGGTGATTCCTCTTTCATTCTTTGAGGGGCTGCTCCACCTGCAGAAACTCTTGCCCCTCTGCGCATGATGGCGGAAGAAGTCCATACTCTAGTTCTGACCCACAGAGCCTTTTCATTGGCCACACCAAGGTTCTGTATGTCTCTTAGTACGTTCACCTGCAGCCTGGACTGGTCGGTCTGCAGCATTCCCCTACAAATACCTTGCTGTTCCAGAAGACCTCCGAGTTTCAGGCATACTAAAGGCCTTCACTGTGTTGATGACTTTCCAGCAGCACTTGATGTCTGTATTGCTGGGAACAGCCTGCAGATCAGAGAATCCTCGGTTACGCACCTGCTAGAGATGAACCAGGATGCAGACCACTGCATCCATCTCCACACCCCCATAGTAAATCCACAGTCTGCAAAGGGGTAGGTGACTATTTCTTCTCCTCTGCAGCTGTCCTGAGGGAAGCGAACATTTGGGGTGATAGGTCATCTGTAGAGGAAAGCTCTGAGAGGGAAGGCACCGCTCACCGCAAGCTAAGCACAGTCTTGGTGCTGATTGCTCAGATATGACAATGGGGCATACTGCCATATGGTCCGGGCTGTTTGCTCAGGGAACAATCCCAGGCTGCTGTACCTCCTCCTTGATGGTAGCGATGAGAAGAGGGCATGTCCTGGGTGATGGGGTCCTTAATGACGATGGCGCCTTTTTGAGGTATCACCTTTTGAAGGTATCCTGGATGCCTGGGAGGTGAGTGCCTGTGATGAAGCTGGCAGAGTTTACAACTTTCTGCAGCTTTTTCCAATCCTGTGCAGTGGCCTCTCCATACCAGATGGTGATGCAACCAGTTAGAATGCTGTACATGTACATCTAGAGATATGTGTGTGTCTTAGGTGACGTACCAATTCTCCTCGAACTCCTCATGTAATATAGCCACTGTTGTGCCTTCCTTGTAATTGCATCTATATTTTGAACCGAGGAAAGATCCTCAGAGCTGTTGACCGCAGAACTGGTGTATGTTCCTTTGAATTCCCCTCCCTGAAGCGCACAATCAGTTACTTGTTCTAATCTATTTAAGTGTAAGGTTGTTGCTGCAACAGTTCTCTACCAGCTGATCTATTGTGCTCCTGTATGGCTCCTGGCCACCATCCAAAATTCTGCATTAATAGTTGGGTCATCAGCAAATTTATATTTAGCATTTAAGCTGTGCCTACCCACACAATCATGGGTGTAGAGTAGAGAAGTGGGCTAAACACGCATCCTTGAGGTGCACCAGTGTTGATTGTCAACAAGCAGGAGGTGCCATTTCCAACCCATACAGACTGTGATCTCTCGGTGAGGAAGTCAAGGATCCAGTTGCAGAGGGAGGCACAGAGGCCCAGGTTTTGGAGCCTGATTAAAACTGAGGGCAGGTTTGTGTTGAAATTTTGGTTAAAGGTGTATACTTCGAAGAATTGTCCCATAAAGGACATGTGTGTGGTAACATCCAGCTGACTGAGATGCTGTGCAGTAGAGGGCCAAGCATATCTTCAGCAACACCAGATACAGATAGACACTCAGTACATACTATTATCCAACTTTCCACTAAATGTACCTGCTGTATGTAATTCAACTTGACCATTGTTAATTTTACAAGACCTTACTTTCTTTTCACCTTTTAAGTAATTGTTGTAAAAAAAAACTAGCTCTGAACATATACTGTACCTATGACAATCATTTACTGGCATTAACAGATACTTTACCTCCACTTGTCTCTAGTTCTGCAATATAAGAAAAGTAACTTTTTAAAAAATTTGTTGTATTTGAATGCTGTTTTCTACACTTTCTATTGGACATCCCTTACACTTCATCTCATTTTACATTACTCTAAGAATAATCTGCTGATTTAATATTGGATTTGTATTATAAAATGGTTAAACCTGCAATGCATCTATCAAGTGACTTCAGCGATCTGATTGATATCATTTGTTGGCCAATATAATTTCCGATCTACATGTTATAATTATCATCAAAACAAACACTTGAGAAGTTCCTTCCTCTCAAATGGGCAGCAGGAAAGTAACTGTGAATGAATGAGAACTTTTAACTAAATCTTTTTCTTCAAACTGAATGACACAAATCACTGCGGCTACTCCAATGTCTCAGATCAAGGAACATTATTAACATCTAATGTCACTTCCATTGCAATGTATTTAGCAGCTGAAACAAGGAGTTGTTTATTATTCTGATTATATATTCTTGTTAAGTGATGTTATGGGGATGGAACTGGACTCTCTCACGGTGGTGTCTGAAAAGAGGATGCTGTCTAAGTTGTATGCCATCTTGGTCAATGTCTCCCATCCACTACATAATGTACTGGGTGGGCACAGGAGTACTTTCAGCCAGAGACTCATTCCACCGAGATGTAGCACAGAGCGTCATAGGAAGTCATTCCTGCCTGTGGCCATCAAACTTTACAACTCCTCCCTTGGAGGGTCAGACACCCTGAGCCAATAGGCTGGTCCTGGACTTATTTCATAATTTACTGGCACAATTTACATATTACTATTTAACTATTTATGGTTCTATTACTATTTATTATTTATGGTGCAACTGTAACAAAAACCAATTTCCCCCGGGATCAATAAAGTATGACTATGACTATGACTAATCATCTAATATCCCACTTAAAAGGCATTTAACTCTTTTATACTACATAGTCATCCATAGAAAAACATAAATAAATGTAAAGATTTTTTTAATACTTACTACACCAGGGAGCATCAATCCTGATTTGTCATAGATCATAGAACATAGAAATCTACAGCACATTACAGGCCCTTCAGCCCACAATGTTGTGCCGAGCATGCACCCTACTCTAGAAACTGCCTAGAATTTCCCTACTGCATAGTCCTCTATTCTTCTAAGCTCCATGTACCTATCTAAGAGGCTCCTAAAGACCCTATTGTATCAGCTTCCACCACAGCCACCGGCAGTGCATTCCACACACCCACCATTCTGTGTGTGAAAAAACTACCCCTGACATCCCCTCAGTACCTATTTCCAAGCACCTTAAAATTATGTCCCCTCGTGTTAGCCATTTCAACCCTGGGAAAAATCCTCTGGCTATCCACACGATCAATGCCTCTCATCATCTTATACACCTCTATCAGGTCACCTCTCATCCTCTGTTGATCCAAGGAAAAAAGGCCAAGTTCACTCAACCTATTTTCATAGGGCATGCTCTCCAATCCAGGCAACATCCTTGTAAATCTCCTCTGCACTCTCCCTATGGCATCCACATCCTTCCTGTAGTGAGGTGACCAGAACTGAACACAGTACTCCAAGTGGGGACTGACCAAGGTCTCATATAGCTGTAACATTACCTCACAGCTCTTGAACTCAGTCCCAAGGTTGATGAATGCCAACACACCATACGCCTTCTTAACACACTATCAACCTGTGCAGCAACCTCGAGTGTCCTATGGACACGGACCCCAAGATCTCTCACACTGCAAAGAATCTTACCATTAATATTATATTCTGTCTTCAAATTTGACCTATCAAAATAAACCACTTCACATTTATCTGGGTTGAAGTCCATCTGCCACTTCTCAGCCCAGTTCTGCATCCTATTGATGTCTCTGACAACCCTCCAGACTATCCACAACACCCCCAACCTTTGTGTCATCAGCAAACTTACTAACCCACCCTTCTACTTCTTCATCCAGGTCATTTATAAAAATCACAAAGAGAAGGGCTCCTCGAAGATCCCTGCGGAACAGCACTGGTCACTGACCTCCATGTAGAATACAAACCATCCACCACCACCTTTTGCCTTCTGGGTTGCAAGCCAATTCTGGATCCACAAAGCAAGGTCTCCTTGGATCCCATGCCTCCTTACTTTCTGAAGGAGCCTTGCATGGGGAACCTTATCAAATGCCTTACTGAAATAGTAAGTTTCAGTATGAAGCAGTTAAATTGTAATTACTGCAGAAACAGCTAGATTCAACACTGAAAGGAGTAAGAATGTTTTACAAATACAAGAAATAACTCCTTCACAGAATAAATCTTGTGCATCCCTTCAATGTTTGAATGTGGATGTCTGAGATCTCTTCATGTGAATCTCATCCATTTATTACAAACCGTGCATGTCCAGCTATTTAATATTGAAGTCTACTCCTATCATTTGAAAACAATCATACTTTAAAAGAAATTCTGATTGACAGGTGCCAGTATGCAAGTGCCGCAAAAAAAGAATGATAATCTCATTATTTTATTATAGTTGTTAACTTTGGAGCATCTGACACCAACTAAATATTTTCCATGTTTATCTCACCAACTACCTTGCAGAATAGAATAATAGACTTTACATTTCGATGTCAAGTACAGTCTTACTCAAAAGCCCAAATCAAAATGTTGAATCCTGAACTGAGGCAGCTCAACGGTTGCAGTGAAAGCTTCTTTTGGTCATGAAGTGACTCTTAATAGAAACAAATGTTATGGTATCCAATTAATATGAACAAATAATGGAAGTGATATTGTTAACAGATAAACAACAGGTAAAACATCAATCTATCTAAACTCAGGTGAATTAATTCAATGTGTATTTAGAAAAGAACCTGCGTGGAGTTTTGTTCTCTTTACATGAGCATGGTTATGGTAACATTGGAGCCAGTCCAAATGAGATTCACCGGACTAGTTCCAGGGATGAAAGGATTGTCTTGTCAAGAGAGATAATACCAATTGTGTCTTATTCTTTGGAGTTTAGAAGATGAGAAAATGTCTTGCTTATACATACAAAGTCCAGAGGAGGCAAGGCAGGGTAGTTGTCTAAATATTTTCACAAACAGAGGACTTATGAATGAAGCAACATAGTTTTAGGATGAGATGAGTGTTTTAAAACCAGGTAACTTAGATAATTCTTCTCACACTAGGTAGTGAATCTCTGTATTTTTCTTCCTCAGAGAGGAGTGGAAGCTAGATCGTTACAAGTGTTTAAAGTGGAGGTGGATATATTCTTGAAAGATCAGGGGATTGGGAGCCATGCGCATCTACACCGAGGAAGAGTTGAGGCCTGAAGCAGATCAGCCATGATCATATGAAATGGTGGGATAGAATTAAGGTCCACATAGCTTACACCAGCTCCTACATTTTTGTGTCCTTGAAAACTGAGATACTGGCATTCTTGGAACAGAAAAAAATCAGTTGTGACTCTCAGTGGCAAGCAACCAGTCATTCTTACCTGGTGGACATTGATATTCTGGCCCTATGGAAAATAATCCATCTATAAACATGACACATGTTTAGCCTGCTCATCAACTTAAACGATCCAGCAATAAGTATTGGTGTTACATTAGCTCTTTTATTGATCTGCTGCTCATTGAACTAAGTCTGGCCTCAGACTCCACTTGAGGACTTGTAAACACAACCCAGACTTGAAATTCGATGCTTTGTTAAGGGATGCAGTTTTTGTGAAGTTTTCTTTCAAATGGAGTGTTAAATCCTTTCAAGTAACTATTTTTCTGCAATTCAAACAACAGCCATTTCACCAACATGAGCAAACCAAATCAATTAATCTTTTGCTGGAGATCACTGAGCACAATATTGTTCACATTAAAATAAGAGTTCAGCATTTTTGTGAAATCATGGCTATACTTCGCACTGCACTTAAATTGCCAACAGTTCTGATGCAGGATTTCAACCTGAAAAGTCAACAATTCCTTTCTCCCCCAGAGATGCTACTTAACTCGCTGGGTTCCTGCAGCAGATTGCTTGTTGCTCCAGATTCCTACATCTCTTGTGTCTCCGTGGGGAGTTATCACCTGTGTCAGTGCTATTATATGTCCCTCAAACAACATCTCTAAAACATTTTATCCAATGATTATCACATATTTCACGTAACAGTATGCTCTGTGAAAATTGGCTGCTTTGTCTCCACCACAAGAATTATTGAACATCAAAAGAACTTTATTGGCCATTAAGTGAGGTGGTGAGATGTACTACCTAAATGTAGGAGGTTGCAGTACAACAAAATAACATACCTGTAAATTACATGAACATTAATGAAGAACACCAAGTAGTGTTATGATCTTCACATATAAGGAAGAGTGTACTTTTCTTAATTGGGAAGCAGCAAAGATTGAACAAGTCAATTGTGGTACGAGGAGAATTTAAGAAAATCAGGCAATATTTTCTGACTTACTAATGTAGATAGGGAAAGGTATTTCCTTGACTGTAAAACCTAGAAATGGAATCAGTTATTTAGCCCAAAAGCAAAATCCAAGCTTATGAATGCTCAACTCCTGTACAGCCCATATATATGGGTGAGACAGGATGGACTTGCCAGCTGCTGCTGGGTTGCAGATATCTTCTACCACGTGGGAACTGCATTCACAACTGCATTTTGGACTTCCAAACGATTCTAGTTATGAACAGTCCACAGGAACAGAACGCTGCCATGACCTAGGGGGAGGACCTACACCACAGATTTGAAACTCATTACAAAATGCTGTAAATCCTTAGCAGATCAGACAGCATCTGTGATGGGTGAAACAAAGTTAATGTTTTAAGTGAAGTAATGTTTCAATAGAACTGCTTTGTATAAAAGTTGGTAATCCAAGTCTGCTGAAAAAAAGCTGAAATATTAACTGTTCTTCTTTGTGAATAAATTGCCTTAAATAAATGCATTTTTAATTAAATATCGACATGTAATTTTTTTTCTTTATCACTTCCTAGTTGTCCAAGTTAAAACAAATCAAAACGGTTGAATTTCTCAGAATTACGAATGAACTATCCGGTGGTTGGAGCAGGGATGGCGAGGACTCTGTTCGCCCGCCGGCCGCTGAGGGCGGTCGAGAGCAAGGAGCGAGCCGGAAGCGACAGCCAATCAGCGGGGCAACGAGCCCGGGGAGCGGCGCGGGCCTTTTCCAAACCAAACCTACCCAACGGCGAGCATTAGCCGCGGCGCCGAGTTCCAGCCGGAGCTTCCTGCTCTCCTGTGTGAGAGAATCGGTCACTGGTGAAAGGGCAGAGCGGCGTGATCGGTAGGCGGAGGGTGGTCCTCCCTCCCCCCGGGGGCTCGGTGCTCTAGCGGGGGACAGCGGCCGTTGGTTAAGCGATGTCGGCGGCGGCGCTGGCGCTGGGGCCGTCGGTTTGGGTGGCGGGCGGCCTGGTGCCCCGGCTTGGGTGCCCGCGGCTGGAGCCACAGTGAGAGGCGGCGCCCGTGGACAGGATGGTGACGCTGTCGCGGCGGGAGCCTTCCTAGATGATCGTTGCGGCCTGGACTCTATTCCACGCCACACGGAGCCTGGTGCAAGGGTTTCTGCTTTTCGCTGAGCTGCCCGGCGCTGCGTGCAGCGCGGCAGGCCGCATGGGGAACAGCTGCGTGTGTCGGGAGGAGAGCGACGTCGACGAGAACGCGGCACCTCCGGCCCAGCGCGGTCACCAGCCGCCCCCTCCTCCGCCGTCGTCGTCCTCTTCTCATCACCATCACCATCTCCATCACCAGCATCACCACAGTGGGGAGGTCGAGCCCAGGAGCCGCTCCCGGGAACCGGTGAGGCCGCCCAGGAGGGGCCGGGGCCCCCACGAGCCTCGTAGGAAGAAGCAGAACGTGGACGGCCTGGTCCTGGATACGCTGGCTGTCATTCGCACACTGGTAGATAAGTAAGTTGCTTACTTATCAGTCTAATTCAGGCTGTCGGTTCTTCTTACCCTCAATCTACCCATTTTATTTTGCAATCCTACTGTAAAATTTAACGACTTTCAAAACTTCTATTCAAATTCAGAGAAGCCCCACTTAGTCGGAGGCAGTTTATCACACATTGTTTGAGAGTTCTTCAGATCTATGAATGGCATATATCCGGCCACTGGTTGTCAAATTTCTATTGCATGAAATTTTGAGTTTTAATTTAAATGTAATATGTTGGCGATAACAATTGCAATGCACTTCAGGTTTTCCAGAGCATTGGTATTCTGACAGCTTGAAATAATTTTGCATTCCACGCTGAGGAAATAATGTAAAAAGATAACTGAAGATGTCCAAGTAAATTTCTCTGTTATTATCACCGTTTCCGATGCCTGAAAAATGCTGCATTGGAGCTTTAGTGGAGTTATAATTAATTACAGCTGAGTTAAAGGTCTCCATACATTGTGGATTGTGGTATATACATTGTGGACAAACTTCGTGTTAACAGGCACTCTGAGTCCCTTTATTTGTAGTGGGCCGGTAGCAATAAAGAAACTAAAAACAATTATTTGATGTAAGTTGTAGTGTTTCCTGGTTTAGTCACCCCTTGCCGATTTTTGCATTTGTAAATTTTGTATCTCTTCGGATACTCAGTCAGTTAGGCAGCAGCTGAGAAGAGGGAAACACAGTTCACTTTTCAGGTCAACAGCACTTCATCAGATGCAGTATTTTGTTTTGTTAAAGATTTTTGCTAACTGCAATTTTTGTTATTAATTTCCACTGTAGCTGATTAAATTTAATGTTGAATGTTGCCTTAAAGAATCTACTATTTCGTTACAAATTGAACACATGGAATTTTCTGGATTACTTGAAATATGTTATTAATGCCTTTTAAAAAAGATATTGTGTACATGAAGACGCAAATAGAGGGACCGGAGGGCAAGGTGGAGGGGAATAAGGAAATACAGTTGATGTTTAGGTGTGCAAGAATAGGCAAATCCCATTTGGTCTGTATGAACTAGTTCGGGCCGATAGATTACAGCTGATTTCCTTAAGAAATATTCAGAGACTAGTTTAAGCAGAATAGCTTCCATTAGGGCATGATCCATTACACTTGTATATTTTTCAAGTCAAAGTAAACTTTTGGCTAGAAATTTGAAACAGAGAAAGTATGGAGATGCACAATAGACCAGGTACAAGGAGGAAGTGATTGCCATACACGTTTGTGTTCTGCTCCTGCACTTAACCCTTCCTTCTCCAAAACTGCAAGGGGGTTCCTTTGTCCTTGCCTTGTCCCACCCATTCAGTAGTTCTACAATTTTCCAGCATAATGTCAATGATAAATGCATCATTTCCATCTGTTTCACTGTTCTGAAGGTGGTGTTTTTCACCCAACAGCTCCCTGGTTCTCTGGTTCACTCATAAGATCTACTGCCCCTTTCACTTTCCCTCCAGCTGCATAGGTGCAACACCTGGCCTTTTCTGAAGCCTCACCATATGAAATAGTTGTACTACTTGCCATTTAGTATGCATTGCTTATTAATGTTGAAGGCTGCCTTAGAGTTGAGTATTTTTTTACAACTGGTGTTCTGTTCAATGTTCATAATGTACTTTCAGCAGTTTGGAGACCAGAGGGAAATTGACATAGTTGAGGAAAACATACATTCTCTCTGAATAGAAACATAGAAAACCTATAGCACAATACAGACCCTTCGGCCCACAAAGTTGTGCCGAAAGTGTCCCTACCTTAGAAATTACTAGGCTTACCCATAGCCCTCTATTTTTCTAAGCTCCATGTACCTATCCAAAAGTCTCTTAAAAGACCCTATCGTATTTGCCTCCACCACAGTTGCCGGCAGCCCATTCCACGCACTCACCACTCTCTGCGTAAAAAAAAAAACTTACTGCTGACATCTCCTCTGTACCTACTCCTCAGCACCTTAAACCTGTGTCCTCTTGTGGCAACCATTTCAGCCTTGAGAAAGAGCCTCTGACTATCCACACGATCAATGCCTCTCATTATCTTATATACCTCTATCAGGTCACCTCTCATCCTCCGTTGCTCCAAGGAGAAAAGACCAAGTTCACTCAACCTATTTTCTTAAGGTATGCTCTCCAATCCAGGCAACATCCTTGTAAATCTCCTCTGCACCCTTTCTATAGTTTCCACATCCTTCCTGTAGTGAGGTGACCGGAACTGAGCACAGTATTCCAAGTGTGGTCTGACCAGGGTCCTATATAGCTGCAACATTACCTCTCGGCTCCTAAATTCAATTCCACGATTGATGAAGGCCAATGCACTGTATGCCTTCTTAACCACACAGTCAACCTGCGCAGCTGCTTTGAGTGTCCTATGGACTCGGATCCCAAGATCCCTCTGATCCTCCACACTGCTAAGAGTCTTACCGTTAATACTATATTCTGCCATCATATTTGACCTACCAAAATGAACCACTTCAAATTTATCTGGGTTGAACTCCAGCTGCCACTTCTCAGCCCAGTTTTGCATCCTATCAATGTCCCGCTGTAACCTCTGACAGCCCTCCACACAATCCACAACACCACCAACTTTAGTGTCATCAGCAAACTTACTAACCCATCCCTGCACTTCCTCATCCAGGTCATATATAAAAATCACAAAGAGTAAGGGTCCCAGAACAGATCCCTGAGGCACACCACTGGTCACAGACCTCCATGCAGAATATGACCCGTCTACAACCACTCTGCCTTCTGTGGGCAAACCAGTTCTGGATCCACAAAGCAATGTCCTGTTGGATCCCATGCCTCCTTACTTTCTCAATAAGCCTTGTATGGGGTACCTTATCAAATGCTTTGCTGAAATCCATAAACACTACATCTACTGGCCTTCCTTCATCAATGTGTTTAGTCACATCCTCAAAAAATGCAATCAGGTTCATAAGGCACGACCTGCCCTTGACAAAGCCATGCTGACTGTTCTTAATCATATTATACCTCTTCAAATGTTCATAAATCCTGCCTCTCAGGACCTTCTCCATCAACTTACCAACCACTGAAGTAAGACTCACTGGTCTATAATTTCCTGTGTCACGTACCCTGTGACGGGTTAAAGAACCAGCAGAGATGGAAAGCACCTTGGAGTCCAGTATTGCTACTAACTAATGATACTTATTAGTAACTACGCAATACAGTAATATAAATGCAGATAAATCAGGCAGATTAGCAATGATCATACATCAGTAAGTATATCAGTAGGTGTGGAAATATATGAAAATCAAGCTTCAAGTCTAGGGGTAAATAGATACAGTCTTATGATGATGAGTAAAGTTCAGTTTGTGGTATTAAGTTGAGTAGTGATAGATAGAGAGAGAGAGAAAGATCTGAGTCTTCAGGTGAGCTGACACCATTGATCTCCCCGTTATCCTCTGAAATCCTTTAAAAGTCACCGACCGTGACCACAGCAAAAAGGGGACCATTCTTCTGTGGTGGAATTATCAACCCAGGTGAGGGTTGGGCACACAAACAACTCCTCACCGGTCACACCTCCGCTACACTGCGAGAGCCACTGGTCGATCTTCCAAAACCCACTTTTTCTGTGGGCACAACGAAGCTCATTCAGTGTCCAAAATCATGTGTTGCAGGTCTATCATCTGACCTTCTATTTATCTCCCCATGCTGAGTACCAACTGTCTCTCAAATCAGCTCCTCCCTTTTCTCTCTCTGTAAGTATGTACAAGCAGGCCATGTCCTTGTAGAAATGTAAACCTGCTGCTGAAAAATCATCTCAAAGCAGTCTTTTCTCCCCCCCCTCTCTCCCCCCCCTCTCTCCCCCCCCTCTCTCCCCCCCTCTCTCCCCCCCTCCTCCCCCCCCTCTCTCCCCCCCCTCTCTCCCCCCCCTCTCTCCCCCCCCTCACTCCCCCCTCTCCCCCCCCTCTCTCCCCCCCCCCCCCCTCTCTCCCCCCCCCTCTCTCCCCCCCCTCTCTCCCCCCCCTCTCTCCCCCCCTCTCTCCCCCCCCTCTCTCCCCCCCCCTCTCTCTCCCCCCCCTCTCTCTCCCCCCCCCTCTCTCCCCCCCCCTCTCTCCCCCCCCCCTCTCTCCCCCCCCCCTCTCTCCCCCCCCCTCTCTCCCCCCCCCCCTCTCTCCCCCCCCCCTCTCTCCCCCCCCCTCTCTCCCCCCCCCTCTCTCCCCCCCCCCTCTCTCCCCCCCCCTCTCTCCCCCCCCTCTCTCCCCCCCCCTCTCTCCCCCCCCCTCTCTCCCCCCCCCTCTCTCCCCCCCCCCTCTCCCCCCCCCCTCTCTCCCCCCCCTCTCTCCCCCCCCTCTCTCCCCCCCCCCTCTCTCCCCCCCCCCTCTCTCCCCCCCCCCTCTCTCCCCCCCCCTCTCTCCCCCCCCCTCTCTCCCCCCCCTCTCTCCCCCCCCCTCTCTCCCCCCCCCTCTCTCCCCCCCCCCTCTCTCCCCCCCCCCTCTCTCCCCCCCCCCTCTCTCCCCCCCCCTCTCTCCCCCCCCCCTCTCTCCCCCCCCCCTCTCTCCCCCCCCCCTCTCTCCCCCCCCCCTCTCTCCCCCCCCTCTCTCTCCCCCCCCTCTCTCCCCCCCCCCCTCTCTCCCCCCCCCTCTCTCCCCCCCCTCTCTCCCCCCCCCTCTCTCCCCCCCCCTCTCTCTCCCCCCCCTCTCTCCCCCCCCCTCTCTCCCCCCCCCTCTCTCCCCCCCCCCTCTCTCCCCCCCCCCTCTCTCCCCCCCCCCTCTCTCCCCCCCCCCTCTCTCCCCCCCCCTCTCTCCCCCCCCCTCTCTCCCCCCCCCTCTCTCCCCCCCCCTCTCTCCCCCCCTCTCTCCCCCCCCCCTCTCTCCCCCCCCCCTCTCTCCCCCCCCCCCTCTCTCCCCCCCCCTCTCTCCCCCCCCCCTCTCTCCCCCCCCCCTCTCTCCCCCCCCCCTCTCTCCCCCCCCCCTCTCTCCCCCCCCCCTCTCTCCCCCCCCCCTCTCTCCCCCCCCCCTCTCTCCCCCCCCCCTCTCTCCCCCCCCCCTCTCTTTTCAAAAGCACAGTTCATAGGGGTAATTCAGGACCCCATCACACCTGGGCTATCTCTACTCCCTTTCTTGAATAAAGGAACAACATCCGCAACCCTCCAATCCTCTGGAACCTCTCCCGTCCCTATTGATGATACAAAGATCATCACCAGAGGCTCAGCAATCTCCTCCCTCACCTCCCACAGTAGCCTGGGGTACATCTCATCCGGTCCCGGTGACTTATCCAACTTGATGCTTTCCAAAACCGTCAGCACATCCTCTTTCTTAATATCTGCATGCTCAAGCATTTCAGTCCACTGCAAGTCATCCCTACAATCACCAAGATCTTTTTCCAGAGTGAATACTGAAATAAAGTATTCATTAAGTACCTCTGCTATTTCCTCCCATTTCATACACACATTCCCACTGTCCCACTTGGTAGGTCCTATTCTTTCACGTCTTATCCTCTTGCTGTTCACATACTTGTAGAATGTCTTGGGGTTTTCCTTAATCCTGACCGCCAAGGCCTTCTCATGGCCTCTTCTGGCT